>NW_017731534.1:1299803-1472165 GCF_001890085.2 Hipposideros armiger
ATAAACAAATTATTTTAGCTGATATTTTTCTCTTCCCTTTTAAAAGATGACAAAGTTCATTTCAATGCAAGATACAAAAAAGACAAAACAAGCTCTGATGATTTCCCTTAATAATTTTTACAGAATCATGTTTTTAAATACACTGTTTCTGCTTTCTGTTGGCTTTCTCAACAGAAAAGATGCATTTTGATCTTCAGAGGTATTTTTTTTTTCAGTTGATAGTCTTGGCTTGGATGACTTCAGGGCAACACAACTTTAAAGGTGTAGTCATAACCATAGTGATGACCAAAGGCAAAATGCACAATGCTGCTTTCAGAGGTTTGGAACCAAAGCATTATATTTTCTCAGAGTTTACCACTTGTTAGCACAGAACATTATAAAACAACATAATACAAAGTATTGCCAAGCATTTGGATAAAAAAGAACCTGAAAAAACAAGGGAAAAGTATCTACTTTCAATACCTATGTAAAATACACTAGGGGTCACCTACTCTCTGACAGCTCCTTAAAGATTTCTACTTTCTTAATTCATACAATCTTAAATAGCAATGTGTATTTAGGTTGATTCAACTGATATCCTTGTTCATTCAAAGGCACAACCCTGTAGAATTCTCCCTTGGTCCTCAGACACGCCTCACTAAAAGAAGAGCCAAGGTTTTAACAGAAATATCATTTTATGTGAGAAAAGTGGGATTTTAAATATAACTTATCCTATATACTGAGTGTATCATCTTAGGTAAGTTATTTCACTTTTAAGTGCTTCAGTTTTCTTCACTGTAAAATGGTTGGGTTAGAATGGCCATTGCATTTTTTGTAAAAATGGGCTTGAATGATGGTAAAAAGCAAAGAACACGGTTCTGTAGTAGATGCTTAGTAAGTGTTAACTTTCCTAACCAACCCTCCTATTTGTTTGGATTTGGACCATCTTAGAGATAAGCTTAAACACCAAAGAGAGAAATCCTGTTTTATTAATACATATCTACTGGACGTTGAAGACAAATACATCAAATGAGAGTTACAAAAACTGTGGTGATATGTTATCAATTAACGTTGGTGATGAACATGTTATTTCAATCTTCTCAGTGTCTCTCTGTGACTATATGTAATGTTTCATTCGAAGATAATACTGGAAGACTACATTGGAGGTATGTCATGAATGAGAATTCTAGTGTAAATGACACTTTCACTCTCCATGATAGGCCTCGATGCCTCAAGACCCTTTGTTAGTTTTAAGAAGTTGATTTTTTAAAAGACATCTTTATTGAAGTAAAATTTATATCATAAATTTATCTATTTTAAGTGTACAATCCAATGAATTTTTTTTTAAGATTTTATTAGGGAATTGGGGGAGGGGAACAGCATTGGGGAATGGGGGTGAAGGGGAACAGACGAGTTGCTGTCGTTTTGTTTTTCCATCTAGTTGTGGAGGATGTTGCTTCACTGGCCCATGTTGGTATTATCATCGCACTCTTCCCAGGTGAGGCAGATCGGTCGCTGGCCTCTGGACGGCCGCTCACGGCGGCCACACAGGGTAGCTTATGGCAGCCCACTGCAGCAGGGGCTGCAGCCTACGCCGTTGCCGGCGACTCACAGCAGCCCAGTTCCAGGTTGAGCTGTGGTTCAGCATCTTAGCTGTAGAGGGCAGTGTCACTGGCCCCCATGTAGGATCCGAACCGGGGCCCTGCTGCTCAGAGCTGGTGTCCCAAGCAAACTCTTAACCAACGTGCCACTCGGCCAGCCTCCAATGATTTTTTAAGTAAAATATTCAGAACCATCATCACAATCCAGTGTTAGAACATATCCATTACTCCCCAAACATCNGCCACTCGGCCAGCCTCCAATGATTTTTTAAGTAAAATATTCAGAACCATCATCACAATCCAGTGTTAGAACATATCCATTACTCCCCAAACATCCCTTGTACGCATTTGCAGTCAATCCCTGATCCCACCCCCAGGATAATATGAATCTACTTTATGCCTTTTTTGATTTGCCTTTTTCAGAAGATGTTTTTTTCTGGAGATTTGAGTCATTCTGATTCACACAAGTGTTGGGAGAATACATAAGGTCATATTTCTTATTATACTGACACTGTCATTACTGCTGGCTTCCCAGTGATGATGGCAAACAGCTTCTTGGCAGCTCCTCTGAGAACTCCCAGTCCTCTTGGGGACAAATAGGACCAGAAGGCAACTAGCTGGGGAACTGTACCAGTCATGGTCAAGTCAGAAGACAGAAAGACAGAAGCCACTCGCGTTATTTAACAGAGAATGTAATATAAACAATTATTAGAGGGTATTAAAGAATTGAAAAGGTGGAGCACTAAGATACCACAGAAGGGGGCAATGCAGGAGTCAGCTACCAGCTTTTACAGCTGGGAAATGAAGGAAACTATTGGAGTTATTAAAACTTACACATTTGGAGGAGGGTCTCTTGGGGTCCAAATACAAGCCTGTGAGGAGAAGGTGGTAGACAGCTGATCTTTGTCTCTCAGAGAATTTGATAGGACTGGTATGCAAGTGTTAAAAACAAAAACAAAAAAACCCCTGCAAACTGGACTCAACTGTATTCAACTTTTGCTACTGTAAAAACGGCTGCTTCTGAGGTTCAAAAGTATAGCTAGGATGATGCTGACAGCAAACAGAAAACCAAAAGGCAACAGCCTAAGCGACATGTTTCGTCTTCCTTGGGTACCCCCTGTTGGCGGAGTTTAACGGAGCCGAGGGCAAAGCAGAAAGGTGGTTCAGAGTCCCGCTCCAGCATCGCAAAGCTGTCATTAGGATGGATTTGAAACTGAGATAGACAACTTAATAAGTGACTCAAGGTTCTCAAATTCAGATCTGTCTGGTTTGAAAGCTTGTGTTCTACTCCATACTACTAATTTTATGTTTATATTCTACCTCTTACTTATCAGGTCCCAAATTCCAGTATTGAACGACTCTGTTTATACTCAGGCCCTAGGAATCAGAAAATACAGTTTTCACCCTTTGGAGGTATATCTTTTGTTTCATAGGTTTCTTCCTTAGACTTACATCCAAAAATGCTAACTTAGAATCACATTTTTAAACCTGAGTTCAAACTCTCTTTGATATTCCAAGTTTCCACAAACTTCTCTTAGAGCTAGCCTCAACAATCAAAAGGAACAGTGTACATTCAATATCTTCTTAACATTTACCAGTACAGAGGCATTGAATGAGTGAGTTTGGATGATATATTTTTGTGTATGGAGTATGATAGACTGTTCCTCTTTAACATAGTAACTTTTGTAGGGGAAGATAAAATACAGATCATCTATCTCTAGGCTGTTTAGGAAGTTCATTTTCTTCTAAACTCTGAATAAAGCGAGCTAAGTTTTTCCCACCATTACTTTTCCTCACACTCTACATGTTTTCTATACATAACCCCCCCCCCTTATAATGCATCCTCCTGTGCAGATGGAAGGTGTGAAGACTCAGAGGGTTGCCACAAGTGTTTTAATTATCCTAATGCCTAGCAGAGTGATCAAGAAATATTTGTTGAATAAATATATGCATGCATAAATTAATTTCCTTTCTGTTAATTTGAAAAAAATTTCATTTTCCCTAGAAATACCTTTCTGTTGTCTTGCTGGGAAGATTTGAATTCAAAAAGCAAAACCCAAAGTGTGTGTGTGTGTGTGTGTGTGTGTGTGTGTGTGTGTGTGTGTGTTTAGTGAGTATGGCAAGTAGTCTAGGTGTTTTGTTTATTTTGTAAAGTACATTTTGCAACTTTGTTATTGGTTTGAAAAGCCAATGAGAAACATTTTGGCTTGAAGTGATTGGGAGGTGCAACGCAACAACAAAAAGGCAAACAACCCAATTAAGGAAATGAATTGCATAAACATTTCTCCAATGAAGATATACTAATAGCGAGTAACCTCATGAAAAGATGCTTAACATCATTAATCATTAGGGAAATACAAAGCAAAACCACAATGAGGTGACATTTTATACCTTCTAGGATAGCTACAATTTTTTAAAAAAGAAAGTAACAAGTGTTGTGAGGATGTTGAGAAATTGGAACCCTTGTGCATTGCAGGAATATAAAATGGTACAGCAGTTATGGAAAACAGTTTGGCAATTCCTCAGAAAATTAAACATAGCATCATTGTATAACTCAGCAATTCTATTTCTAGGTATATACTCAAGAGCATTAAAAACAGGCATCAAACAAAAACGTCTACATGGATGTTCACAGTAGCATTAGTCATAGTCCAAAAAGTGGTAACAACAGAAATGTCCAGCAACTGATGAATGGATAAACAAATGTGCTATATCTACACAATAGAATATTATTCAGCTACAAAAAGGTGATGATACATGGATGTACCTATAAACATTGTGCTAAGTGAAAGAAGCCAGACACAAACGCCACATCTTATATGATTCTGTTTGTATGAAATATCCAGAATAGGCAAAACCACAGAGACAGGGAACAGATTAGTGGTTGCTAGAGCCTGGGAGAGGGGACAGGTCAATGGGGAATGACACCTTAATGGATACACAGCTTTTTGGGGGTAATGAAAATATTTTGGAATTAGATTGTGGTGATGGTTGCACTGCATTGTCGAATGCACTAAATGTCACTGAATTTATCAATTAAGAATGGTTAAACTGGTGAATTTTATGTTATATGAATTTTACCTCAAAGAAACCCCCAAATGATTGACAGAAAACACATTCAGGTAAAAAAGATATGTAAGCTAAAGAAGAGGGGGTAACATGAGGAATGAAAGAGCAAGCCGAGGACCTAATAATAGACCCACTGATTATAGAACCAGAAGTGAAAATAAATTTCTTTAGCTGTTGTCCTTTCCAAAATCTCCAAATAAGAAGACTTTTATTAAAAATGAAAATCCACAGGGACAAAAAGAGAAAGATTTACTGTATATTAGAAAACAACAAATATCAAAAGGCTTTTAAAAAGAATCTGCTTTGTCTGACAATAATTAAATAAGCTACTCTATCCTGGTATTGTGATTGGTGTCACCAAGGAGCCTTCCTTTGTTGTTAAGTGTTTTTCCCCTCTTAATAATTTCGTAATCTTATTCACACAGATTCACAAGTGAGGATTAAAGTGACACTGATTTAAACCTGCAGGTTGAAGCCATATAGCGTATTCTAATCTAATTTACCTCTCCAGAGGAGACCAAGGTGTAATCAGAGAAGCACACGATTAAAGTAAGACTAAACATTTCAGTTTTCTGAGTTTCCTTTCAAATCATATTGCTGTATATTTCTCTTTGGTCCAGAATGAATGTGGGACACCAAAGGCTAAATGGAAATTTGTTCCCCACCTGATGTTTCCAGTGTGACTGTGGTTAATGGTCTAAGGAGAGATAGGGTTTGTGTCTTCCTCACTGTTCTCTGCAGGACTGGGTGGACATTTGCACAAGGCAGCAACAGCTAAGTGACCCTCTGAAATTGGATGATATTGGAGAAAAAGGATATAGGCATGACTTCTTTAGTGCCTGGAAGAGTGGAACTGGGGCTGCTCTTCAGCTGGTTTGCCCGAGGACAGCCGTATGTGTTGTTAAAATATTGATCGCAAATTTCTGATGACAGGATCCTCTCTTCTGTCCTGTGACCCTCCTCACAATCCAGAAACTAAAGAGTTAATGCGAGGCCCAGCAGGGAAGCTCTAGGTGGAGCCAGTGCCCTGGCCAGTGCCATTTCTGATGGCCTGCTGCCTGTGCAATCCCATTTGCTAAGTGCATTGAATATCATCCCAGCATGGGACCAAAAAGGATTGAATCTTTAAGACCTCCTCTCTGGTCCTAACCCTCTGAGTTTTTGTATTCCCAAATTAGGAAGTCCATCCATCATTCCTGTCATTCCACCCAACCACCCTAGAGTTTAGGATATCAACTGTTGCCCTTTAACCTGAGCAGGGAGTTTATAAGTCTCCTAGGGTTTTACAGTCTTTACAGCAAGGAAAAAAAAAAAGAAATTTGATTTGTTACTTTAAGCCACCTAGGATTTCTGTTTCTCCTTATAACTGGGCTGAGGATGAAGAGGAGTAGGTTGAAGGACATCGCTTTAAAACAGCGGTTCTCAACCTTCCTAATGCCGCGACCCCTTAATACAGTTCCTCATATTGTGGTGACCCCCAACCATAAAATTGTTTTCGTTGCTACTCTATAACTGTAATGTTGCTACTGTTATGAATAGTAATGTAAGTATCTTTTTGTTTTCCAATGGTCTTAGGCGACTCCCGTGAAAGGGTCGTTTGATCCCCAAAGGGGTCGCGACCCACAGGTTGAGAACCACTGCTTTAAAAGCTTTATGCTCTTATCCCATCACTAGGCATCACCAGGCAAAGATGCAAAGACAGTGTGTCTGATCAGCATTGAAAAATAACCTTTCAGTTCCCTTGAGTCATGACTTCACATTTCGAGTAGCCCTCATATATTAATTTAAACTTTCAGACTCATGGTACCACCTCAATGGTTTTTCTTTGCAGTGGTTTTATTTTCTAAGAAATATTTAGTTTGACGCCATCAGCTAAAATTCTGTGTAGAAAATGAATAAACAACAAACAAACAAATAGTAGCTGGAAACTGTTACTATGATTTCTTTTCTAGTTCAGTTCTTCTCTCTCTCTCTCTCTCTCTCTCTCTCTCTCTCTCTCTCTCTCTCTCCCCCAATTAACCAATATGTTAATTGGTTAATTATTTTCCAGTTCTTAAGTATTTAAGAGAATTTGCTTATCCTTCTCAAAAATATTGAACAAAACGGAAATGTCTTAATGCCAAATAATTTCTATTTTCTCTCCCTACATTCTAGAGAAGATTTTAATTGATACTCAAATTATGGTGGAAACTGTCCAATATCTATTATCCCTCTTTTCTTTAATAAAAGATTACAGATTTCAAACTGGAACGTTGCTTCCCAGATAAAAGACTTAATTTCCTCGCCTCCCTTTGTCGTTACGTGTGACTAAGCTTTGACTAATCAGTGTAATTAAAAGTATTGTGTGGAACATCAAGAAGTGTGCCCTCTTAGGGGGCTGGGGATGGCAGAGAAGGTAAAGGGGTTAGAAGGTACAAATTAGCAGCCACAAGACTGCCAAAGAGATATGAAAGAGTTTGGGGAATATAATCAATAATGTTGTAAAGGTTTTGTAGGATGTCAGGTGGGTACTTGTCTTATTAGGGAGACCATTTCATGGACTGCACAGATGCCTGACCACTACACTGTACACGAATGTCAGATATATATATATGTATATATATATATATATATATATATATATACATATATATATATATATACATATATATATACACATGTTCATTCAGGGGATGTGGAGAACAGCATAGGGAATAGAGTCAGTGGAACTGTAACAGCTATATACAATGTCAGAGAGGTCGGAGATTGGGGGAGGAGGATTATCACTTCGTGAGGGCTGTAAATGTCTAACTATTACATTGTTTTGTATTCCTGAAAATAATAATAATAAAAAAATTAATAGGTCAAATCTAAAAAAAGGAAAAAGAGATGTGCCCTCTCTTCCTTCTACCATTCTGCTTCTCCCTGGAAATGAAGATGTTATAGGAGCTCTAACAGCCATCTTGAACTTTGAAGATAAGGTTCAGATAGATATAAGGGATAGGAGAGGAGAGTGTTTGAGTGGTTCCTGATCACTTTAGGGAAACATGATACCACCCCCAGCTTTGACTACCTCCAGACTTTTTAAAAATGTGAATGAAAAATAAAATTCTGTCTTGTGTAAACCACCCGTATTTTGGGTTTCTCTCTTACTTCAAGCCAAACTAATTCTAACTAATTCAATCTCCAATATGCTACCGTGAGGATCTAGGCTTTTATTATGTCCTTCTGTTATTCTATAGCATTACATCGTTATTTATTTATTTACCAAGTACTCATTGAATACCTGCTATATATCAGGCATTATATTAGGTACTGTACATTCAGTGGTTAGCAAAACTAACATAGCCTCAACCATTTGGAGCTTACAATCTAGTGAAGGAGACAGACAATAAAATGTGAGAAATAATCTTTTGTTTCCTACTTGTATACTTTTCTCCCTCTCCTGACTACTTTGAGTTATTCTTCAATTTGTGTCTTAAAGTCAGAGGAAAGGGTCATGTAACATCATCATTTCTTGAGATATACGAGTTGTGATCAAAACAGTGAATGTATAAATTTAACAAAATGTATTACAGTAAAAGATACATTGCCATTAATCTCCCTCAAAATACTTTCCCTTGCTTCAAACACACGTATCCCATCGTTCTTGCCACTTTCTGAAGCAGTTCTGGAAGTCATCTTTCGTGAGTTGCACTGTTGTGGCTGCCTCGATGTCTTGAATCAATTCAAAACATTTACCTTTCATGGTCACTTTGACTTTAGGAGAGCCAGAAGTTGCATGGTACCAGATCTGGTGTATAAGGTAGATGAGGACACAACATAATGTTTTTATTTGACAGAAACTGCCATCTAGAAGCAATGTATGATACAGAGCCTTACATTGTGATCACAAAATACAGTGAATGTTGCTGCCAAGTGCCATCCAATAGAAAGGCAGGGATCTTCAATACAGGAAGTGGTGCGACGAACCTTAGTAACAGTGTGTGACAAGTTTCAACTTGTTTAGTGTAGTCAGTCGGGTGTAACACACCTTGAGGGAAGGTGTGTTTTACAGTGTGCTGTAACTCATCCTCCATCATGACAACACTCCATGTCACACACCACTTCTGGTATACGGCAATTTCTGTCAAATAAAAACATTATGGTGTGTCCTCATCCACCTTAGTCACCAGCTCTGGCACTGTGTGACTTCTGGCTCTTCCCCAAAGTCAAAATGATTCAGGAAATGGGGGCAGTCACAACAGTGCAACTAAAGACACTCATGAAAGAGGGCTTCCAGAACTGCTTCAGAAAGTGGCAAGAACGATGGGATAAGTGTGTTCGAAGTGAGGGGGAGTATTTTGAGGGGGATTAATGCCAATGTGTCTTTTACTTTATTTATTTATTTATTTATTTATTTATTTATTTATTTAATTAGCTGAGCCATCCTGCCACCTGTTGGCAGCTCAGCGGCAGCTCAGGCTGTGAATAGAACCGGTGACCCTATTGCTCAGAGCTCGCACTCTTGAGCGAGCTCTTAACCAACTGAGCCACTTGACTTGTCTATAATTTTTTTTAAAAAATTTAAACATTCACCGTATTGTTTGATCATGCCTCATAAATACATTAGCACATATGACTTTCAAAATAGAACTCTTCTGACTCTGGCTACCTCTTTCCATATAAGATATCAGAGAATCCTATGTGAAATGACCAGTTTTTTAGCCAATAGGTCTTCAATTTGAGGACTGTCTTTCTTAGTACAGTGTGTGCATATGTTCTGGTTTCTTTGCTTCCTTTGTGATTTAACAAATGCTAGGATTTTTTTCTGTTTTCACTCTGCTTCTTTTGAAATCGATATTTATTCTTTAATTGCTTTTTAAAATGGCCCTCAACCATTGTATAGTTTTCTTAATTAGGTATTATCTAATGTATAGGTGTCAGAATGATGGTCTAAGACTACTCTCTCACTCAAGGTATCTGCTGGGACCATAGCAGAAGCGCTGGGCCCGGTCTTCTTTATTGACTCTGTTGGCTATGTAGGACTTCAGAGCCATGGGAGATTCACACTTTGATTTGTTCTCTTGTTTTCTCTCACTGATGCTATAGTTTTGGATGTGTATAGGTACCTGTCCCATAACTCCTCATGCTTTTGGTTGACTCATTCTTTCACTAATACGATCTTCGGTGTCAATCTTTCTTCATTCACCCACTCCCCCACTCTCTTGCATCTCTTATTCTGTTGGTGCTGCCTATGATTGTAATGACTTTCATCTGGGCAGCACAGCAGCCAAGCTGTCAAAGGCATGGTTTTCTTTGACCAAATTCCTGTGATATCTGACCCCGAAATGAGCGATACTTGAATAGGCACCAGGTTTTTGTGTGGCGTTTTTCATTTAGCCAGAATATTTTTGTCATTATAGTCTTATTTTTGGAGTCTTAACTTTAGTAATTCTTTTATCACACTTAGGACCATTTCAGAGACTCAGTTTTTGCTCAGTCAATGAGTAAATTCCAAAAAAAATATTCCTTTTCCAAATACCAAGTTGCAAGAGGTGAGAAGCAATATTTTGGCCATGAAAACAAGCTAAGAGAGAATAGTTGGAGTTTATTTTAAAGACAGAAAATGGTTTATTGACTTCCAAAAGTTTAGTCTCTGCTGAAACAATCTGAAAGAAGCAATGGCATTGAGTTCATTAAATTCAAGAAACAATAAATTTCAGTTATTGGCACAAACATTAAGTATCTTGATATGTAGGCCCACAGTCTGATAATATTGCTAAATTTGGGTTCATCATGACAAGATATTGAGAAATCCATGAAATTTATGACATGTTAGGGCAATGTGATATGTCACTTAATTGATGAAAAATCCATCCTACTTGAATCATGAAAACTGCTAGCAAGAAAAAAGAGTCCAAAATTCAGGAAAGATAGGTGGAAGCTTTGGAGGCAAATACTGATTAGGTTGTAGCAATTCCTTCAGAATATCAGTCTCTTCCCTTAGAGTGGTGGAAGTTGTCAGTTTTTGCATCCTTTTAGTTTATGGAAGGGGCCTTAGAGGTGCTGTTGGGTTGGCTATCCAAAATAAAAAAACCTGGGGTTGTCTTTATTTAATCAGTTCTCTGTGTATTCACATCTCAATTCTTTCAGTCCTTGTAAGAGCATAAACAAACAAAAGAGGAGCCAGTGGTTATAAAATAAGTTTTAGAGTCAGATTTACCTAGTTAATGATAGAGATGCTTTGCAAATCTGAATGTTTACTCAAGTGTATATGACATATTTTCTCTTTAATGATAGTGTTGGATGTTCTCCAGGATTTCACTGTTTTCCTCCCTTAGATACTATCTCTCCCATTGCTCTTTTCTCCTCATTGTGGGTTCATGTGTTCCTGCTTCTTATGTCTAAATAATTTTATATTGGATGCCAAAATTTATATTGAATTTTACCTTGTTGGGTACTGGATATTTTTGTATTCTTATAAATATTATTGAGCTTTGTTATAGTACATAGTGAAATGACTTGGAAATGGGCTGATCCTTTTGGATATGGTGAACTAGAATTTCATCTGTATAACTCCAGAGTTTGCAAACTAACAAACTGAGGGAGAACATTGGTACCTCCTGACTTTTACCTTCCTATGCTGCAGCCTGAAAACTCCCTGGAAGTAATAAGTGGGGTACTCATAAGGTTCACCTCATTTGTTTTCCTATCTCACTGTCCTATGCAGCCTAATGTCCAATGTCTGAAACCTTACTTTGTCTGGTTGTTTTTTTGTTTTGTTTTGTTTGTTTTTGTTGTTGTTGTTTCAAGTGGAAAGAGCCAGTCCCTGTGACTCTTTCTTGTCCAGAAACAGAAAACCTATTGCTTTATGTATCACAGCAGGTAAGTTCCCTGAGAAGGGTCTTTAAATAAGCAGGGGTCTTGCCTCAGGGTCTAGTATCTGAGAAGAAGGGTTAAAGAAGCATAAATCCATCTAGTATAAATTTAGCTCTTGTTCATACAAATACACTGCCACACAAGTTTCCTCTCTTCAGTCAGTCATGGTCCCAGGTTACATCTGTGAGGCTTGTTTTTTGGTTCATTAATTAATCCATCCATCCATCTATCCATCCATCCATCCATCCATCCACCCACCCACTATTGACTAAATAACTTTTACATAATAAAACTCACTTAATTGTTGGAGAACAGTAGAGAATAAGACAGACTCGGTGAGGTTCTTCTGGGAGCCTATTGTTCTACTTGGGAAAAACAGCTGATAGTGGTCCATATGGTTAGCTGTGATAGATGCTATGAAGGAAAAGCAAAGGATGCTATGAGAGCACATAAGTGGCGGTCTAACCTGATCTGGAGAATTTGAAAGGTTTCCCTGTGGAGATGACATATAAACTGGGACTTGCAAAGAGGAGATTATAAGATAAGGCTGTTTTTCTCTAAAGGTCTTGCACTATTCCAAAAATATTTTACTGAGCATTTAATAGCAACTCTAGTGCTGATAATGAAAACACTTCTGATTTGTTACCCAAGAAAACTTAGCTCAACTGCAGAAAAAGACAGTAAAATGGAAAGTGCACATCAAACTTTACTATCATTTAGACATAGATTAGAAATTACTGGTTAAAATGTTAACAGTGGTTCATTTTGGCTTGTGGGGTTCTGGTGATTTTTCTTTTTCTACAGTTCTGTTTTCTCTGATTTTTCTGACAGGAACCTGCATTGCTCTTATAATTAGGAGAACAAAAGAAAGCAACGGAGGAAGAGAAAAGGGAAAAATATAGAGTATAATATAGGTGTTATTCTTTAATAGGTATATCATGATCTGATCCTTAAAGTACCACAATGTGACATTGCATAAAATCATGTGGCAAATCATTGATGTTTCCACAGACATTCTCAAATGAGCCATTTTACACAAGCTGATCAAATGAGCCATTTTATACAAGCTTTTAGAAAACAAGTTGAAAGGGGGATTTTGTCTTCAAGTTCTATAAAGTGTGAAGCTTGTCTTGGCTACTGGTCCTGAAGGGCTTGGGCAGATGTGTTTGGTAAGCTGGTAAGTAAGCCTGTTGGTGCATGCCTAGCCTCTTCACACCGGTATTGTTTCTTGGTATGTGAAAAATCATGGCAGCTCAGGAGAATTGTGTGGCAATGTCAAAGGGAAGGACAATGAGGAAAAATCTCTGTGTACGTTATTATTTTTAGGCAAAAGTCAAAAGCATGACTCTTCTAAGCTTGGCGCTTTTACATGTACTTTTGCAGAGCGCTGCATGCAGACCTCTTATAGGGCCAACTAGAGAAATATGGAACCAATTTGGAGTTTTGGACTATTTATTTATTGTGTTCTGAAGGAAATTGGATCATTTTAACTTAGATTTTAATCTTATATTAACATTAGTCACATTCATGGAATATAGCATTTGAAATTCAGAGAGGAGAGTTGGCTGGAATTACTCAGCTCAGGAAGGGTTTTTTAAGTTCATGGATATGAGTGCATGATAGGTATTAATTTTAGTAGACTTGAATATTTTTAGATTTTGGTGGCTGTAATGATATAAAGAACCACACCTTAAAGCTCAGAAGGCTAGAGCAAAGGGTGGAAAATTGCTCAACCCTGCCTAAAATTCTTACCATCAATGTTTATAGATTTATATAAGCTTTTATTTGACATCAAGTGACTATTTTTGGAAAATAATAGAGCCCCATAGGATTTTTAAAAATTGAGGTAAAATTTACATAATATAAAATTAATAATTTTAAAGTGTACAATTCAGTGGCATTTAGTACACTCACAATGTTTGCAGCCATTATGTCTATCTAGTCTTAAAACATTTTCATTACCCCACATGGAAACTCTGTATCCAGTCAAGTAATCCCTCCCCATTCTGTCCTTCTTACTAATATACTTTCTGTCACTATGGATTTAGCTATTCTGGACATGTTATATAAGTGGAGGCATACAATATGTGACCTTGTATGCATGGCTGTTGTCATTTAGCATGTTTTTGAGGTTCATCCATGTCGTTTCTTTTTATGATGAATATTATTCCCTTACATGGATATAACCACATTTTTTGTTTATCCATTTATCAGTTGGATTGTTTCTACCTTTGGCAATTGTGAATATTGTTACTATGAACATGCATGTACACGTTTTTGTTTGAATACTGTTTTCAGTTCTTTTGGGTACCTAAGAGTAGAACTGCTATGTCACGTGGTAATTAATTCTATGTTTAACTCTTTGAGGAAGAGCCAAACTGTTTTCTACCATGGCTGCTCCATTTATATTCCTACCAACAGAGCCCACTGGACATTAAATATTCTTTGTTTAACCAGATGTTTGACATCTTCTCCACTGATAATAACATTGTTTGATTGAATTGTTTAATCTTAAACAATAGTCATTGAACACATACATACACAGGAAAAGGGAAAGAAATGCACAGCCTTAAGGAAACTCTTGAACTATGTGGACTTGACCGCATAACACCTAGACGAGGGACACATCTTAGAGAACATCCACTGATTCTGCACCTGGGGAACAAGGTCACTAGAGGTGAAATGACTTGGGGGATAAAAAAAGAAGTCACTCAACCAGTTGGTTACTAGTACAGTTAAGGTTCAGACATGGTCTTGCAACTCTGAGCCCATTGTTCTTTTCCCTACACTATGCACTTAACTCACTTTTTTTTTTTTGTGGGCTCAATTCTTAGATTATAGTTTCCTTCATTTGTTCAGAAATTTTCTTAGGAAAGTGTTGTGTACATTATCTAATCAGGGCCAGCTTTATTCATCCATTTATTCCTTTATGCATTTACTCTGTAAATACTTAAGGAATGCTAATATGCAACAGAGACTGTGCTGAGAGCTAAGGACACAGCAATAAACAAGCAGTCACAGGGTTGCCTTCAGAGCTAACATCCTACTAGTAAAGGTGGCCACTTGACAAACAGTTGCACAGAGAATGAGCTATAATTGGGCTAAGTGCTATAAAGGAGAGGTACACGGTGCTCTGAGACTTTATAGCAAAGAGACCTGCATAATTTCAATGGTTGAGTACGTCAGAAAAAGCACTTAGGTTTATAAAATCTAATGTGGTTTGATTTCAGGTCACTTTGAAGATTCGCCTAAGCCTCAGAATTTTTCCTCCACCTGGTCATTTATTAAAGATTTGATGTGCCAGCTCTATTTCTTTCTAATGTACATTTGAATTTTTAAAAATCTATTAAAATTTAAAAATTTACTTGTAGACTTCACAACATGACCTCATCTCAACCTTTCACAGGGGTTGCCTAAGACCATCGGAAAACACATATTTTCGATGGTCTTAGGAACCGAGACACTGCTCCTCTATCCATCTCCAGGCCCACATGCAGAGTACCTGGCGACCTCTGTGAAAGGGTCGTTTGATCCCCAAAGGGGTTGCGACCCACAGGTTGAGAACTGTTGCTCTAGGTGTCCATAGCTTTTCCATCATTTTGAATCTATGAAACAGAGCATTCCAACTCAGAACAGAGGTCTGTCGTCCACAGAGTAGCAAGGAAGGAAAAGGCAATGATGCAATCTAGGGGAGAGAAATAGGAACAGGAGAGAAATGGGAACGGTGTGGGTGATTATGTAAAATGGTGTGATGCAGCCTGAGATAGGGGGAAAGGAACAGGAATAAGGACAGCCTCAGATAGAGAGAAGTAAGCTGGTCCTTAGGAAAGCTAAATGCCGATGATGAGCTTTATTCTCTTAGCAGAGAATGAAATAAATGCCCTCCTTTTTCATTTTGCTTCATTTATTTCATTCATCAATACCTTGGATACAAATGACATACCATGGAATGAGAGAGGGTTGTCCTGAATAAAGCTCAGCTCTTCCCTGTTGAGTGCAATGTGAACATAGTTGTTATCTTGAATTTTCAATTGCTTTTCTCTTTGTTGAGAGATGGAGGTTTGAATTCCTCTTTGGGGCATATCATTTCTTTGTTATGTTTTACATATTTGTAAAAGTACTTGCTTATAATTATGCGGTGGATTATTTTACACTGAGAAGCTTAGTATTTTGTCTGGAAATATAAATGGCTATTTATGGTTGAACCAGTGTTTCTTGGAGACTTTGTTGGCTTTTATTTTCTTGGTGGAGAAAGGGAATGGGGTTAAGAAAATGACTTTTTCTGTTTATAAATTTTAGATTTAGAATGATTTGTATCTATGAACTATTTTTCTGAAAAATTCTATTTTTCTGTAAGTCGTTATTGGCAAAAAATGTGAAACTACTGAGACTCAAGGGGTTATCTTCTATCTACCAATGGAAAAAAGACCTAAAAGAAGCTGGATTTAGCTTGACATTAGCTGTATTAGTTTGTTACAGCTGCTGTAACAAATTACCACAGGCTGGGTGATTTAAACAACAGAAACTTATTTTCCTGTAGTTCTAGAGGCTGGAAGTTTGAAATCGACATCAGCAGGGCTGGTTCCTTCTGAAGGCCTTGAAGGAAGACTGTGTTCCAGATCTCTCTTCTTGGCTTGTAAGTGGCTATCTGCTCTCTGTGTCTTTACATCATCTTTCTTCTGTATGTATCTGTATCCAAATTTCCTCTTCTTGTAAGGACACCAGTCATATCGGAATAGGACACACCCTAATGGTACCATTTTAACTTAACTGTGTCTTTAAAGACCCCATCTCCAAATAGAGCCACATTCTGAGATACTTCATGAGGACTTCAACATATGAATATTTTTGAACATACCAATGATACAATCGAGCCCATAACATTGTCCTACACATTATTTCACATATAAAAATCTGGAATTTACTGAGATTTCAGGGCATACTATTTTGCAATTATTCTGTTGGGACCATAGGTTAAGACTATGATCAGGTTTCTCATGCAGCCAGTCCTGCTCTTCTGGAAGAGACTGATCCAGAGACAGAAAAGAAAATCAACAAGTTAGGCCAACAATGAAAAGGAAGGAAATCTCATTTATTTCTGGGTTTCAGGCAGAAGAACTAGACTTTCAGTATTAGGGATGTATGGAACACGTATTGGTGGGGATGAGGTGCAGTCAGTCTTTTGGAGGCAGGCTGGGAGCTAGGTAGGGTGACTCTCTAGGGGACACCATTGAGGATAAGCGTGGGCCCACGGGCTCTTAGAGTATTGTATTTAGTAGCAAGAATGCATTGCCAGGTGTAATGTTATTTCCTTCTCTTATGCCTAAACTTTCAATATTTTGTTAGCAATTCAAGCTGGGTCTCAGTCATGCTATGGAGGATCAAGGGAGGGTTCTCTGCCATACTAGGCTTGAGGTACACAGAGAGGCCAACACACCTTCCCAAGCCTCCACTGTGTTCCTGGAGCTACAGCAGGTCAGGCTCAAGGGCCATAGCCTGGGGCCTGATGAAACACTAGAACTGGGAGAACTTAACAGACTCAGAGGTAATGGTGGGTGTATGTATTCTGAGCTGCAGTGTGGCAGGTAGAAGTACTGAGCCTTTGTAATTTGGATGTTACTATAAATGTGACCCCATCTTATTGTCATTAGCAGCGAGGCTTTGGTATGATGTTCACAGAGTGATGTTTTTGAAATCACATGTGTCAGTTGAAAATCCTTTATTGGCTGTTCATGTATATGAAGGCAACAAAACATTTAGATAAAAATGTAAGCTTTGTAACTAGATTTTTCCAAGTGCTAAAAACAGTTGAGTTAGTAGTCTCTTAGTTTTGAGTCTTTAAATAGTAACAGGGATCAAACTTTAAGACACATAAACTGTCCCAGTAATGCTACTTGTTCTTTTCCAGTACAGGATCCTATACAAGAATATGCTTGTATTTATATAGTTGTCATGTCTCACCAGTTTCCTTCCATTTTGAACAGCTCTTCAGTCTTTGCCTGTGTCCCTTTTTCCTTAACATTCTTAAAGAATATAGGTCTTTCATTTATAGTATGACCCTTAATTTGGGACTGCCTCATGTTTCCTTGTGAGCAGACTCTAGTGGAGGGTGGAATTTAGAAAGCACCACCTAGGTATTCAGTGTGATCACTGCTACTGAATCTAGACCCTCTCAGAGGATAGGTTAGGAAATGCATGTATGTGTATATCTACGTATGTACATACACATACACACACATCTACATCAATAAAAACTCCCATATTTATCTGAATATGTGCATTAAAAAGGCCACAAGTTCATACTGAGGCTTAAAACCCCAGTATAATACTTTAAGGTTCTTTCTAACCTCCCCTTTTCCATGATTGTAAAATACTTTCTCAGACAGTGAGACAGTTGCCCTCCAATTATCCGCAATATATTTATGTATTTGCTGTATCAATTAATTAACTAGTTTGCTCGATTTCTAAGCTCCTCCCTCTGCCCCTTCCATGCCACACCCTCTCATCACTCTGCTTCTTTACATGCCAGCATTTCTGTCCCAGCAGGGGAAGTTAAGGGAGCATGAGATGGGAGGGAAATAAAGATGGAAAGAAGAGGGAAATTTCTTTATTTTTAAAGTCAGTTTGACTTGATTTTTCTGTTACTTATAGCCTTACACATGCTAAATGATGGCCACCCATAATACATTATTACATTTATTTGTTTACAAATATGTCTCTCTCACTTGATTTGAGCTATGTAAAAGACTCATCTGTATATCTCTATATCCCTAGTGGTTTCCACAGCCCTTGCCACATGGTAGGTGCTTGGTAATTGCATATGGTGCCAGTGACAAAACAAAACAAAACAATTAAGACAAAATTGTCCTCATGGAGCTAGTAGAAATACTTGATACAACCAGATAATCTCTAAATTAGATACCTGTGGAAAGTGCTATGGGCATATAAGAAGAATGAAAAAGTCTAAATGCAACTTGGTCAATATAAATGGAAATCAGGGGTGTCTTCAGATAAATATATACCTTTTAAATATATTTATCTAATTTGTGTAGAAATTAGCTGAGAATTAAAAGCTGGTTGAGTAGTTGCATTTCCTGAGTGAATGTATTAGAATTATAACTATAAACTGAATGAGTAGTCGAATAAAATCCCTGAAAACTGTGACACTGGTGAAATAGCAAAGCCTATTTTAGTAGCACTTATTTGAAAACCTCAAAATAATTTAATATTTTCTAGCAGGAAGAATCAGGACTCATGTCATTTCAACACCAAGAGCAATGGTGATAACTTTCCTCTCCATGGTTCTTTACATTAAAAAGTTTCTGACTGTGAGTGCCAGGAGGCCAGGGAGTGTGTCTGCCATGTTCATCGTGTACCCTCAGCATCCAGCTAAACACTGAATGAACATTCCTTCCCATTTAAATTTCATCCAGTCCTCTGAATGCACTGAGACTGGCAGACATTACACCCAGGACCAACAGATGCCTAGCTTCTTTAAATAGAGCTAAGTACTTATGTGTCTAAATTAAGCCACTTCCTCTTAGCCTGGCCCCACACCCAGTTTCTGAAACTGCCCTTTCCTGGATTTTAAGACTCCCTATCCTTGGCTCCACATGTCTCCTTCTCTGCTAGTCACTTGATTCCCCTCCTTGTGGATCGAGCAGTTTTTCTTGATTCACCTTTTTGGAAAAATGACAGTAAAACTTCTCTTTAGGAAGCATTCTCTGGGCACTCTAGCGTCAGGCAATAGACAGAAGGCAAAGTTAGGGAAAAGAGACCAAGGTCACGGAACGTGTGGGGAGCAGAGCCACAACTGGATGTCTCACTTCCAAGGTTTTCCCAGGAGACCAGACTGAAAAGGAAGCCTGAAAGGACAATTTTGACAAAGTTTTACTGAGTTTTTGGAGAGTCTGGGACCAAAGTTGTTTCCATTAACTCACATTTCTTTCCCCCCAACAACAGCGTCACATCACATGCTTAAACTGTCTAGTCAGCAAGTATACCAGTTCACTTGGATCACCCCTTATGTCTTTAGCACTTAAACAATATGGTAGGTGGCAGTGGTCAGGGCTAACAGTGAACCTGGAAAAGATCACTCTAAATAAAATATTAACTAATGCAGATCTGCTGTGTAGGTGGCCTGATGCATGGTAAATTGCATTTGCAGTTGGCCAAATGGAAAGTGATATATGTTGGGCACAAGAATAATAAATACAAGGAGCGATCAATTGAACTGAACTAAAGTGGTACAGGTTTGAAAGGCGACTTAGAGTTATAGCTTCCAAACATGGCTAAAAAAAGGACTCAATTAAAAAGTAAATTGGAAAACTATAAAGTAGCTGACACAAATACAAGGTTAAGTTTATGGAAGTTATAAATGCTAAACAGTTTCCCTCTACGATTTCAATTTCTGCCCACTCTCTGATTCTTCTTGTGCCTTCCATTTCTTTTTATGAGTATTATTACTCAACGGGAGAACAATCAGTTATATCAGAGACATTCATTGTAAGGTGCGTGTCAATAATTTTTATTGAAATAGGACAAAAACAGAGGAGTTTGTGTCCACAAGCGTGCACAAATAAGAAAGAAAAGCAAATTATTATGCTATCAGGGTACCAGGAGGAGTCTTTGAACTGAAGGCGAAAAAAGAAAAAAAAAACCACTCTCCCTGTGGAGAGAATAGAATGTGCTTCATTTCAATATCTATTACAATTATGAAACAGCCAAAGCATTCTGTGGCTTTGAACAGTCTTTGTGAACAGAGCTTTGTGTCAGAGCCGTGGTTATGATTTTCAGGCCCTGAGGCTGGTAGTTCAGTAACTAGCAAAAATAGTCAGGCTTTGGGGATGGAGGGTGAAGTGATGGGTAACAACCAGGCCTCTCTAGCCAGGATGATCATAAGAAACCCACCCGCCAGATCTCTTTTTTAAATATAGATTTTTGTAACCTTTGGAATCTGAACCTCCTGGGACATAATGGGGAGGCAAATGTGAAATTAACTATCTTTTCAGTTTTGGGGCTTAAAAACTACAAATATATAACTAATACCAGGCTTGGTGCCATGGGATGTTCTGACTGGAGGGACATCGAAACTGGGGTAAGAATGAAGTGGGAGATGAACATCTCTTTGTTGCCATGCTGCCACGAATACCTTGCCACTAGAATGCAAGCTCTGCTAGCCAGGGGAGTGTCTTCCTATTTTTGGGTCTCCAGATAACCAGTGCCTGGTCCACACTGGCATCTGGTAAGTGGATCCTTTTATGTTGGTTTGGTCACCTCTAAAAACACAAGCAGGTCAATTAATGGCAATCACAAATTTGTTAAGCTGGTTAGAACCTATTTTAAATGTCCAGCAAGAGGGTTGTGTTTAGTAACCAGTAAGAGAAAGACTGAGTAACTCATGGCTAGAAGGATCACCATTGTCCACATGCTGTTAAGCAACGCACAGGGGATGGCAAGGCAGAGAGGGTCTGGACTCAGTTCATGGTGCTCCAGTCCCCAGGATGCTGCACTGCTGTCCCTGGCCCTGCCTTCCCCCAGCCTAGCTGGACAGGAGGAGGTCAGGCTTGGTGTGAAGACTGAAGCCACTCTCTCCTGTCTCTTCCGGAGGGGAGACACAGGGTTCAATTAGAAGAGTCATTTTGGTGAACTGTCAGCGTGGCAAGTTTCTCTCTTTCGGGAGACTTTTGATCTTGTTTGGGTCATATGCAAATCAGCCAGCCCCAGTTTGTTGATTTTAATTACATAAGAATAAATGCCACCCCCAACAGGCTGACTTGGAGAAAAACATGTTTACAAGTTAATTTCTTCATCTGTCTGCACACTCCTTGTTTATCACCAGGCATCATTTTTCTGTCTTCATCTTTGTTCCTCGGCTTTCCATCCTTTAGGCTGAAAAAGTCCTTGTGCTCTTGCTAATAGCTTTGACTTGTTTTTTAAATCTTAATATCAAAAATCAAACTTAGGCTCATTTATTTTTTTATGGTAAATTAAAAAACATAACACGTACATGTACAACTGCTGCCATAGATTTAAAGACCACAGGTTAGAAATCACTGGTTTAAAACTAAACCACACAACATGACCTGCCCTTAAGTATACAGAGAATGGATTAGCCCCAGGTTATATATTAGCCCCACAAGTGTTTTGTTGTTTCTACATTGTAGTGTGTGTGTGTGTGTGTGTGTGTGTGTAGTGCATTAGTTGCCAAGTGAGTAATTTCACATAAAACCAGTCTCTCCATCCAGCTTCTTTAGAAACCGGGAAGACTCATGGGATTGGATTGTAGCAGTCTCATTTACAAATGCTTAGAATGTGCTTTCCATGCTCGGTGTTGGCCTACTTCATTTATTTACATTTCCTGAGTGGTTCTGTGGTAGGCTTGTAAATTTGCTGCCTCCACCTAGAAAACAGCAGTCTTGGGCAATTTCCTAAGTGGAAGGAATAGGCGTTCAGTCCCCAGTAGGGCTCTGGGTGGCACGTCACAACACCTACTATTCGACTCTCCCGGTTTACCTCCCTTATCTCTGGCTGCTCAGCCTTTGCAGACTTTTCGCTCCCTCTTCCCAACTCTACATATTCAAGTTCTTCTACTCAGTCCTAGGTTCTCTTATGTTCTGTCTCAACATTCCCTCTTCTTCATGTTAGTATTTCCTGAATTATCATATTCATTCTCCGGATGGAAGGAAAGTTGATTTTAGGTGCTTGTTAAACTACAATATAACTATCATATTAAACAGATTTCACAGATAGTGTTGATTTGAGAGAGATTCAAGTGGGAATTTAAAGGAACATTTTAGTTGATTTCTAAAAAAATATTAAGTAAATTAGATGTGCTACACAGATATGGCAAGTCGTGACTCAGTTTGGAGTCACTGTCGTAGGCAATTTCATTCCTTTCCTGGCTCAAACCATTGTTGCGCTGAGAGCTCCATTTATATCTTTGGCTTAAACCTCTCCTTGGAGTTCAGGCTCTTCCGGCTGACTGTCTGCTTGCCAGCTCCTCTTAGATATCTCACAACCTCATTTAATATATTGCGTTCAGAACTGAACTCTTGAGCTCCCATCCCTTAAGCTCTTCCTTGTCTAATCTTAGCCACTTCACCCAGATCTGTGCTGTTCAAGGCAGAAACCTGGGAGTCTTCCTTGATTTCTTTGCCTCTTTCACCTTGCACATGTAATCCTGAAGAATTCCCTTTGTTTCTGTTTCCAACACACGACTGGAATCTATCCTCTCTCTATCTTCATTGCTAGAACTTTAGTTCAGGCGATGACCACTTATTCCTGTACTCTATTGATGCTGTCCTTAAGGGTCTCCACTCCATCATGCATGTAGCAACTGAAGTACTTTTTCCTAAAACCATAAATCTGATGATGTCACTCATTGTCTGTGACCCATCAACGATTTGCCATTGCACTTCAAATATAACACAAACTGTTTAATATGGTCTCCAAGGCCACAGTCATGAATGTCTCAGGTTTCATCTTTTACCACTATCCTCCTTGCCCTCTGATCTTTAATGAAATTGGCCTTTTTTTTCTGTTCTAGGAGCACTTCTAGCTCTTTCTGAACTCAGGACCTTTGCTCATGTTCTGTCTTCTTCCTGAAATACTGTTCTCCTGGCTCTTTGGATGATACTTCAAGTCCCATCATAAATGTTGCCTTCTCCTACTGTCTTTGCTTGACCAGCCTATCTAAAGTAGTCCACTTCCCTGCCCCATCCCTGGGTTATTCCCTAGCGCTGCCCTTCATTTATTTGATTTCTAATGTTTGCTGTAATTTTAATTATAGATTTATTTATTTGCTTACTTATTTATTGACCATCTTTCCCATGAAACCGCGAGCTCCATGAGAGTTCTCTATTGTATACCTAACGGAGGTCTTGCAATTTACTTTTGCGAAGGGACGAAAGTTTTGTCCCTGTGTGGCCTTAGAGGCAGTCTCATTCCCCTTTCTGGTGGTTTTGCTATGAGCTATCAGCAAGCCTGTGCTGGCTCAACAACAGGACAGCAATATCTCTAGCTGGTAAAGACAATTTTGACTTTTAAGGTCTGGTTGAGCTCAGGATACTTCAATTTGCTGCCTTTTCTAATAAGACTTTCTCCTAGAGTCTTGGGAAAGACATACGGCTCATAGCATTGCATGGTCAGTTGGTGTTCCCCTATCCTCTCTTCCTCCATATAAATAAATGGAGTGATACGGAGCCAGAGGCTCTCTCTCCTGGAGCCCAGCCCAGCCTAAGCATGGCTGTCATTGGGATAATGAGAGCTCGGGGGATCAGATGGATTCTTCTCCCTCTGAATCTATGCCCTTGCACTTAGCACAGCAAATTGTTAGGTATATTACAGGAAATTGATATCTGTCATTTCAGTACTAATGGGATCATTTCTATTATATATTATAATTCATTGCTACTGATATATAGTCAAGCTCTTGATTTTCTCCTTTTTTTCTTTTTTTTTGGTCCTTGGCTATCTTCCTAAACTCTTATTAGTTTAAAATAGCTTTTCATTTTATTTGCTTGGGATTTCTGGGTAAAAATATAAATCATATCATCTGCAAATAATGACTTTTTTGTCACCTCTTTTCCAGTGATTATATATCTTATGTTTTTATTGTTATATTTCAATCTCTGTAATTTACAGAATAACGTCAGCAGTATTGACAATAAGCGTCGTTTTATTTCTGATTTGAATGAAAATGCCTGTCGTGTTTTATTGTTAAATAAGTTGTTGATTGATGCTGTGTAGTGTTTCCTACATCAGGCATGTCTTCCCCATTTCCTACTTTACTAGGAATTTTGTTTCTAATAGTTATCTTTAATTGTTAGAAAGGTTGTCTCATTTTAGGCTCAATCTGCTTCCTTCTAACTTCTTTCATTTGTGCTTTTATAGATAATTGTGCTTCTTGTCCATGTTTCTGATATTTGAAACTTGTAATACTGCTAAGCTTCTTTCTTCTCAAGATTCCTCTAACGGCCCCACATGCATTTGATTTTCAGCCCTTTCACCACATGAATTATTTTCTGGATTTTCTCAAGTTGCCAATGTCTCCTTAAGTTATGACTGATTGACTCCAGAAGTCTATTATTTTCCTTCCTGGAAAGAGTATGTGGGTTTATCTCTAGATTCCTAAATTCTCAACTCATAGTAATACAGTGAGGCGTGCTTCAGGAATAAAAGGTCAACTTGAGGACATTTTTGGCCTTTGTTCTGAGGGTGTCACACTCTGGACAGGGTGGGGGTACCCATGTTTTCCAGGAGCCATGCAGTGCTGGAAGAATTCTATCTCTCAAAAGAAATTCTATAGTTTTCGAGTCTTAAAAATAAATGTTGTTCCTGACAGAGCATAAGCACCGGGATCTGAAGTTTGTTTTTAAAGAAGTTGCTTAAGGGATTCCAAATGTTCATTGCCTCAAAATCATAAAGCAAAATGTCAGCTCCAAAACCCGACATGGGAAAATATGACTGGCCCACAGGCATCAGTAGCACAGCTATTAAGCGACCCTGGGAGAAGCTCCTTACCTGTAAACCTTGTGAATTACTCTATGTTTTGACAATCATAATGTAATAATTTCTGTTATAAGTTTATTGTCATGCCAACAAATTTCTCTCTGGATGGAATAAGTAGGCTACTTTCAGAGCCTCAAAGGTTTATGTCATGCCAGCTGGAAGCAGTAGTAAAGGGATGTAAACTTCCTATGCATGTCTTTACACTTCTCTTCTCATGTCTAGAGACATGTCTCCAACTGTCTCCTGGGTATTTTTCATAAAATGTTCCCATAACTACCTTAGTCTCAATTTTTAGTTTCCCCTCAGTTTAATTTGCTTCCCCTTCCCCATTCCATGTTTGGTTGTGACACAGATTCCTTTTCATTTCCCAGGATCTACTGTATCCTTCTAACATAGCAATAGAATCTCTAATTGTTAACTGGACAAATGGCCATTGAAAACAACATCTACCTACCTCTTCAACCTCCCTTACTTATTCTTTCTAATAAGATTTAAGTGAAAGGGTCATGTGACAGCTTTTGGGAACCCTCTCTAAGTGACTGCCATGGAAAGCATTGTTCCTTCTTCATCCATTTCTTCCTTCCTGATAGCTGGAGTGAGGAGATGATGGCTGAAGCTGGAGGTGGCACAGCAACTTGAATTGTGAGGTGACCTTGGGAAAGGGAGTCCTTGCATGGGACCAAGAGGACAAAAGGAGCCTTGGTCCCTGACACCATGGGACATTGTTTCAGTCCTGAATTGCCAACTCTGAGCTCCTACTTGAGAGAGAAATCAGTTCCTATGTTGCTAACCCTTGCTGTTTTGGGTTTTCTAAAGCCTAACTGACACAGGGTGAGATGCTTCACCATCATCATTATTGTCACAATGGACAGGAAACTCATAGTCATCCTGTTACCTAATTGCACACTATAGTCTAGGAGTTCTAATTCAGAGATGTCTCTTGAATCTGGCCATACCCCTCTTTATCACTAACATTATTATTTTGACCATCATCTCTTGCCAAGTTTGTTGCTGCACACTCTTAATAGTTCACTCTGCTTCCAGGCTCTTCTCACTTTATTCCATCTTCAATACCGCCTAATGAATGGACATCATCACAGTACTCTTTTGTATCCATGTCTCTGTTATCCTCAAGATAAAATGGAAGCTTCTGAGGAAGTCATTCCAGGCCTTTGCCACATTCTCCAAACTTACTGCTCCAGTATCTTTCCCACCATCCACTCCAACTACTGTGAATGTCTTATCCACTCCTCAGCCTCAATGCCCTCTTTTTTTTTATGTCTCCCTGCCTGTGCACAGATACTTCCAATTCCTGGGAATTATTTTCAGCTCTTCTCTCTCTGGAAAACATCATCTTATCATTCAAAATTCAGCTCACGTTACTACTATGTTGTAGTAATAATAGGTAACACTTTTTGAGTGCGTACCAGATGCTGGGTAATGTGCTGTGCGCTTGATATGTCTCATTTAGTCTCATGACAACCCTACGAGATGGACCTTTTATTATCATCCCTATTCCAAAGATAAAACAAAGAAAGATTAAATACTTTGCAAAAGGTCATACAGGGCAGGTACATATAGATGGGAGAGCCAGTTTATTCAAACCTGAGCAGTCTGACTCCAGAATGCATGATAACTATTCTGCTTCCCTCTTAGCGTGTTTTCTGCAGTTGCCTATAATGTAACCTTTTTTCTGAAGCTTTCCCTTATTGGCTCAGTCAGGATTTAGTAATTTTTGCCCGCCTCTCTTTCTATAGTCCTTGTTCTTGCCTAATAGATGGTCTGCTAACGATCTCTTTGTCTACCTTCTCCTCTAAGAATCTGCTGTACACTTTCCAGGGCTGGGGTATGGCTTCTCCATTTTTGTACAATTCTGAGTACAATTGAACTGAGTACAATTCCTCATCATTGTAACAATCACAATGAAGGCTGTAAAATCAAAATGCGTAAGCCTAAAGAACAACTCAATATGAATATAAAACCCCCCCAGCTCTCTTAATATATACTGACACTTTTCTTCTTTTCTCAGCCCCCTCTCAACTGCAATTGTTAATCTAATTTTTAACAGCTTTCTAATTAATCTTTGCCTGTAGACTGCCCCCTTCAAATCACTCTTCACTGAGCTATCCACGTGATCTCTCCACAACATGTGAGATCATTTACTCTCCAGCATACAATCCTCCATGAACCCTCACAGCTTTCACGATAAAATTCTAACTCCCAGGATGACAGATAGTCCCCCTCAAGATCCGACCTCGCCTACCTTTTCAGTCTCACCTTTCCCGGCTCCTGGATTTGCACTCTTGTCTCCAGCTGCACGGAACAACTTACGGTGCCCACCTAAAACATTCTTTCTTGCCTTTTCACACACTGTTCACTGTCTCCATCAGTGTCTGTCAAGCTTTAATGTGCTTATGAAACCCCTGGGGGCCTGGTTTAGTTGCAGAGTCTGATTCAGTAGGTCTGTGGTGCAGTCTGACATTCTGCATTTGTAACAAGCTCCCTGGTGGCGGTGATGCTGCTGCTTCTGATCTGCAAACCACACCTGAGTATCACGGGTCTAGAGGAAGTCCTTGTCACCTGCACACTGAGTGCAGCTATCCCCTGTCCCAGGTATCACTAGATGACTGCCCACCTAGTGAGAAGAGACAGTTAGGTTCACCTCCGGACTCTCGGGTTGTAGCTCCCTGCCTGGAACAGAGTGTATGTGCAACTCGTCCTCACCAAATGAATGCTGATGGTTCACTTAGTGGGCAACGTGTGTAGGGCATGGCCTTCGAGGCTAAAGAAATGTGCATGGT
The DNA here is from genome assembly GCF_001890085.2 of Hipposideros armiger. Classification (NCBI taxonomy): domain Eukaryota; kingdom Metazoa; phylum Chordata; class Mammalia; order Chiroptera; family Hipposideridae; genus Hipposideros; species Hipposideros armiger. The sequence continues at coordinate 1,327,606 of NW_017731534.1, forward strand.
GCAGTGGGACACAGTGCCACCCACAAACTAACATCTTGGGAGGCTCGTCTGTGTGCAGAGAACTGTGATGAATGTGTGGGATGCAGGAAAGAGAATGGTAAAGTCCCTGCCCACAGGGTCATACAGAGAAGATGGGGAGACAGGCCAGCATTTGGATCACTGTGCAGCATAGCATGATCTGACGTGTGGCAAACTTGACTGGTCGGCAATGAACACTCTGAAGAGGGAACCGTTTGCTCTTCACAGGTGTTTGGGGATGTGACCATGGCCATATGAAGTGAGACTGGAGGAAGCAGTAGACATCCAACAGGAGATTTATGGAGAGAGATGTTTCAGATAAAGGGAATGGGATAAGGAAACTTCTCAGCCTTTTTTTCCCCATTGAAACTTACATGATCCAGTGGTGTTCTCATGAGGTATTACGTGTATGTCCATTGTCACTGCAGCTCTAACTTCCTTCTTTCTCTTATTTCTCAGATCTTAAGTAAGAGAGTGATGTGTGATTGTAGGGATAACCTTGAATCTGCTGCAATTTATTTAGAAAATAATTTGAGAACATAACACTCATACTATGATTATGAGATTTCTCATAATTGATTGGAATATACAACCATGGCTTAGCCCTGCTGGTGAGAGCCCACCAGTAAATGCAAAGTGGTGTGAGGGCAGATACCTTTGGGAGCACTGTCAAGAAATTACGTGGCAGCACAGCAGAGTGGCTATGACTAAGCATAGGTCTAAACTCTGACTGTCTGGGAACCAACATCAACTCTGCTGCCTGCTGTTTATATGTCCTTGGGTAGAGTGGGGATAATGCGAGTGTTTTTACCCATAGAACTTTGTGAATATTAAATGATTAGATACAAGTTCAATGCTTAGAATAATTCCTGGCTCATGGTACACATGTAAGGATCATTAGCAATTATTAATCCAGCATGCTTTGTGTGTTGATAGGCTGACCATATGATTTATTGTCCAGCTAAGACCCCTTTGAGAATGAAACAGGGAACTACCTATAATTACAGTGGGACAATAGGCATACATCAAGACATGTCAGGCAACCCAGAGGTCCAGTTATCCTCAGTATACAATACTGAGTATACGATATGATGCTGTCAAAGATGAAGTTGGGAAGGTGAATTCGGGTTATTTGTTGATTATTCATCTACTGGAAACATGAAAAAAATGAGGCCTATTTTGTCAATATTTAAAACTTTGAGACCTGAATGTATGCCACCTGGTTAAGGAAATAATAATGATAATAATAATAATAATAATAATAGTAATAGTCACTATTACCAAGTGAGCACTTTATTCCAGGTTCTATACCGACATTCTCATTGAGTCTCATGTTAACCCTGCAAGGCAGCTATTATTCCTGTCCCCGTTACTTGTAGCTGCTGTTAAAAATTGCCACAAGCCTGGTAGCTTAAAATAACAAGAAATTTATTCTCATAGTTCTGGTCACTTCAAATCACGGTGTCAAGAGGGCCACACTCCCTTCAAAGGCTCTAGGGGAGAGTCCATTCCGTGTCTCTTGCACCTTGTAGTAGACCCAGGAGGTCCTTGGCTTTTGGCCACATCACTCCAATCTTTGCCTCTGTGGTTACATTGGCTCCTCCTCTTCTGCGTGTCTTCTCCTCTGTGCATCTGTCCCCCCAAATTCCTCTGCTTCTCTCTTATAAGAATGCATATAATTCCATGTAGGGCCCATCCAGATTATTCACGATAAGCTCCCCCTCTCAAGATCCTTAACTTAGTCACATCTTTTCCATATAAGGTTACTCTCTTTCTATATAAGTTAATATTCATAGGTTCCAGAGATTAGGGCCAGGACATATCTTTTCGGGGGCCACATTCAACTCACTACAGTTCACATTTTATAGAAGAAACTAAATCTCAGAAAATTTCATTCACGGGCCTGAGATTGCCCAAGAAGCCTAGGGATGCACCAACATGACAAACCATTAAATGTGCAAGTTCATGCTCCCTAATGTGGCTTTGAGGTTCCTGGATTGTGTGGCTACTGAGCAAGAATAGATAACATTGAGCTCCATCCTGTGACGGCTCAGTCCTTCGGAGAAAAGGAAGCCATAAGAAATTCACAGCAGACAGATTGACACTTGCATTACCCTTGGCTTCAACGGTTGTAATAGACCAGAATTGTGTGGTATTAAAGCTCAAAGCAAGGGGAACAAACTTTCTATATTGTTTTTCACAGAATAAGCTATGAATCCTAGTCATAGGGACAGATATAATGAGCTTTCGATATTTTTCCTATTTTATTTTAACTAATTTTATGAACACCACCCAAGTGATTTTATTTTCCTTTTTCTGAGTGTTTAGCTTATATTGTCCACTGGGAAGGCACCCCAGGAGAAGGGCCTGGAGGAATAGACCTGGCCACAGGCACTGGTATTCCTGGGGGTGGAAGGGCTGGTGGGTATCAGGAGGAAAGGAACACTGTGGTGGGTTTGAGTCAATCGGCTTTCTTCAGAATAAGACTTCACTGTATTCTGAGAGTATCCCAGTAGAAAGTGTTCCATTCCACTCTACACAGATGCTTGGAAAACAGCCACACCATGAATTTGGCTCAGCCAAAGTGAAAGAAACATACCTCCCCTTCATGGATGTCTCTGGGTGTGCTCAGATCCTGCCTCCATTCTGTGTTTCCCAAACACTCTTGTGCCCAGTGTGGTATCACTTTTCCCTTTCTATTATAATATCTCCTGGTTTGCCTGTCTTCCCTATCAGACTGTGAGGTCCTCAGGATATATAGAAACTGCCTGGCATATATATGTTGGTTGAATTCCATAACGTATTGTTTATGCTCAATGCCCAGTGTGGATCTGAGGCAAAGAAGATACAAGATAAATGTTTTCTGAAGGAAAGACTGAATCAACCAGAAAGATAGTTAAGAGAGTAACAGTATTTAGATGAACTCATTTATGAAAAAACTGATAGTGAATGATGATAGAAGAAGTGTGAACAGTGAGGTGACTGGAGGAACACATATGATACTAGGTTGATTGTATTCCTTTAGCTGCCAATTCACAGACATACACACAGCACAGGAAAGTAGGTATTTCTCAGAGGAAAGACATCCAAGTGAAGGAAAAGACAACCCAAGTAGCAAGGAGTGAAGGTCTCTATTGTGTTGGAAAAGTCATCTGAAAAGGCTTGTATATGATGGAAATCAATGACAAGGGCACATTTTCTGAAGTTTGAGTGTATCAAAAAGTGTGAATACCAGAATCATTTTTTTTTCTCATTTCCATTCCAGTTTCAACCCAGAGCAGCTCACAATCTAGAGACTGAACTTGCTCATAATAATTTCTGTGTGGCCCAGTCCAAGGCTGTGGACACAAATTCCAAGAATCCATGGGGCAATCTGTCCTGTCGGTGGGATAAGTGGGTGAGCACAGGAATTCCCACAGAATCTTCAGCTCCTGTCTCTGTGATTCAGGCTGTTAGCTGAACAGTTGCTGCTTTCATTGTCAAGGTGATTTTCTTGGAGGACTCCATCGAATGAGTGACTCGTGAGGAATGAGCTGGAGAAGAAGCTTCAAGCCCTCCAATAGTCCACCCACCTCTGTCCGCTTGAGAATATTTATGGCACCTGAGCAAATAATACTGAAGCTGTGTTTGCAAGTGTTACAAGAAATTTTGCCTCCAAATGAATAGTCTTACCCATGCCAAAGATCTCCTGGGAATCTATACTCATTCCTATGAGGCTTCCATTGCTCAAAAACATTTGTGTCAAGTTTTACTTTGGACTGGACTTCAGAGTGTCTGAAAATCACATTCACTTTTTTGACCAGAAACTGATTTGTAGTGGACATAAATGCGTTACTGTTCATTGCTTACATTCTATCCCCTACCACCTGGCAATAGCAACCTATTTTTCATTTGAGGGAACCAGCCCTTCCCCATTTTGTGTTGTCCCTCAAAAGCTCCTCCACCTGGGCTGGCTCACAGAAAACTCCATTCCCCTGGCCATACTGACTCTGTGATACAAAGAGCTGTATCAACAACTAGGATGACACAAAGATAAACACCAAAATCTGTGAGGTGCTCATGTGCTCTATGATCAGAAATGACCATTAGAACAGGGATGCAGAATCACTTAATTCAGAAAATTATCTGGAGAGGAGCTAATTTAAGAGCTAGCATCCTATCTGGTCCGCTTTGTCTAGGGAAGGATTTGATCCAAATGAAATAGAACAAATCCCCAGTATACTGGCAGACACCTTTCTTAACTTAATCTTTTAAGTCAATGGTTGATAAGAACATTATGGTAAAAGGGGTACTCTTACCCCACCCCTTAGGAAAAAGTTAATTGTCTCATTGGTTACAAGGCAAGCAGAGGCAATAGGATCTAGTTTATGAAACAGGGCTGGATAGAAATGCACAGTTTGATTTTTTTATTTGCTACAGTTGATACTGCGTTAACAGTTGCTTCTTGGCAGAGAGTAAGGGATATAAAGAAAGCCTACGGTTTGTTTCTCAAGAAGTCCTACAAGAAACAAAAGAAAGCTGTTTGCACAGACTAGAGTGGTTTTGCCAGCAATTACATTTTGTAAAAAATAAATAATGCATTCTGTTTCCAAAAGGCTCTGACAAACTATGATAGAAAAAAAAATCAAATCTTTTTCTTTGGTTTTAGGATGGTGCGTTTCATGACGGAAATAAAGTGAGTCTGTGTTCTCTAAGTAATTTATTAGTGCATCTTGGCAGAGCAGCCCTAATGGGCTTGCTGCCAGGTATTCCGAGCTGCAGTTTGTCATGTCTGACTCCTTAGTTCTTTTAAGCAATTGAAGTCATGGCCTTCTGCAGGCTGTCAGTGACAGATTCTAGCTCACTCACATAGATAAAGCTCAATTAGCTCCTGGAAAAAACATCTTTTAAAAATGCAATGAGCTGCACCATGAAAGATAGGTAGACAACTGGCACCCAAACAAAATAAAATGTTAATGTTGAGGGAAGGACGTGTCCCCAAAGAACAAGTGTGTCCAAAATGAGCAAGTGTACAGGTGTCTTATTGGAGAGTTCTCTTCACTGGAGACAATGGAATGGTCATTTTTAGTTACTTCAAGTGTTAGATAGACCTTGGCTTTTGAAACATGATAAGATAGGCAGCAGTCCTGAAGAGTTAGCTTGCCATTCATTCATTCATTCACTCATGACTAGTGCTCACACTCTATAACCTGCAAGGAATTCTAGTCTACAATAGAGGTGTGACAGCCTCTCAGTGGTAAAGTGTGACTTGCGAATGTGCTGTTTAATCCACATAGTATTTTAAATGTTGAGCTCACATTTAAAAAACCATAACATTTTGCACACAGAAAAATTCAGGCTTTTGGCATCTCTTAGAATATCAAAACAACTGGCCACTGGATATATATTTCTTTGGTGCAAAAACTGACTTATGCTAAGTACATACTGTTCCCTGAAGGGGAGAGGCTTGGAGTCCTCTATTCACCATGGGCCCCACCAAGCTTGCTTCATACGTTTTTGATACCTGCTTTACCCTGGTCTAGACAAACAGGAACCTAGTTTGAGTTTGCAAACCTGTGATTCCAACCTATGATCCTGAAGGCCTTCTGTATCAAAAGTACTTGATTCTTATTTAAAATGGAGACTCCTGGGTCCCTGCTCTGGACTAAAGAATAAAAACATATTATGTAAGGCATGGCAATTTTTTTACAAACTAAAGTTGTTGGAATCACTGGTATCAGTGACCAGACAGAATTATAGTCTTAAAAAAAATGAAAATGTTTTTTTCCATCTTAAATTCTTGTTTGGATGCTATATAGGAAGATGTTTTTCTCCTAATTATGTTACCTCACTCTTTTTAATGGCGACTTTTCCTCTGAAAATGCCAGCGAACCAAAATTGCCCTACTGAGGAAAAAAATAAAATGAGTTAGTGTCTGTATACTGACGTGGGCCAGATTTTCAATTTGGAGATAACATCCAATACATTTTATGAACTAATTTGTTTTCCATACAAGGGGTTGAACTTGATAGCTATATTTGTTTCTGGCACTGCAAAATCATAATTATAGGAACTAGTTCTAGAGTTTGAATTCAACTGGCTCAAAGTCTAAATGAGTTAATAAATACCTGTATTTCCCTCGCACCCCCACCCCAGGCACTCTTCTCTGACTTTTGAGTGTGGCTAGCTAGGGTGAGTCTCTAGTATCCACTGTGATAACAATAAGGACAATCCTTTACATTTGTATGGTGCTTCAGAGTTTACAAAGCACTCTCAGGTACATTATCCTATTTAATTCTTGCAGTGACCCTGTGAGATGGGGACAAATGCAAAAATGAAGACTGAGTTCATGTATAGATGGTTGTAGAGTGAGGTAGAAGAAGATCCTTAGGTTTTACGAATCCAGGATTGCTTTTGTTCTGTTACATTGGATCCAAATTTCTGATACAAAGTCCATCACCTATCAAGATACCTTGTACAAATATCTTGTACAAATAACTCCCTAAGCACCATTAACTGAATCCTTTCAATTGCCTCAAGGAGCCCAGACAATAGCTCTTGTTCACTGACATAATCCTGCAAACACTATCATCATCTTCTTTGGGGAGTTGCACAATTTGCACTGTTGATTTAAGGTTCTAACCCATTTCTGTGTAGTTAAAAAAAAATTTTTTTTAAAGTTCTCATCTTCTTACTTCCTATATTTAGGCAAAGAATCTGGTTAGAAAAGTGGTAACAAATCAGACAAATTCTGTGAGATCTCATCACTCAACATTCATCCAATGTCCTCCTACCATTCCAAAGACACATGGCCCTCTTTAAACTATGCTGTAGACATTTGGCATTGTCAGCAGGTCTGGGGGGTGTTGACTCTTCTCTTGGTTTTCAGGAGTGCCCTCATCTTTAAAAAGCATGTTTTCAGAGCTTAATACTTGAGTTAATATTTGAGAATGGGAAGGAAATGACCAAGCAAAAATTTGAATGAGACTCATGATAAAACAAGTGAAACGTGATGCGCTTGCTACCTACGGGAGACGCCAAGGACGAGACAGAAATGCAATGCAAAGAACGAAGAGGAGGACAGACCACGCAGTCTGACCCTGCATCCTCGCTGACTTCTGTCTTTTATCAGAGATAAAAGAGGAACAGGTGGTACAAAATAACAAGCATGCCTCTAAGGCTAAGGGAGAAATGCTTAGTCTAAGAGTTTTTTAGCTCAAGAGGAGCAAAACAGTTTCAAGGACTTTGGCTGAGTGCACACTGTTTTCGGTGTGATAGGCATTCAGCCTTACTCAATTAACACTTTGTTGACAGCCGAACTTTGGCTCAAGGCAGCAACCTTACAATCTTGGTTTTGGGGGCTCAGTTGACTGCCAAACTTTGGCTCAAGGCAGCAAACTTACAATCTTGATTTTGGGGGCTCATGTTGGGGAGTCCCTACAGTGTCCCTACAACTTGAAAACTGCCCAAATTGATGACTTATGTGGACTTAAACATGGGCCAAGAAATCATCCTTCACATCTCACCACCCAAACAACACTGGTCCCTGTCCAAGTTTTGACGGATGCTTCAGCAATTAAAAATAAATGCTTTGTAAGTTTGGTTTTTGGAGCGAGGCAGTACCAGGCAACTCCTGGACTGCCAGTGACTAAGTTTGTGACTTTTGGTAAGGTAAGCAACCTTAGTCTCATCAACCGTGAAATGGTTTTGTGAGAACTGAGATCAGACATAATAGGCATTTGGAATACGCTTGGCACATTTTAAGTATATGGGCAGGTTAGCTAGCGGTCATTCTTATTGTGACGTGAGAGTTAGTATTAGGTTATTCATATCTGTTCACACCACAGCAAAACTGAATTTATTATTTTCTCAAGAAAGGATGTAGAAAGGAGATTAGGACACTGGGAAAGTAGGTTTAGAAAGGTTGTAAGGGAGGCAAGCCAAGTCCAGATCCTGGTCAGAGGCTCAAGTTAGCCAGGAGACTCCATGGAGGAGTGGGGCCATCGAAGGTAGGACAGGGGCACAGCAGAGGATGGAGTAACACACACATTGTGATGATGGAGTGCAAATAACATGGACTGTAGAGTGAAATTGGCCTGCGTTGGCTTTCTGGCTCCTAAGACCTAATATCATTCTGATTTTCTGGAGATTCAGTTTCCTCAGTTGTCAAATTTAAATTATTTTGGAATTGCAGGATTGTGGAGAGATTTTGCAATAATATATTGTTGCATGGCGAGTACCCAATAAATGGTAACGTTAAAAACAGCTGTGTCTTTTAATTTTGTAACTTTGCTTTGGAGCTGCTTTGGTTTAGAGAACTGAAAATATATGTTAGGATTGCCAGGATCCTCTGAATTCCTGCCCCTGATTCTAAGGATAATCACGTGGAGGCCATTTCTTTAGATGGGGCCTCACCTGCCACTGGCCCAGTAGTACGAAAGGACAGGTAAAGAACCTGCCCAGGCTTTGCGAGACATGAAGATATGCTAGACATGAAGATATGCTAGTATGGTGATGATAACTAACATTTATTAGGTGCTTGCCATATGCCTAGAAATAAGCTAATTAATTTGTATACATTATTTTTATTTGAGGCTAATAACAATTCTTGCCCAATTTATAGAGGAGGAGAGAGACCCAGGGAGGCTTCTTAAATTGTCTAAGGTCACACAGATTATAAGTGGCAGATGTGGAATTTAAAGCCAGGCAGCCTGACTCTACAGCCTGCTCACTAAACTGTTTTGGTAAGACAGGCCTTTTCGCCAAAGATAACTACCCTTTGCTTTGTTAGAATTCCGGCTGAATTGCTGGAGTCAGCAACGTTTTTGCTAGGAAAAGCAGCTCTGCGAGTGTCAGGAGGAAAATGAGGTTATAGATCTCCTCCTGTCGGGGATTTATATTTATTGTACAGTAGGATGTAATCTAAATTATTCACATTTTATATTTTATGGAAATTTTAGCTTCTGTAAATCTGAGATTTCAGGACTAGAGTTATGTGTGATATAGTTCTTATAAAATCCATTTAAAAGATTAATGATGTATTGGTAGAAAATTAAATCTGGGTATTTTATTTTCTCAGCTCTCCTGGATCTTCCAACATCAAGTACGGACATTGTCTTTGTCACAGAAGCGTCTCTTCCTGTCCCGGGGGCAAAGTCCAGAGCAAAGTGGCTCCCTCTGCTGTGGACCCTTCTCTTAGGAAGAAGAGGTCAGTTAGTTCTTGGAACAGGTTTCTTCTAAGATTTCTTTATAAGTTCTTCTTTGCAGACTTGGAATCAAGTATTTTGGGGTAAAACATCTAGTCTCTACCACTTATTAGCTGAGTGAATTGATGGAAATCACAAAAAAAATCTCTGAGCCTCTGTTTTCTTTAGCTGAAAAATGAGGACAAAGCCTTTTATCTCACAGGTGGTCATTAGAATTCAATGAATACCAATTGAATGGGAATGGAAAAGGCGAGTCTTGAGTTAGAGCTTGAAACACAAAACAGGTCCATATATAGAGCAACATGTAAACACCCCAGTTATTAGTACTGTGGATTCGTGTTATTGGTTGATGGGTTTAACACATGGGGGGTTGGCCAGGCAGAATGCCTTCCTCCACTTTATTTCATCAGACTGTTCATGCAAAGCAAAGGGAATATCCCACTTTTCATTCATTTCATCTCCTTTAGCATTAGCTAGACACTCTTCCTCTGTGTTGGGCACTGGGTGAAGTGCTGACTGCCCACAAATGAGAAAGGCAGGGACTTCCTGAAGATGCTCAGGGCTACATTACAGCCCTGGTGGGCATTTGGCTCCAGCATGACCTTTTCAGTTGAAGAATCGGTAGTCTCTGGTTATGACAAATGAAAACCTATTGAAGTTTGAAAGAGAATATATGTTTCTTCAGTACACATTTGCTGTAGTAATAATTGTCCCATACAGTAGGTAATTATTCTTAAAAAGCTGTTTTGATGGCTGATCGTGGGCAAGTGAGATGAGAGAATCGGGGAAAGCAGGGCAGGAAAAGCATTGTAGAAAGGGAGCCATGAAGACAGAACATCGAGTGGGAATCACACAGACCTAGTTGCAAATCCTGGCTCTGCCCTTTATCAGGGGTGTGCCACTGGGCAAGTTGTTTTCCTTCTCGGAGATGATTTTTCCATCCGTGAAATGGTGCCAAGAGTATCTCGCTTGCAAGATTATTGTGACCATTAAATGAGATCACACATTTGGCAGACAGCTGTACCTTATTGTAAGAAGCGCAGGCTGTGATGGTATGTGATATACACAAAGGTCATCACCAAGTTATTAAGCAGAACTCTCCTACTTCAATTAGCTGTCACCACCTCTATCTGTTGAAAACCTAATGATCCTCAAAACTTAGGGCAAACCTACCCTCACCTCCGCCTTGAGGTTCTCTGGTCAGCTATGTCGAAAGTGGTCTCTTCTGTATGCATAGCATATCTATTTTCTATCCCATTTATAGGGGTTTTCTCATTATCTGTAATACTAATAGCCATGTATTTACTTGTCTCACAGCTTCAGCTAGATTGCGAGCTCTCAAGGGGCAAGCCCATGTCTGTGCATCTCTATATCCTTCGCTTAGCATGATGTCTGGCTCATAGTAGGTAAATGATGAATGTGGCAAGAAGCAGAACTCTTTGTAAAGGAAATAGCCACCAGGCCGGAATTTCCTCATATTTTCTTTCATTGCAGTGGACAAGCCTTTACACCTTCAAATGAGGCCATTCCCTTTTCCTCGCCCTTCTAAGGACCATGCTCCATCAACTAATCACTCCCTCCCCTTCTCTCCTCTACCTTTACTCTCTCTATGCCATCACAGTGCAAAGAACAGTCTTACACACAGAAGATACTCAATAAATGTTTACCTCAAAGTGAAAACAGTTCTTTGGTTTAGAGGGGCATTTGCCAAAGGTTTCCTTTAAATTGTCTGTTCTTTCGGTGCAGTCAGTGATTTTCAAAATTTGCAGCTATAAAATGCTTTGCTGAAACACAATCTTGCCTGAAGACTCTGTTTGCAGAATGCAAAAGCCCAACTGGCCTAGTCCGGTGGAGACTGGCAGGGAGAATGGGGGCCTTAAGCTTTGCAAGCTCACTCCCTGCCTTGCCCAGTTTAGTGATGGAGTTTCCATGCAGTGCCTTTGGCACACCATGGGTGTGTTAACAATGAGCTTTTACTTATAAAATTACTTACCACAACTTTTGAGGCTTACATCACTTGCATTTAGATAGCTCAAATATCATAGCCTGTTTCTCATTTCGAAGAGGTGTTCACATTGTTGACATTTACTGTCATTAGTGGGCAGCTTTACTATTTTGGTCAGCTTCAATAGGAAGTGTGACAATCAAACACAAAGTGGTGCCTGAACTCTTCTCCTCCTTGAGAAGGGTTGGCAGGGCAACGGGACGGAGCTGTTCTCATCGCGTCTCAGAATATAAGCAAATAGTGGAAATGCATTGTCATACGCGAGAAAGAAGGGTCGCTTCCATTAATCCCATGCCTTTGATGATGAAGGAGAACAAAATGCTCTGCACACATTGTTTCCTCAGTCCTCAAAGACATTTTATGAAGCCACAAAGCCTCATCAAACCTAGTTTTCTTTGCTTCCCTATTAAACCACCAGTGACTGCATGGGGTGAATTTGGATGATGTTATTTGCTGGTTGCTAGGTTCCCCCCCTCTCCTGTTGCTATCTCTGTTTCTTCCCTCACTTTTTGCTCCTGCTGCATTTCCTTTGTTGGGATGCCTGATGAATATTTGTAATCCTTGTGTCAGATTTACAAGAGCCTGGGTTACTTTTTGAGTTCCACAACAATAGAAACCAATAGAAATTCACCTAAATCCCAGAAAACTAAGCAGAAACATGTGTGGAACACTTCAGTAGCTGTCCTCAACTCCCCCCATTAAAGGTGGAGTAACTACAGTGAATCAAAAATGGTGATTTATTAAAAGTAAAACCACCTCTTCCGATGCCCACAACATGCCCACTTTGGTCAAACCTACAGCTTCTCTGTTCCCTGCCTCAGCAGAAAACCTTGTTGTTCCTGCTTCAAAAAGGGAAGAACAACAGGCCAGACCAAACGCCTGAACGTTCCACCCCTCACACCTCCAGACTCGTTCATATCTATATTTAATTTTATTTATTTGTTTTACATTTTTTTCCAGAGGAGAAAGGTTCTTACTTCTCCATCATCGTATGTCTTCCTGCTTCCTTGCAGACCCACACCCACCAATTATTCTTTTTTGATAAAATGATTTGCAATCTCTTCTCCGTCTTGATCTCTTTCTCTCTCTTTCTATCAAACCCTAAGTGGAAAAGTGTGTGTGTGTGTGTGTGTGTGTGTGTGTGTGTGTGTGTGTGCGCGCACGCGCGCACGTGCATATGTTCATATTGGCTCTATCACCTTTAAATCACTAGTTAATCTTTTATCTTTTCACTGTGAAACTCTTTGAAAGAAAGACCTACCTGTACTAACCCTTCTTTCTCACCTTCCAGTCACCCCTCTAGACTGAGATTTCAACCCCACTGTTATGCAAAAACTTTCAATGCAAAACTTTCCATATTTATCAAGGTCACCAGTTACCTGTTTCTTGACTGGTGCATTCTTTCCTTCTTAGCCCTGAACTTGCACAATCTCTGCAGTTTGGGTACTTCTAACCACTTTTCTTGCTGTTTCTAAGAATAGTTTCTCCACTAAATATTGTATAGAACATTGGTCAGGGCCTTGCAAGAGAACAGATGGCACCGTCAAGTAGGGTAACTGAGAAAGGTTAATAATGGGAGACTCTTTACAAAGATCTGAGCAGGGTTAAGACAAAACAACGAAGGGTGGTGAAGCTCACTGGGGCTGCAACATCCTCGAAACTTTACCTGCCCCTCTGCCAAACCAGGGCCTGAAGGGGCAGAGGAGGGCATTTATTAGAAGTTGTGTAGCTACAAGAGAAGGTCTCCTGACATGGGTTGTGGTCTTTGGCCAACAGAGGAACATGGCCAACCCATAGCTATCTGGTATGGAAAGACCTAGGGGAGTACATACTTCAACCTCGTTCCCCTACCATCATCCCCTATCTGATGCCATGGCCATACTCAATTAGAAGCTATTGGACAGCCATCAGTTTGATGCAGTCTTCAAAGACCAACCTCCCCAGGGCACAGAGCACAATAGAGAGAGAAAGACAGGGGGTAACTGCAGTGACATACTGAAAATATCCAGCAGAGTGAACATGAATGCATATTTATAAAATAAATATTGAATATAAGGAATAATGCACAGCAAATGCCTTTCTACGGTTTCTCTCACCCTCGGGCTGAGAGCTGGCTCTGTGCTCTGCTTACCTGCATTCCCTCTTTTCACTTAGCCTTCGGCCCCTGAGAATGTCTTAATTTTTTGCCAGTTCACTGGGACACGCTGTTTATATTTTGTCCAGCGTTCTTTGTTGTTTTCAGTGTCAGAGTCCATGAGGGGTATCTAGCCTGAGAATCTGCTGGAAACAGAAGCTCCTGGTTCCTTTTCAGAATGCTTTCTCCTTGGTTGCTTAGTGTGGAGGAATCGAATATGCACCTTGCACTGTATTGCCCTTTTTATTCCTCTAGGTGGGAGAAGAAGTCCTGGGCTTTTAATACGACAGAGATTTTTATAAATACATCATATATCAAAATTAGGCTTATGCTTTGTGAGCTTCTCAGTAAGAGCAAAAGAGTTGTTTCTCTGTGCTCAGGCCTCTTCACGCAATCGAGCTCTTTCACTCACTTGATGGACATCACTATGTAATTAGAGATGTTCCAAAGTAAACTCCTCTCCGTCTGAGTCTCTCCCTGTCTTCTGTGTTTTGGGGTACCACTGTGCAGCCAGTCATTAAACTGGACACCTTATGTTAGTCATAAGACTTCTTTATCATATACTAATCATGGCATGGTCATTATGGCCATAGCTTGTTGTAGAGGCTGCCAGGTTAGACCTTGTGAACTCGAAAGATCCTCCCATTCCTTTTTTCACCTTTGTAATTGTGCTTCCTACTACATCTGTTGATAAATACTGGCACAACCTATTTATTTGATCCATAATCAATTTCCTAGCATATACAGAGAAGCTGGCTATCTAAGGGAAGTTGGGTTATGTGTATTAACAAGACTGGAATGGCCCTGTATTCATTTTGGTGTCATGCTTTCTTTATTAACTTTGTATAACTTATCTTCCATTTCTCTTTCAGCCTTGTTTTCACTAACCTAGGCATCTCATGCAAGAGGTGATCAGTACTTAACCTGTGTAGCCTTGTTTTGTCTGTTTGCACTAATTGGTAAACCCTGATACTTTAACATCTTAGGGTTAGAGTTTTCCTTAATCTTCTCTTTTTCCTGACTCCCATCACACATCTAGTCACCAGTTCCTGTCAATTCGTTCCTCTATGTGTGTCTCAAATTATAGTTTCTTTTCACTTCTACTCCAACCTTCTTACATAGGCTCTCATTGGGTCTCCTGAATTTCTACAACAGCCTCCTAAATCATCTCTTTGTTTCCAGTCATCTCCACTCAGCCCCAAATGGTGCACACTACCTCCAGGGATGCCCTTTCCAAAATGTTAATCAGATCACATCAGAGGTCAGTTTAAGTCTCTGGGGTTGAGCTATTATTGGAGGTTAGTATCTCCTCCCATAACAGGCATCTGATGTTGGCACCTGTACTGTCTGCTGGAGAAATTTCCTGGGCACATCTCAATCCACCCTGGTGGTCTCCATGTCCCTGGAATTCCTGGGTTGCCTGTGGTTTACACAGGCCTGCACATACATTACCTGGTATGTGCAGGTCTTCACTACTCCCCATACCTTTCCCCTTGCATTAAATTGCAAAAATGTAAGCCAATCTGATTATAGCTATATTTCCTGTGTTATGAGCCAGCACACAGAGGTGCACGTCCTCAGGAATGACATTTTTCCTCCTTTATACAGAGACACCTTTTATGCAAGAATTCTCTCTCCTTAGCTAGAGAGTAATATTTCTCTTGAAAGCAAGTAAATCCATATTGTCTTTTACTTCTGTTTTTCACAAAGGTAGAGTGAATTGGAAGGTAAGTCCTAGAAAGCTTTAAGAGAACACCTTCTCTTAGCTAGGCCTAAGCCTAACTACCCCCCTTTTCTAATCTAGAGTAAGCTGAGGTTTATCGTTCAAACTCAGTAAAATTTGATTAATCTTTTTTTGGTTATTGTGAATCTTCTTCAAATTCTGCTTCTCTGAAGTCCTTCACATTTCTAACTCAGTTCTATCTTCAATTCAAAGGCTTCCTGTCAGTGTAGTCTAACTTCACTCTTTCTACTTCTTTATTTTTTTTTCAATCTTAACTAATTGATGTGTTGCTTCATTCCTACAACTCCAAGTGGTAGGTAAAAGACGGATACTGGTGTTAGCTTTGTATAAGCAACAAAAATAAAAGCATTGAGTGTATGTATGCCCAAGGATAAATAGATATTTAAATGAGTTTCAAATATTTTGACTGAGAGGGAGTGAAAAAGTTGTCTATACAACAATAACAACAAAAAAGAAAGAAAGAAAGAAGAGAAAAGAAAGAACAGCAACAATTCCAGTAAAGGCAATAGTTAGAAATTTTTTAAATGCTTTGAGTATCTGTTTCAATAACAACCAAGCAAATCTGTGAACTTAGATAAACATGCCCAGGTCACCTAATGCCCACATTCGTTTTGGGTACTTTAGGCCACTTGCTTCCTTTTGTAAACCCAAATTGTTAATCTGATCATTTCTTAAACTATGAGATATACTTTAGGTTAAAAATAATAACTCACAAAAATTGTACTTTTGAATTCCAAGCCAGGGTGAAATTTAATCGGAGTTATAAACCCTCCAAGCATGGGTTTATCTGGAATTGCCAACATAACCCCAAGTTCAGCAATGCAAATGACACTGCTATAATAAAAGAAATAAGAAAGCTTTCAATATGTTGTCTAAGAACTTCAGCACATTGAAAGTGATTTACGAGCAAGCTGCCTAAACATTTAAATGCCTTTCCTAGCAATGGTATATTTTTCAATACAACAAGCGCTCTCATACACGATTCTGCATTCCACGACAGCACGGCTCCTAACAATATAAGCCTTTTCTGATAGGGTAACATTTCCAATCCAAGATTTTAATCTTGGAGACTTGTCAACAGAAAAGGATGATAATATGAGTGAAACTGCAGCTATCAAAGAAAAATGCCTTGCAAGTAATTTCTGTAATGGTCAACTTCTAGTAATTTTCTCTTCCCCCTTCACTCGTAAGTAAAGGGGTTGGCCTGAAGGTCATTTTAATATTTCGGATAAGTAGAGTTACAAACTAGAAATTCATGAACACAGGAGAAAAGCAAGTCATTTAATACCACAAAAATCAACTTTTTACATTGCTTTTCTTATTTCCATTTCTAATGCAGATTATAAGGAATAGTTTTCTTTTGATGAATAGGGGTTTAAGAGTTGACAATAAACCCTTGAACTTATTGAGGAACTAAAAATTAGAGGATTCAGAGCCTTAAATTTCCTTGAGCATATTTCTATAATTTTTTCTATGTTACTTTACTTAATCTTTCAATGCTTGAGAGGGTAGGATTGAATGACCTACTAGGTCTTTTCCATTTTTTTCTTCTTACAATTCTCTTTTTCTGTTTAGGATGTGGGTGACCTCTCTAATCTTCAGTGGGACCATGGCTGTACTGCAGGTAAATTGGGGTGATTCTCAGTTTTACCAGCTAAACATGATGGAGCATTAAAAGGCATCAGTGGGCCAAACAATATATCTGGCCAAGTTGAAACCATTTGTACATTTTTTATTACTGTGACCTTTCTAAAATATTTTATTCCCATCATAAACTATAGTAGCTAAAATGAATTTCAGATTCTAATTTCTTAGGTTTTTTCTTTGGTTAGACACCTCTTGCCTCTTTAATGTCCTCTTCTTCCCTGAATACACAGCATTTTTTCCTATCACTATTCTGAGTACTTTAAATCTCTCTCTCTCTCTCTCTCTCTCTCTCTCTCTCTCACACACACACACACACACACACACATTTTGTTTCTTCCTCAAACTTATATTTTCACTTATTTAATGACGAATCAAGTATCATTCAACACATGATTATTAACCATCTACTAGTGCCACGTACTAGGGGATGCACTACTAAATTAGATGTGTGTTTGTTTCGAGTAACTCAGAGTCTGATAGAGGAGCTAAAGGTGTTAGTCAGCCATCATGTTTCCGAGTGCTGATCCTAGGAGAGGGATAAACACAGAGTGGCAGGGAGGTTCATGGAGGACCAAAGTATCCAGTCTCAGGGGTCAGAGAAGTCTTCTTAGAGCAGTGCTTCTCAAAGAGTGGTCCCTGGATGGCAACATCATCATCACCTGGAACTTGTTAGAAATGCAAATTCTCAAGCCCCATTCCAGACCTACTAAGTGAAAAACTCTAGGGATGGGTCTTCTGTATGTATTGTAACAAGCCCCCTAGGTGATACTGATATATGTACACATAAACAACCACTGTCTCAGAGGAAGTAACAACTTTGTAAGGAAAAGATGCTTTATTTACCGGCAGGCTCAGTTACATAATTGATACCTCTTGATAATTAATTCATGTAAGATCTCCCATTGTTCTATTTGTCTTGAAACTGTACCCCCCTCAAAAAAAAAAGAAAAGAAAAAAAAGAAATAGCTTCCATTTTTAACAAATGGTGCTTATTTATGCTTTGTCTATCCAGCACACATTTAAATGGTTTAAAGGTAGAAGGCAAATAACTAATTACTTTGGAGTTACACAATGCAAAACAACATCATTAACAGCAACAGCGACAGCAGCCTTTTTCTTTTGAAAACTAAATATACTGGATTGAGCAAATTAATCAAATGAGTGTTCCTGGAAATTTAATTTGGTTTGTGAGTGTGAGGACATCTGTGCTAGCACCCAGTAGTTTGGAACACTCTTCTGAGCTATTTCTGGGAGCTGATGGAGCAGTCAGCTCCATCATTTTTATCCTTATTGAGTAAGAGTAGAATTCAGTAGCTTTTTACCCCATATTCTTTTTTCCATGGGAATGGAGGCAAATGGGAGGAAAGGAAACCAACGAAACAATAAGAGCTGAACTAATTAGGTGATGTTTTTAATTACAGTTCTACATTATAACTAAAACTTGGTAGAACATATTTTTTGGTAAGAATATGTACTGATTTTTATGTATAAGAATCAACTATGTAAAACTACTAGTAAATTGTTTTAGAAAGAATTCTTTGAAAACTAAATGGGTATCTTAAAAAACAAAACTCAGAAGTTGTTCATTATACAATGGTAACATGCATTTTTCATAATTTTTATAAACATTATGCTGCATTATTTTATATCTAATTTAATAATGTTATTAATAATCCAGCATACTATTATAATAATTCAGATACATTATGTAACAAATCATTCCCTGAAATATAATTACAAATCTAGTGGGCCACTAAGTTCTTTAAATATTTCTCATCATTATTAAAAATACACTCTTGTATACACAACAATATTAAAGATATATTTTTAATCTGTGCTTATCCTGATTTATTTAAAACTCCCTTCATCTTTTTCTTGGACTTCTTGAATAATCATTAACTTGATGCCCAGCTTTCTGTCTTTATGCCCCTCTACCTCATTCCAAACACATCACCACCAAATTTATCTCTCTAACATGCATATACGTCATTATTTTCATGATGAAAATGCTTAAGTGGCCCACTCTAGCAAAAGCCTTTCATAATTGGCTCTTTGTTGATTTCTCAGTATTCTCCTTCTCACACTTCCAATTTACTTCTTCTCTCAAGCTATATAAACTCACTTGCAGTTTTTTGAAATTGCTAACTCTTTTCCTGCTTCGGTGAAGTTGGGGCTGTTGTGTCCTCTACCTGGCATGCCCTTCTCTTCCTAGATTGGATAACTCATCATGAGCAATCAGCATTAGGCATCACCACTTTTGTGAAGGTTTCATACCTCCTCCAGTAAACTGGACTCCTTCATGTTTGTTTCCTTACATTATTACAAATTATTTATGAATATGCACACATGGCATATAAATAAAATATGTGAGCAGGGAACACACACACACACACACACACACACACACACACACCATCTTTAAGATAATGCTATCTTTGGATGGGGAAGAAGAAAACACAACTATATTTATAATGATTTATTTCTTAAAAAAATAATTTGAAGCCCAAATGACAAAATGTTCAAATAAGACAAACTTGGGTAGTGGTTATCTGAATGTTGGTTCTAGTTTTCTCTGTATTCTTAATATGTTGCATATATTTCACGACTTAAAATAAATTGAAATATATATAGTAGCTTACAGTTAAATCATGCAATATATAACCAAGAGAGGTTGTAGTATCTTGGCTTTGAGGGATGCAAGAATCCATGATTAGGAAAGAAAAACTTTAAGGTTACAGTTTATGGGTTCAAACTACTCACTCTATGTTTGTGTTCCAGTCTACACGTAAGTGTGTATGGAAAAGGGGCCACATGTTAAACCTGACAAGCTCAGGAGACTGAAAATAACCACAGAGGATGGAGTGAACATAAAAATTCCTAACTAAGGTGGGCCATGGCAGGGGAAGTCACATCTCTTGAGCTTCCTCATTAAGTTAATCTGTGCCTTTTCAGTGGGCCTGTTCTTTGTCTTTTTGTACCTAAAAAAACATTTTTAATCCTCCCCCCACCCCCCCACCAGAGCTGGAAACTGCAAAATTCCTCATTATTATGCTTGTCTCCTGATTACCATCTCTATGTGCTGTAAAGTGCGAACTGTTAGCTATCCTGCACCCACCTGTGTGGGAGGAGTACCTGTCTGGGATATACTTTTATCCAATTCCAAAGATTTCCCTGTTTTGCTTTCTCCTACCCCCTTAATCTATCACCAATGGATTTCAGGTAACCTTCCTCCTTTGATTTTATGTATAAAATAAACTGCAAACTGCCATTTGCGGAGCATTTTCTCAACCCGTTGAGATTTTGCTTCCCAGCCATTATCGACAGTTTGGCTCAAATAAACTCTTATCAGTTTTCTCTTAGGCTGGATATTTTTCATCAATGTAAGCAACTCCATTTATAGAAAACCTGACCCCTTTCAAGTCGCCCATCTGGAATTCCTGCTCTGCCCCACTCTCCTTCTTGGGAGGCATTGAAGTATCAGTGGGCTCTCTCTTTTCAACATTTTATTCTGTCTTTTCCATATGATTTTATTCAATTCTTTTCATCATCCCGATTGCTCATTTCAGACTATGATTCAGAGTGTCAGTGTATGGAGCCTAAAGTGAACACATTCTGCATAGAGAAGAGTTTGCCTCAATCATTTTAGACAATTTACTTGTTGGCTATAATCTCAGGTTTACACTGACACTTTTGAAAGTCAAATTACACAAACGGATCATTTGAAGGTTGCTGTTGCCAAGTCTGGTCTCCTCCATTTTCTGCCTCTATAACTGAAGCACTAACCCTTGACATGTGGTTAGCCTAAGGTTGGGGGAAAAATATTGTTAATTGAATTAAAACATTTTATTAAATTTACAAAGACTCATTAATTCCTTTTGGTACTAATATTCCATTGACTTTGAGTCTGTGCCATTGTCATATCATTCAGGTTGTTTTCCCCCCATCTTTCTCTCAAGGGTATCTATCATAAGAGAACCTGTCAAAAGCTTTCCTGAAACCTAGATATGCTACTCCTGCTCGATTTCTCTGATCTCCCAGAGTAGTAACCCTGTCAGTAGGAAATGATGTTAGTGTGACAGGACTATTCTTAGTGAACTCATGCTGAGTTTACCACTTCCTCTTCTAAGCGCTCAGAAGCCATTGTTTAAAAAAATTGTTCTAGAGCAGCGGTTCTCAACCTGTGGGTCGCAACCCCTTTGGGGGTTGAATGACCCTTTCACAGGGGTTGCCTAAGACCATTGGAAAACAAAAAGATACTTAGATTATGATTCATAACAGTAGTAAAATTACAGTTATAGAGTAGCAACGAAAATAATTTTATGGTTGGGAGTCACCACAACATGAGGAACTCTATTAAGTGGTCATGGCATTAGGAAGGTTGAGAACCGCTGTTCTAGAGTCTTGCCCCCTGATGGATGTCAAGCTCAGTGTTCTGTAGTTCACGAATACACATTCGTTCTCTTTTTACAAATCCAAATGACACTTGTCTGTATCCAATTTTCCAGGAGCAATTTCCCACTGCGGGGTTATTCAAGTTCACTAACAGTGATTGAAGCTACATCTGCAAGTTCTCTGAATACTCAGAGATGCACTCCTGGGCTGAGAGACTGGGGTTCATTTGGAGTAGCATCTTTTAATCTCCTCACCTGCATTTAAGAACACATCTATCATCAACTGGAGAAGGAAATAGAAAATTGATTAGCCCAAACTGTAGTTGAGATCTTGTTTGGTTTGATGGTCAATATCAAAGTGAATCAAGTCAAGAGAATGAAGTGTTATTAAGGGTTGGAAATGTAGTGTACTATGCTAGGTGCTTAGAGAATACAATAAAATAAACATAAATCCCTGCACTTATAAAGCTGATAGTCAAGTTGGTGGAAATAAGACTTGCAATTCCATGACCCATATAGTTCAAGTTGGGTGCAAAACTGAGCTTCAGAGAACACAATCCTTGCCATCAAAATGAATTTAAACTCAAGTTGTCTACTTACATTCCTTAAAAATGGCTTAGTGCACTCAGGTATTCTAGAAATACTCCTTAAAATACCCTTCATATCACTTGCATCATATTATATGATGATATGATCCCATTCTCATCTCGTCAACATAATGAGAATGATCCCATTCTCATCTCGTCAACATCCCTGAAAATGTCCTCCAGCCTCTCAAAAGTATCTCTCTATATTTCTTTTGTTTGTCTCCTTATCTCTCATCTTTTCTTTCTGATTGTTCATCTCAAAAGCCTCAGAGCTGGTCTGCAAACATGTCTCCTCTTGGAAGGATAGAGCAGGGAAGAGATTGGAGGGGTCCCAGTCGAAGTTCTCATCAATGCCATAGAGTGAATGTCGACAACACGCACAGGTTTAATAACTTTTATTCTGCTCTAATTACATGTAAGAAATAATAAAAATATGGCATCAGATAATATAAATAAAGGCCAGATTGTGTGGCAGGCAGGAATTTATAGAGAAATTAAAAATCAACCCAAGCTTACGGAGTCAAAGGTGAAATTTCATCAGGGCCCTGAAATGGCACAGTGAAGGGACAACGTGTATTAAAAATCTCCTCTTGGGCTGGCCGAGTGGCACATTGGTTAAGATCTGGCTTGGGACACCAGAGGGCCCCGGTTCGGATCCCACATATGAGGGCCAGTGACACTGCCCTCCACAGCTAAGATGCTGAACAACAGCTCAACCTGGAGCTGGGCTGCCATGAGTTGCTGGTGATGGCATAGGCTGCAGCCCCTGTGGCAGTGGGTTGCCATGGGCTACCGTGTGTAGACAGCAGCCAGCAGCCAGCGTGAGTGGCCAGCAGCCACTGTGAGCGGCCGTCCAGAAGCCGGCGACTGATCTGCCTCGCCCGGGAAGAGCGCAATGATGGTGCAACTTGGGCCAGTGAAGCAACGTCCTCCACAACTAGACTGAAGAACAAAAGGACAGCAACTTGTCTGTTCCCCTTCCCCCAATTCCCCAGTGCTGTTCCCATCCCCCAATTCCCCAATAAAAATCTTAAAAAAAAAATCTCGTCTTAAAGGTTGCAATACAGTTATGGTGTCTATTGACTGCTTCAGTGGCCCGGGGTTATTAGCAAATCTAAGCCAAGGTATATGCTAAGATAAACAAACCTTCATTTGTGGTAAACTCTTTGAGTTGGTACTTTGGTATGCCAGCAGGAGAGGGAAGGGGTAATGGTACTACTGCTAAGTCAGTGGTTCATGCCACAGGATTGTTGGGAGGGGAAAAAAGTGGGGGTGGAAAGCAGAATAGCAGGGCGAGTAACCAACAAACAGGGAAACAGTACATCAGGGTCTTTCCTACATGATATCTCCAATGGAAAGGGATTCCCACTTGTTTAACACCTTCCTTGTGCTGGAAATGCTACTAGGTACTTTGTATACTGTATCTTCATTATTCTTTCATAATCTTATAAGATAGTAATATCGTTATTTCACAGGAGAAGAAACTGAGTTCAGAGGCGTGAAGCCAACTGCTCCAGCATTATACCACTGCTAAATAGCAGAACCAGGGCTTAAACTCAGATGGATCTAATTTCAAAACTATTCTGTTTCGATTGCGTGACACTCGCTAGATTAAAACAAATCGAGACTTGAAGAGACTTTTCTTGTCCTTATAAAATGTCTTGTCACAGAAGGACAATGCAGAATTCCATGCCAACTTTCAAATTGATTGCCATCTACTAGATTTGTTAAATATACTTTTCCCTTTTTATGTTATAGAATAAGTGCATGACAATTGTTGCAATGAAGTAATGTCTTTCTATTACCATGGACAGACAAAATGTATTTTCACAAACGTTCTCTCTATTTGGGATTGAATAATATCAATAAAGTAAAATCTGCAAAGGTAACTCCTTGCTACCTGGTTATTTACTGCATGAGAACAATGCTTGGTGAATGTCTGGCCCTTGGCTGAACTGCGTCTTCTAGTTATTAACGCAACAGGTGCTGCAAAATGAGGTCTGTGAACTGAAGGCCAATTTTAGTGCAGAGGATAAAATGCGAAGCAATAGATAGCTCAGGAGAGGACATGGTATATGGGGATACAATGTCCCTGGGAGCGACAGACGCATATTGCTGAGCAAGGGCTCTTCCAAAGTGCCCTGGCCGTGAATCCAATCAGAACACTGAGCTCTAAATTAAAGCAGGAAAAGACCAGCAGAAAGACAGAGCACCTGTAACCCAGAGCAGAAAGGTCCTGGAAGAGAGCACTGCAGCAGCAATAAGCTACTTTTTCTGTTTGTTTCTACCTGCTTCCACTTCTTTATAGGATTTGGAATGCCTGGGTGGAAGGATCGGGGTGAAAAATGCAGATGTGTGAGTGGGGATTAGATTTTGGGAAGGCAACTGACAACTGGTGATGCCAGGATATTCCTGTGTGGACATAAGTTCTCTCTCTCTCTCTCTCTCTCTCTGTTGGGGTTTAGGGTATTAAGGAAGGGGAGGGGCAGTTCCTTTACCGACAGCCCTGGTCATCTCCCAGCTGGGGGGATCTTTGGTAGACTAAGCAAGGATGCCAAGACCATTTCTCAACAGCAGAGTGGTGCTATAGACTTTATACTGGAGCTTGTCTACTCTTTTGCCCAATTCCTGCCCTGGCCACCATGGGTGGCAGTTGACACATATCCTTGTTGCCTGTGTATGACATAAATCTTCATAGTTCATTCTCAGACAACATACCTGACAGTGACTTATGTGGAGTTTCAAATGGTGGGTCCTCTACAAATGTCTCATTCATTCATTCATACATTCATTCACTTACAAACATTGACTGACTTTATACTGTGTGTTTGTAGTAGTTCTAGGCATTGGGCATAGATATCAAGTGAAAATACTGCTCTCAAGACCTTACAACATAGTGGAAGAGTGAGGTATGAGAAAAAATTAATAGCCTGAAGGTAGTACCATAACACAGGTACATAAAAACACAGAGCAGGCACAAAGGAGGCTAATATGGTCAATTGTGCTTGCATGATCCTGAAAATGTTGCAGAAAAGCATCTGGGGTTGGGGTGGAGGACTTTCAGAAGAGGAAACAGAATCTGAAATGGCCTGGGGTCTCAAAGACCTTAATGTATTTGGAAGAAGTCAGTCTTCCCTGGCTTTGCAGGCAGAGTTAGTTGAGCTCCAAGCAATTTATTTAGTTCTCCATCCTGTTACTTATACCACCTTGTAATTGTCTGGACATAAATTTGTCTTTGTTTCCTCACCTGGTGAGCCACTCATTCTTATGATTCATTAATTCTGATTCAAGCCTCCTTTCCTGTAATGCCTTTGGGTTTCCAAGGCTGGATGACTTATCTCTCCCTCTGCCCCTGCACTCCTCACACTGCATTGTGATTACTTGGTAGATATGCCTTTCTTCCCCACCAGGATTTCAGAATGACTTATTCAGCTTTGTCTACTCAGCACTTAGCCTAAGGACTTAGCACCTCGGACTCTGGACCTGTGAAAACTACTTTTGTTAATTAAGAAAAAAAGCATAGTGATGAGAAATTATCCATAAGAATGGAATATTTCATCCTTGTCTGGAAGACCTGAGTAACTGAAACAGAGAAGAGGTCTGATTTCTAACTCAGCTACGGTTTTTAGACACAACTCTCTACATTTATGTAAACTTGTTGTATCTGAGGAACTATAACCCTGAGTCCATTATTGAACCCAAGCCTCACATTAATCATGTGTACATAGTCCTGCTTGGCTTTGAGCCTATCAAAACAATTGCTTCCTTTTTACTTATTATACCTTCCATCCTTTCTCCAAATCCTATTATAACCTTGTCTTTTCCTTTGGCTGGTAAGGTGCCCCACGGTTTCTCTTCATGTGCGGTCTCCTTGGTGCAACAAGTTAATAAGGAGTATCCTTGGTGGTCTTTATCAGATGAGATCTAACAGTGTTGTCTCATGGACATAGGAATCAGAAAATGGACTCTGGACTTACATCAATGCTAACTGAGAGACCTCAAGGAAGATGACAGGTGGTTGAAAATGTGGGCTGTGTCAACATGGTGGCACATGGATGCCTCCTAATGGAGGAACCTAGGCAAGTAAGTACCCTGAGATTGCTGAGCCCTCAGTTTTCTCCTTTGTAAAATATGGGCAATAATAATGCCAATTTCATCAGGAAGTTGATAGGACTAAATAACACAAAGGGAATATGATGGTTAATTTTATGTGTCAATTTGACTAGATAGGTTGTTTGGTCAAATACCTAGAAGTTGCTGGGAATGTACTTTTTAGATGTGTAGATTTTGAGTAAAGCAGGTTGCCCTTCATAATGTTGGGTGGGCCTATCCAATTAGATGAATATCTTTTTTTTAAAAAAGATTTTATTGGGGAATTGGGGGGAGGGGACAGCATTGGGGAATCGGGAAAGGGGAACAGACAAGTTGCTGTCCTTTTGTTCTTCAGTCTAGTTGTGGAAGACGTCGCTTCACTGGCCCATGTTGGAATTGTGATCATTGCACTCTTCTCTGCTGAGGCAGATCAGTTGCCAGTCATTGGACCGCCGCTCACACTGGCTGCTGGCCACTCACAGTAGCCTACGGCAGCCCACTGCCACAGGGGCTGCAGCCTACGCCATCGCCGGTGACTCATGGAAGCCCAGCTTCAGGTCGAGCTGTTGTTCACTATCTTAGCTGTAGAGTGCGCAGCGTCACTGGCCCATGTGGGATCCAAACCGGTGGCCCTGCTGCTCAGAGCTCGCACTCCCAGGCCAACTCTTAACCAACAAGCCATTTGGCTGGCCCAATCAAGTGAATATCTTAAGAGCAAAAACAGATTTCCCCAAGAAAAAGTAATTCTGCTTCAAGACAGCAACAGTTTCCAGCCTGCAGATTTCAAACTCAAGACTGTAACATCAACTCTTAACTGAATTTTGTTTGCCAGCCTGCTCGATAGGTTTCAATTCCTTAGGAGTCAATTCCTTAAAACCTCTTCTCTCTTCTCATCTCTTCTCATCTCTTCTCTTCTCTTCTCTTCTCTTCTCTTCTCTTCTCTTCTCTTCTCTTCTCTCTTTCTCTAATATAGTCTATATTACACACACACACACACACACACACACACACACACACACACACACACACCCTAGTGGCTGTATTTCTCTGAAGAACCTTTACACATACAGAGAATAAATCACTTGGCATCCTTCCAGGCTCATTGGCCTCCATTAATATGAGCAGCTATTATTATTAAACTGCCTGGACCTCAAATCATACTTATACAATAAGGGGGTTGAGTTGGTCTCTGGAGTATTATCCAACTGAATACTCAAAAAACTTAATGTAGAGCCCTGCCTCATACAAGCCATCCCTATGGAAAGGGAAAACAAATTAAAGTGCCTAAGTCCTTTTCTATTGATTTTTGTGACTTGGTTGTAGTATTTTTTATGCATTGCTGCTGGTTTTAAGTTTTAAGGTGTGCTTAAAAGTATGTCCAATGTGTTCTTATAAATTGAATATGACAGAAATTTTGTAATGTCCCCAGAGATTTTCACATTCAATGACAGCCATGCTCTTATGTTTGTTATATCATAGGCTGGGAATTGTTGGCCTCGTGGGAAAATTCAGATAAAGGAGAGGTTGGGAAGAGCGTCTCATTCTCTAGGAGCCTCAGTGCCACGTGCTCGTAGATTTCACAAGGGAAAAGTATAATGGGAGATGGGGATTTTGAATGTAAAGGCAGGGTTTCAATTTCTGAGCTTGCTTTTTTGTTTTGTTTTGTTGTTCTTTTTCTTTAAAAGACAGCAAAGCAGGATTTTTGTTTTTGGAAATAATGTGAATGTTTATTTGCCAGAGATCTCCTTATCTATATCAGCACACTCCCTCCTGAACTGAGGATCTATTCTCTTATATTCCTCTTTTTTGCTTCATTTTTATGAATATAATTTGTTATCTTTTTATGTATGTCACTTTGTTTATTGTTTGTCATTCCACTAGAACATAAGGTCCATGATATTTTGTCTTTCTGTATTCAGTGCTGTATCCTGAACATCAGGAACTGTATTGAAGATGTAGCAGATGCTCAATAAATATTCTTTGACTATACAGGGCCGGCCGAGTGGCGTGATGGTTAAAGAGCTGGCTTGGGACGCCAGAGGGCCCTGGTTCGGATCCCACATATGAGGGCCAGTGACACTGCCCTCTACAGCTAAGATGCTGAACGGCAGCTCGACTGGGAGCTGGGCTTCTGTGAGTCGCTGGCAACGGAGTAGGCTGCAGCCCCTGTGGCAGTGGGTTGCCATGGGCTACCATATGTAGCCAGCAGCCAGCATGAGCGGCCAGCAGCTGCAGTGAGCGGCCATCCAGAAGCCGGCGACTGATCTGCCTCACCCGGGAAGAGCGCAATGATGGTGCCAACTTGGGCCAGTGAAGCAACATCCTCCACAACTAGACTAAAGAACAAAAAGACAGCAACTTGTCTGTTCTCCTTCCCCCAATTCCCCAGTGCTGTTCCCATCCCCCCAATTCCCCAATAAAAATCTTAAAAAAAATTCTTTGACTATACAAAAATGCTTGGAAACAAATTTCCTATTCTCTGCCACTCTAACAATAATTGTTGTCATGCACTGAGGGTAACCTCCATGGTTGCATTATTTTTTCTTTTTCTTTATGAGGCAGAGGTCTTGGTGGAAAACATGGCACATTTGGTTTCATCCTCCCCCAACAGAGAGTTAAAAACTTCTGAATTGCAAAACCTTTGGGGAAGGGTGAATGGCTTTATTTGCAGCTTCCTGCTATGATTATAGTAAAGTTGTTTCCATTGTATAGTCTTGTGACAAGGTATAACAATTTTAGTATACCA
Source organism: Hipposideros armiger (assembly GCF_001890085.2). Lineage (NCBI taxonomy): Eukaryota > Metazoa > Chordata > Mammalia > Chiroptera > Hipposideridae > Hipposideros > Hipposideros armiger. Next base: position 1,356,155 of record NW_017731534.1, read on the forward strand.
ACCTGAAGTAATTGGTCACATCTTAGAGAAACTGTCAGCACCTCTGTTTGCCTCCATTTTTCCTTGCATTTCATGGAGTAGTACTTGAGATAGGTATATAAAAATTCATCAGTGGTAAACTCACTAGACAAGTGTTCATTACTGTAATAGAAATACACAAAGATTGCAAGAAGGGAAAAATTAAAATTTCTAAACATCTATTATATGTTGCCCAGCTTAGCCGCACATCAATCTTGCAAGTTTTGCATTATTATCCCCACTTTAAAGATGAGGAAACTAAAGCTCAGAGATGTACTTAAATTTCCTAAGGTCAGGTGACTCTAAATGACTCTGTGGGATTTCTTTGCAAGTTTTGAAGATTCTCAAGCCATTGCTTTTTTCACCATGTCACACAAACTGACAAGAGGAGCACCCTGGCTGGTGTGAAGGCATGTCTGTGTGAATTAGACGGAGGGTCTCCTTTGGTGGTTGCATCCCTGAAAGTGTCAGGCTCAGTCAGCACTCGTGGCTTTCCTGGGAAGAAAAAGGTGTGTCTCCCTGTACGTGAGGGGGCTGTGCCCCTGAGCAGAGGTTTCGCAAGCTGAGCGTGAGCTCTTTTCAGCCCCACTTTCCTTCCAGCTGCAGAACCGAACAGGGAAATAGTTCCCCTAAGAGCCTCAGATAACTCAGTTGCAGCTTACACCTTGAATGTCATACTCACAAGTGTCACCTAGTGGGAAGGGGTGATGTAGCAGAGCCCACAGGGGTACCCACCACACTTCAGAGGAGAGGAGCTGGAATCGCTCCTCTAAGCATCAGCGGGAAACCTCCACTGAAAACACAACAGGAAGACGTGTTGTGCAGGCAAGGATGCTGTCATCTCTGGACTCTGTGACCTTAGTGATGTGGGAGCCATTTGGTATTCCTCACTGATCACAGACCTTCAAATAGCATCAGCTCTCAGACCAGTTCTGACTGTGGATAATTCCCTAGGTCTATGTGGAACTTTGGGGAACGTCTCCCTGCTAACAACAATGACCCTGCAGAAGGAAGAGGCCTTGTTTTATTTTTAGGAAATGGGGCATAGTGGGTAGGCATATTAGCAAACAAAAAAGGCAATTGTGCATAGAGATGTATTTCTTTGGTCCTTTTTTGACATTGGTCAAATAATGTAGATGAGGGATTGAAGACTGATAAGTACCTCAACAGGTCATGTGGGAGGTTTCTAGTGCCTGGAGTCAGGTCACCTGTATGCAGCCTGCTCCTCAGCATGCAGGATGCAGTTGGATTTTTTACTGCATCTGGCTGCAGACCATGGTTATGGGAGGGTGTTCTTCTGCCCTTAACAGTGCCTGGTTGTGGAGAAGAGGTCAGTGGGTGGGTGCACAGATTCTCTTCTGCACTTGATTTTCAGATCTGTACCTGTGAGGACCTTCATGCTATGGTAATGCTTCCAGGAACCTGTTAACGAGTCCTTAGCTAATCCTTATACCTCATTTAAAAAATGAGAATTGATGCTATTAATATTTGGAACAAACCCCTGAAAGAGAGCTAAACCACTGGTTATCTACACTTTTACTGTGGTTGATCTGCTAAAATATTCATGAGGAACTTTGTGGTTTTTTTGTTTTTTCGTATCTTATTATCATGACACATGAAAAGTGTGCAGCCATTCTTGTAAAGGGTGAATCCTTTCCCAGTGTCTCTTTGCTTCTCCAGCTTCTCCACTAACATGGTTATTACCACCATGCCTTCCCTGAACTCTGACAAAACTAAAAATGTCATGCTTTTTGCTGTTACGGTTAATGATGGATTTGTTAACAAACCTGGGAGATTTGGAGAGCGCTGGTTTTGAGGGGCACGTCATGTTTCTTTTAAAAGCCATTTTTAAAATAAATTGATACAAAGGAATATTTAAAAATGTATATGATGTATAAAGAATAATGACATAATGAGCACTTCTATACAAAGTAGGTAGTTTAAGAAAAGGAATGTTTCTTTACAGGTTTCCCGAATGTCTTCCACCAATTATTGCTCCCACGCCTTCTTTACTCATGGGCGACCACTCTTCCAAATTTTATTTTATCTTCTTCTTGCTTTCAATAAACAGTTTAAAGATATTTACTTATAACCTTAAAATCTATTGTTTAGTTTTGCATTTTTTTAAATGTTAAGCAAATTGAATATAGGAGGTGTGCTTTAGTAATTTTATTTTTGCTCAACAGCATGTTCTTAAGCTTCCTCCATGTGACAATTTTTACATTGTAGACTGTGCCACAATTTATTTATTTAAATGAGTCAGTGGCACATAAGTGTTTCCATCCTCCCAGGCTCTTGTCAACCCTTGATTTGGCAAACTGTCTTCCTGATCTTATGAGTGTGAAATATCATTTCATAGTGATTTTAGCTTGTTATCCCTCAATTATATGAGACAAAAGCATTTAAAAATATATTTATTGACCATTTTTATTTCCTTTAATGTGATATTTTTAAAGATTTTTGTCTGGTTAATTCTTTAGATTTTCTGAATACTAACCTTTTGTTAGTTATATGTGTTACGAATGTCTTTTTTCAGTTGTCGTTTGTTGGCTTTTCTTTTTTCTTATGTTTTTAAAATGATGTCTGTTGGAGAACAGATATTTTCATTTAAAATAGTTAAGCTTATCAATTTTTCTTTTATGGTTTATGCTTTTTAATCCTTGCTTAAGACATTTTTTCTAACATCATAGCCTTAAAAGTATTCTCCTGCATTTTTGGTTTTCATTTTTGAGAATGTAGTGAGGCTGAGGTACAATTTTTTTGTATGGATATCCAATTTTCTCAGCATCTCTGAAAAGTCCATTACTTTTCTGCGAATCTACATTTGTGTGCAAAAATCACATTAGTCAATATGTGTGGGTCTGTTTCTGGACTGTTCTTTTCCATTGATCAGTTTGTCTAAACATGTGTCAATCCCAAACTGTCTTAATTCTATAACTTCATATTAGTTTTGATATCTGTTAGTTGTTCTTTGGGAGTTTTTCTTTGCTTTTTCATATAAATTTCAGTATTGACTTTTCAAGTGATAACAAAAAGTGGCATTTTATTAGAGTTGCTTTGAATTTATAGATAAATTTCTAGGGGAATTGAAATCTTTATGATATTGAGTGTTTACATCAATAAAAATGATATACCTTTCTATTTTAGGCCTTCTTTAATGTCTTTCTAATGTTTTCCAGGAAGATCTTATACATCTTTCGGTAGAGTTAGTCAAAATTTATTCCAAATATATATATTTTTATATTATCAAAGTGATACCTTAAAAAAACACACCCCACATTTTGAAACTTCTTGTAGGTAAAATGAGATTGATTTTTTGTATATTGATTCTGAATTTAGCAAGCTTGCTATACTAATTTATTTTTGTTCTTTCAGTATGAAAATCAGCAGTTTGTTTTCTTTTTTCCAACTCTTACATTTATCTGCAGTAATACACTGCCCAGGACACAGGGTTCAACGATGAACAGAAGTGGTTACAGCACGTAATCTTCTTGCTCTCCAGAGCAAAACTTTTAAGATTTTACCATTCAGGATGATGTTTACTGTAAGTATTTTATAGACACTTTAATTATGAATTGATGTTGAATTATATTGCATGCATTTTCTTTATCTATTGAGATCATGATTTATCACCTTTAAAATTTTAATATGGTGAATTACATTAATTTATTTTCTAATGTTAAAATAATTATCATTTCTGAGATAAATCCAACTTGGTTAGATGGATTATCTTATTTATACACTGATGGATTTGGTTTGTTGGTGTTTTAGTTAGGAGTTTTATATGGGTTCATGAATTACTTTATAATTTTATTGTCTTTATGGTTTTGTCAGATTTTATTATCAAAGTGGTGTTAGCTTCACAAAATGTGTCACAAAATGAGTTAGAGAATGTTTTTCCTTTTACCTACTTGAAGTTTTCTTTTTTTTTTTTTTAAAGATTTTTATTGGTGAATTGGGGGGATGGGAACAGTGCTGGGGAATTGGGGGAAGGGGGACAGACAAGTTGCTTTCGTTTTGTTCTTCAGTCTAGTTGTGGAGGATGTTGCTTCACTGGCCCAAGTTGGCACCATCATTGCGCTCTTCTCGGGTGAGGCAGATCAGTCGCCGGCTTCTGGACGGCTGCTCACAGTGGCTGCTGGCCACTCACGCTGGCTGCTGGCCGCTCACGCTGGCTGCTGGCTACACACGGTAGCCCATGGCAACCCACTGCCACAGGGACTGCAGCCCACGCCGTCGCCGGTGACTCACAGCAGCCCAGCTCCAGGTTGAGCCGTTGTTCAGCATCTTAGCTGTAGAGGGCAGTGTCACTGGCCCTCATATGTGGGATCCGAACCGGGGCCCTCTGGCATCCCAAGCGAGTTCTTAACCATCGCGCCACTCGGCCGGCCCTACTTGAAGTTTTCTTAAATGACTGGAATTCCTTGATTGTTTTGTATAACTCATGGGCAAATTATCTGACACTGGAGTTTTCTTTGTGATAACACCTTAAAGTACTATTTCAATTACTTTTAATGGCTATACAGTTACTCAGATTTTAAAAATTTATTTTCAATCAGTTTTGGTATGCTATATTTTCTCAGAATTTTTTTATCTCATAAAATTTTAATATTTATTGGCACTGGGCCGGCCAAGTGGCGTGTTGGTTAAGAGTTGGCTTGGGCCGCCAGCTTGGGCCCAGGGCAACAGGACCCTGGTTCAGGTCCACATTAGGGCCAGTGATGCTGCACCCTCTATAGCTAAGTTGGTGAACAACACCTCTACCTGGGGCTGGGCTGCCGTGAGTCACCGGCGATGGCGTAGGATGCAGTGGAGCTGCAGTGGGCTCCCGTAAGCTACTGTGAGCAGCTGGCAGCCAGCATGAGCTGCCCAGGGCTGCCGTGAACTGGCAAGAGCCACCGTGAGCAGCCATCCAGTGATTGGCGACCCAGGAAGAGTGCAGTGATAATACCAAAATGGGCCAGTGAAGCAACATCCTCCACAACTAGACTGAAGAATAAAAGGACAGCAACTTGTCTGTTCCCCTCCCTCAATTCCCCAATAAAATCTCAAATATATATATATATATATATATATGTGTGTGTGTGTGAGTGTGTGTGTGTGTGTGTGTGTGTGTGCATTTATTGGCATCAAGTTGTCCAGATTTTCCTTTTATTATCTTTTAATCTTTCTAACATCTGTACTTTTTATATTTATTTGTTCACCATGTGGCTTCTTTGTTCATTCTTTCCTTATTTTCTTGATTAGTCTTGCCAAAGATTGGTCTGTACTCTGTTGTATTAATCTTTCCAGTTAACAGCTTTTTAAATTATTGTTTTCTATTTCATTTATTCCTGCTCTTACCTTTATTATTTTCTACTTTCCTTGTATTGTTTGGTTTCCCCCAATACCTATCTGATGTTTGATGCTTACGTCATTCATTACTAAGCTTGTTCTTTTCTAGTATAAGTATTTAAATGAATATCTTTCTTTCTTACTATCCCTTTAGTGACACCCCACAGATTTTGAAACATAGTTTTCCTGTCACCATTTAGTTATATTATTTGATTTCAGTAACAGTTTCTTTTTTGAACCATGAGTTATTAAGAAATGTATTTCTTAATTCCCAAACCATTAGATATTTCTAGTTATATATTTATTATTAATTTTCAATTTAAATGGTGACCAGAGGATGTGATCTATTTGATTTCAATATTTGAAATTTGTTAAAACTCACTTAAGAGTCAATTTTGGGGAAATTTTCTGTATATGCTTAAAAAGAATGTGTTTTGCAGTTTTTAGGTGCAGTGTTCCATATACACCAGAGTGCCAAAAAAAATGTATACAAATGGACCGTTGCTCAAGCAGTAGTAGTTCGCTGTAATCAGAAGTGTCTAGGGCTGGCCGAGTGGTGCATTGACTTAGAGTTGGCTTGGATGCCAGCTCTGAGCAGCAGTGCCCCGGTTTGGATCCCACATGAGGGCCAATGATGCTGTGCCTTCTACAGCTAAGATGGTGAACAGCAACATCGACCTGGAGCTGGGCAGCTGTGAGTCACTGGTGACAGTGTAGGCTGCAGTGGGGCTGGCCGGCAGCTGGTGTGCGCTTTCATGAGCTTCCATGAGCCATGATGAACAGCTGTCCAATGACCGGCAAGTGACTGCCTCACCCAGGAAGAGCGCAATGATAATACCAACATGGGCCAGTGAAGCAACGTCCTCCACAACTAGACTGAAGAACAAAAGGACAGCAACTTGTCTGTTCCCCTTCGCCAATTCCTCAATAAAAAAATCTGAAAAAAAAAAAGTGTTTAGACGCTGATGGTAACCACTCTGAGCACCTCTTGTAATTGCAGAAGTCAAATGTGACTTGTATTCATCTTTTTTTTTTTTTAAAGATTTTTATTGGAGAATTGGGGGGTTGGGAACAGTGCTGGGGAGTTGGGGGAAGGGAAACAGACAAGTTGCTGTCCTTTTGTTCTTCAGTCTAGTGGTGGAGGACGTTGCTTCACTGGCTCAAGTTGGCACCATCATTGCGCTCTTCCTGGGTGAGGCAGATCAGTCACCGGCTTCTGGACGGCCGCTCATTGTGGCTGCTGGCTACATACGGTAGCCCATAGCAGCCCACTGCCACAGGGGCTGCAGCCTACGCTGTCGCCAGTGACTCACGGCAGCCCAGCTCCAGGTTGAGCTGTTGTTCAGCATCTTAGCTGTAGAGGGCAGTGTCACTAGCCCTCATATGTGGGATCCGAACCGGGGCCCTCTGGCGTCCCGAGCCAGTTCTTAACCATTGCATCAGTCGGCCGGCCCTGTATTCATCTTTTGTTATCTATATATCTTATTACAATTTTAATACAGTTTTCCTTTTTTAAAATGTGTATACATTTTTTTGGCACTCTCTGGATGTATATGTTCAGTGATCCAACTAATTAATTATATATTTCAAAACTGCTATATCCCTACTAATTTTTGTCTGCTGGACAAAACTACTCATGTAGTTATATTAATTAAAATTTCTCACTATGATGCAGGATTTGTGTATTTCTTTTTGTAATCCAGTCAACTCTTGTCTAATATATGTTAAGATGGTTTATCAATGTATACAAATTTAGAATTGTTATATCTTTCTAGTCCATTGACACTTTTATCACTATGTGGCTACATTTTTTATCTGTAACAATGCTTTTTGTTCAATATCTAATTTGTCTGATATTAGTATGGATGCATCAACTCTCTTTTAGTTTATCATATCTTTTTACATTCAACCTTTTTGGAACATATACATGGTGTGATCAAACAATACAGTGAATGTTTAAATAAAAAATGTATTACAGTAAAAGACACATTGCCATTAATTCCCCTCAAAATACTCCCCTTTGCTTTGAACATGCATATCATTCTGGTCACTTTCTGAAGCAGTTCTGGAAGTCCTCTTTCATGAGTGTCTTTAGTTGTGCTGTCATGGCCTGAATCGATTCAAAATGTTTACCTTTCATGGTCATTTGATTTTGGGAAAGAGCCAGAAGTTTCATGGTGCCAGATCATGGTCACTGCAGCATCACCATAAACTAATTTTAACATTTTATATGTTTCTTTAACATTTTTTTGCATTTTGAAACAAAATTTCATGTTAATGTATTGTTTGTTATCCATGATTTGCAGTACACTTTAAAACATACCTTCTGTCAACCGTAGCTCACACCTGACTGCACCGAACAAATTGAAACTTGTCACACACTGTTACTCAGGTTTGACTGCACTGTTTCCCATATTGAAGATCTGTGCCTTTCTTTTGGATGGCACTCAGCAGCAGTATTCACCATATTATTTGATAACACCTCGTATTTTGGTTATGCGTCTCATCAACAGCAGGTAGCCAGATCAAACAACCCATCTAACAGTTTTGCTAACTAAAATTGAATCCATTTACATTTATTGTAATTACTGATATATTTGGTTATTTTTACTAACAATTTATTTGTGACTATTGTTTATGGTCACCTTATTTGCATTTCTTTTACAGCCTTGTTAACATCTTCAGAACTGATTTTTTTCTTCTCATTTCTTTTTTTCCTTTCCACACTATTGGCATAAAGGTGTTTCTTTAGTTGTTATGTTATAAAAGTTGCGATACATACTTCTCAAAGATTAAAATAACTCAACATTTTACCCTTCTCCTAAATAATATAAAGATCATTCCACACTTTCACTCCCATCATCTGCCTCACTAATCACTTTGTTGTGACTTTCCATACTCTTGCTGCTATGTATATTAGTGCCTTTTTCCCCTAACCACACATTATTTTTGTTTTGTACAATCCATTTCTGTTTAGATTTCCCCACATATTTATTTCTGTCTTTGTCCATCGTTTCTTCCTGAATCTTGGAGTTTCCATCTGGGATCACTTTATTTCTGCCTAAAGTACTTCTTTTGGAATTTTACTGTTGTTTTGGTATCACTATTCCTGCTGGGTTCTATCTGTTCCTCTTTCATTGGTAACCTGTCTGTATTATTTGTCTGATTATAAGATAGTTTCATTGCCTTTGGTGTTTTCAATTAAATCATAATGTATCTAGTTATAGTTTGCTTTTTATTTATTCTGCTGAGGATTTGCCAGTCATTCTGAATCTGTGATTTGATGATTTCATCAATTTAAAAAAATTATCAGCCATTTTTTAGTACATTCTCTTTCTTTTCCTCTGGAACTTGAAATACACACACACACACACGTATATATACAATATATGTGTATATATATATACATCAATTTATCCTCAATGTTTCTTATTTTTCAAATTTTCCACATCTTTTTCTTTATGTGTGAACTTCTACAAAAAAAATTTCCTCTGTCTTCCGTCTCATTCTCTCTTCAGCCATGTCTGTTATCTCTCAATTATCTATTGCTGTGTAACCAGTTACTCTAAAAGTTAGCAGTATAAAACAACAAATCATTATCTCTCCTAGTTTCTGAGAGTCAGGGTCCAGGAGTTGCTTAGTAGTGTGGTTTGGCTGAGGGTCTCTCATGAGATTGTAGTTAAGCTGTAGGCCAATAAATGCAGTAATCTGAAGGTGCTGGAAGATCTACTTCCAGGCTGACTCAGGTGGCTGTTTACAGGAGGCTACAATTCCTCCATGTGTGTTAAGTTGGCTTCTGCCAGAGTGATGAGATGATGACAATGATGATTTTGACGGTGGTGGTGGTGATGATGATGATGATGATGATGATAGTGATGATAGAGAAGGAGAGGGAGGGAGAGAGAAAACCCCCAATAGAAGCCATAGTACCTTTTAAAATGTAATCCCAGTTGTATATACATCACTTGTGCCATATTCTGTTGGTCACACAGGCCACCTCTGGTACACTGTGGGTTTGAATCATACAAGGGTATAAATACCAGGAGGTGGGGATTATTTGAGGCTATTTCAGAGGCTGGCTACCATGGCAGTAAAAACTATCCATTGAGTTTTTAATGGAAATGCTTATATTTTTTTATTTCTGGGATCTATTTTATTTTTTATTCAAATATGCTTACTTGTTCTCTTCTCATATTTTTAATATCTCATTTAAAAATATATAAAATATATTTATTCCACATTTTTCTTTTTTTTTTTTAGCTGAGCCATCCTGCCACCTGTTGGCAGCTCAGCTGGGGCCGGGAATCGAATTGCTGTTGCTCAGAGCTCAAACTCTTGAGTGAGCTCTAATCAACTGAGCCAGTTGGTCGGCCCTTATTCCGCATTTTTATCTGATTACCCCAATATCTGAAGATTTTGCTGGTCTGAATTTACTACCTGTTGTTTCTTCTGGCTGTCACTCAGGTGTCTTGATCCCAAGTCTGTAGATTTTTTTTTTTTAAGATTTTATTTGGGAATAGGGGGAAGGGGAACAGACGAGTTGCTGTCCTTTTGTTCTTTAGTCTAGTCGTGGAGAACATCACTTCACTGGCCCATGTTGGTATTATCATTGCGCTCTTCCCGGGTGAGGCAATCGGTTGCCGGCCTCTGGTCGGCCGCTCACAGCAGCTCTTGGCAGCTCACACTGGCTGCTGGCCACACACAGTAGCTTATGGCAGCCCACTGCAGCAGGGGCTGCAGCCTATCCTATGGCCGGCCACTCACGGCAGCCCAGCTCCAGGTTGAGCTGTTGTTCACCATCTTAGCTGCAGAGCGCAGTGTCACTGGCCCTCATGTGGGATCCGAACCAGGGCCCTGCTGCTCAGAGCTGGCGTCCCAAGCCAGCTCTTAACCAATGCGCCACTCGGCCAGCCCTGTAGATTTTTTTTTAATGTGACTTTATTTTTCTCAGAAGTTCATCTCTAGAAATTCTTTGAGGATCCAGTTTCTCCCAGATGGGTTTGCATTTGATTCTCTTAGGTGCCAGGGAGAATTTTTAGCCCAGAATCACTGTAAACTAAATTTCAGGTTTGCAGGGTTTTTAATTTTTTAAAAATATCATCCAGATAATGTAAGTTTAGGCTATAAAACTTCATGAGATTTAGCTTATGTTTATAAATTATGGCAGGAAATATCCCCCCCAATCAGTATCAAATTAGAGATTAACAATTATCTTTACACTTTCTTGAACTAGGTTTATGTCTAGTTTACCCTTATCCTAAGGTCAAATGCATTTAGAATTGCAAATTCATGTAGCAGAATCTTGTATTAGACTGCTCACCTTAGGTGGTGCCATGACCGTTGTTTGTTCTCTGTGCCCTTCAATGGTGTCAAAACTGAGACTTAAGTTCACTTACAGTAATTGTGCTCAGTGCTTTATTTCCCTGTTTAGGTTTCTAATTTTGCCTAGTTTTTGGCCTAGTATAAGTTGCTAACTTACTAATCATTTTTAAAAAACATATTCTTACAAGCATATTTTATTCAGCATTCCTAATTATTTTCATTTGGAACGGTTGGTCAAGGAACCTCTTCTTCCATGTTGCTGGAAATGAGTTTTTACCTCTTCGTCACTTTTCAAGTTCCGTTGGACTTTATTAAAGAAGGTCATCCAGAACTGGAATATAGTGTTAGCCTGCACATTGTCCTTTGACTCTTCTTGTAAGATTAGTCCAGAAGAATATGGAAAGAGTATTCTCTCGCTTCCTGGGTTTCTCAGTAGAAATTAAAAAGAATATCCAAATTTATTGAGATTCAGTAAGATTTCTACAGCAGAATCTGCTAGCTTTGGAGAAATTTAATTTCATTATTTTAGTAAGCAAATATCCTGAAGTTCTGAAAGTTTTAGAATTGATAGTGATCTGAAAAGAATCTAAAGTATCATTCTTTCCAAACACAGAAGGATGGGCTAATGAAGACAGAGAACCTTTTAAACCTCTGATTTCTCATTTATTCTTGATATTGTACTTTCTCTTTCTTGGTTCCATCTTTCACATTAAATATCCAATTTTAAATTCTATTGTCTAATTGATTTAATGATTAAGAAAGTGTTCTTGATATTCAGCCTAAATTTTTCTTCCTAATTTATTACCATTACTCCTGGTTAAACCTTGAATAACTAGGATTGATGAGGCACTGAGAACTAATTAATTGATCGCTAAAGCTTCATGGTATTTTCCAACTCCGCAGTGAATTCTCTTAGTTTTAGAGACACTTTAACAGTAAACTTCATTGGAAGGCTGTTTATTTGTTGTTATTTGTGGGTGTTTTTCACCGGCAACTTAAGTTTAATACTTTCCCCAAAGATGTCACATGTAGGCATGAACTAATAAAAGTTTCAATTTTTAGACATTTTCACTTGCTCTTCTGTAGTAGAGTTTATCATATTTGTGGAAATAGCTTTCAAACCTAAGTGACCATCAGGAGCCACATTCTGGGTGACACCTTATGGGTACCCCTTGAACATCAGATGACTGTCATGGAGCATGACGCCCACTCCTGGGCCCAAAGCTTATCCAGTTGCTTCGTTCTCTTACTTATTCTTACACTCTGCCTTGTATCACTGAGTACAGCCCTGCATGGTGCTCTTTCCTGAGTTTTATAGCCCCATGTGATTAAAGCTTCTTGCAGGAGAACCCTGTGGCATCTCCCATTTTCAAAGGACTATGCTGGAAAACGCACAGTGAGTTCTCAGTTAAGGGCAAAGTGGGCCCTTAATATCCAGAATAGTGATAGTAACTGAGATTCTAAAATCAAGAAAGGCTCCACAAAGGAAGTGGGGTTTGACCTGAATCTAGATGTTGAGAAGGAGTTAGGCAAGTGGAGAAGTGAAGACAGGCTTTTTAAACAGAGGGCACTGACCAGAAATTCACTGAGGCAGAGGCTGTTTGAGGAATTGCTGGTGGAGGAACTTAGGGTATGTGGGTGAGGCAGGCAGGGCCAAGTCGCCGAGTACCTTGTGTATGTGCCATGATTACAGCATAGATTTTGTCTTGAAAGAGATGTGGAGTTCATAATAGGAAGCACCGTTAGGATTTATTGTTGTGGATGATATTGAGATTTAATATTTTTATTTAAAAGGAGTGGTTTGAAGGGGAAGAAAAACCATTGGATCTTTTATGTGCCACACACATTTGATTTGCAAGTTGCTGTAAGATTCCACATCAAAAACACTGCTTTACTTCTCTCTGTTCAAATATTTTTAATGTATGATTTATGAGAAAAGCTCTTGTGGAAACTTCAGCCCAGCCCCCTGATCCCCCAATGAAAATGCAGCATGACTTGGGAAAAATAAAAACAGAACAAGACAATATGGATTTGACAGTTCTGGTATGTACAAATCTGAGATAGCTGACCTGGAGGGACTGTTAAGCATTGCTCCTCACATCTGTTTGACAGACAGGTGAGGCATATCACTTGCTATAAGGAAATGGGTGGCGTGACAAGGGTAGATTTTAATTTTAGAATTTGAATATTATTCATGGTTGGGTGGAAATGGGATATACCTTTGTTAATTCATAAATTTATTTTTTTTTTAAATTTTATTGATTAACCTTTAGAAGAATGCCTTCCTGTGTTTTTCTTTTTAAAAAATATTGTGTGGTACTTTGAAGTCTGTCTTTTCAGTAGCCTTCTAGAATTTTAAGCATTCTATTTTCATTCTGATGAGACCTGGGAAATGTTGCCTTATAAGTGCTTATCTCGGTATTGTATTAAAACATGGATGTGGCGTTTCTAAAATTACCTCAGAGCTGTGCCCAAAGGACTCTCCTGGTGTTCCCTTTCCCTGCTAATGAGCAGTGTGTGGGAAGTGGGCAGGTCAAGGTTATTCGATAATGTTTGTGTATAGCTATTGTTGGCCAAGGTAAGGTTTACCTTGATACATTCAGAATTTATTGGTTGGTAACTCTATTAATAAAGGAAAATAATTTTTTCCTTTTCTGGGAGCTCTGTTAGAATCATAGTGAGTTCTTTTATGTGCTGTCAATTTCATTTTGAATTAGAGGGTCACAGAGGTTCCACACCTTCTTTCTCTGCAGCTCTTCCTGACGGCTTCCAGGTACGTGGGGGAGGAAAGAAAGAAGCTTCTCAAGGAGAGAGAAGGGGGAAGATGACAGAATGGGGAGGTAGAGGAGAGGAGAGTGGAGATGGGAGGTGGAGGGAGAGGAGGGAAAAGAGGGAAACACAAAAATGGTAGGAGAGGGGGAAAGAGCAAACGAGAAAAGAGATTCTGTTTTTCCTCTTTTAGCATTTCAATTTACCAGACACATATTCATGGAGCAGTGTCTTGGGAGCACAGAGGCATAAAGGTTGACTTACTGGTTATTTAGCAAGAAAATTCAAACTAACTCATGGCCCCTGAAATAGTTTGAGACAGCAGCTATAAAAAAAATAAGTAATAGGACTTAAATACATTGGACACGTGGTTGTAACTTTCATTTGTATGAAGGTAAAATGTATTCAGGATTTATGTCCATTTTGATTAACACCTTGAGATGTCTATGTGTGCATGCATAGGCATAGTATATTTACAATGTTGTTTTGGCAGTCATCTGGCATCTCAACTACCTTTTGAAATATTGCATAAGGCCAAAGAAACAATTCTAAAGTTGGCAATAATAGAAATTAAAAGGTAAAGGAAATGGAGGAAGGCAGTTTACCACAGAGACATCAAATTTTATTTTAATTTTTCAGCCTGAAGTTTAACACAAAAGATAAATCTTTCCCGACAGGATAGGCTAAGGAATATATCATGTCAACTTGCAAGTTATTAACTCAGTTTTTTTTTTTTGGGAGACAGATATCACCTCAGTAACTGTTCCAAATGCATTTACTTTATTTTAAAGGTTGTTCTTTCCATTATTAATGCCATACTGAATCACAGAGCCATTTATGATGAAATGTGCTACTCTAAAAATCTTGTAAATGCATCTGCAATGGTTGCTGATGTTTCAACTCATCCTAAAATATACTGTAAATTTTTGGAAGATTTTTTCTTTTACCTTACTGTATATTCTCTGCAGACTATTTGAACCCAATTTATTAACTCTCTGGAAGTTGAAAACTATGCTTGAATAAAGTGATACCAATATTTGTCAGGATTGACTCAAATTATGTGTTTTATGAGATAACAGCACAATTCCAGACTTTGAATATCTTATATCAGTAATGATTCTTGTGGGGGTAGTGTAGACAGATTTTAATGAACTTCAGAACAGATTTCTTTGCTCATTAAAGACAGTCTCCCCACTAAAACTGGGAAATTTTACATTAAAAAAAAGGCTTTAATCCATCTTGTAAATGGTTTTAAAACTTACCTGGTTACAAAGATATAGGGAGATGTTGTGTAGGAAACCTCAGCTGGGATCCCGGAGACCTGAGTTTAAGTATTATACCATTTTTTTCTCTCTTACTGGCTGGACAACTTAGGCCAGTCAATTAACCTCTGTCAGACTCAGGTGCCTTAAGTAGAAAACAGGGAAGCTGAATGTGCTGGTCTTTGCTTCAGGACTTTTTGTATAGACTAGTCATCTTTTTAGACACGATGGGGTTTCCCAAGGCTCTCAGAGCAATAAGAGAGTGAATAGATGGTGATTTAGTGAGACACGTGTGCCTGCATGAAGCCAACGCCACTTCAGCAAAACAAAGTAGATGGTATTCATCTAGATTCCAGATTTAGAGTCGAGGGCCATGAAATGCAAAAGGATTGATCTTGGGGCTCTTCTCAAGTTCACCAAGATTAGATTTGAATTTGTGCTTCTCACTTTACAAATGTGGAAGCTGAGTCCTAGAAAGAAAGATGGGTTGAAAATCGTACAAATCAAATCAATGTTAAGAAGACCTGGAATCCAGACTCCTAATGCCCTTGACTGGATGTTATATGACAACCCATTTCCCCCTCTTCTGCTCCCCTTTCAAAACTTGCTCTCAGGAGAGGACATCTTAACCTCATTTTAGGTGCAGATGTACGTGACTGATGAGTCTTCAGTTAGTTTTCTATGGGGCACAATAATGAAATTTGATTGCTGACAGCAACAAAATGAGAGGGGTCTGTGTTTGGAGGGCCCATGAACACTTCTTTACAACATCTCTCAAATTGGCCCTTCCTGCTTTCTTACTACCCTTGTCTTCATTTTCCCCCTCTTTTTGCTGTTCAAGTAAAAACAGATCTCTACTCAAACATTAGCTGCAAACTTCACAGGCCTTGGTTTTCATGTTTTCAGAGTAAGAAGACCAAGTTTCCTTTATTTAGCAAGCATTTATTGAGGATCTATTATCTCCAAGGACTGTCTGGGTCTAGGGGGATAACAGCAAGGAAGCGAGACTCAGTTCCTGAACCGATGAGTTGTTAGTCCAGTGACAGATGTCACCTGTGTCTCTTGGGCTAGCAGAAGATGAACGAGCAATGAGCTGCACTTTCAGGAGTTCCTCAGTCTTGGCCATCTTGTTTCTGTGACCTGCTCTTTTCAGAAATACAAATTCCCTTAGGAGAGGTAAAATGTAAATAATGATAGAATTCTTTCTCGCAGTCATTTTTCTTGCTGTGCATTCTAAATATCAGAAGATTCTCCTGAAAGAAGTCACTTACTATCGATTCATTCTTCCTGGTATTTTGCAATGTGTGTTGAACCTAAACTGAGGACTACAAAAGTGAACATCTTAGTTATCTCAAGATTCAAAAAGGACATGTAAATATTCAATATGCAAAGGAAAGCACAAGATAGATTGCATCTAGGATATTTTCAAAAACCCACAGCCCACCATCTTTGTTCCTGCAATATTTTGGTTCTGTTTCAAACTATTTTTCCACCTTGTATAACCATGGCACTGAATAAATGTTCAACATTAAAACACTTCCTGCTTTTCAGCTCCAGGATGGCTGTGTTTCAGAAATGAGGGAAGCGTGTGCCTCCTGGATGAAAGGTGTAGCATAAATGAAACTTATTACCATTTTAGGCAAAATTCCCAGGCTGGCATTTAGCAATTTAAAAAGCAAAGCTAAACAAGCCCAGGAGATCAGCATTCCCTTTTCTTTCAACTCAGGATGCTCAGTTATTGTGGACAAAGAACTGGAAGGCCCCACTGTCCTCTGCTGACTCTCTTTGGAGCCTCTAAAGCATTGCAGGCAGGAAATGAGAAAATTATTTTTTCATTTCCATTAATCAATGGAGAGTCTAAATGAAGAGGTACAAATGACTCTTTGAAGAATTCGTCAAAGCAAAATTCACTTTAGAAAAGATTTACTAATTTTCTCCTCTCAATTGAAAAATCTCTCTAGATATTTCCAAGCCTTTATCTTCTCTTCAAAGAGTACTCTGTCCTGAGCTTAGCTTTGCAAGGTGCAGGGTTGAGTGAAAGATTACCTTTATAGGAAAATAAGTTTAGAAAGATATTCTTCTGGGAGAGCATGGTTTAGTAAAATAGACATTTTCCTAACTTAAAAAAAAAAAAGAAACTCAACACTTTCAAAACCTCATATGCTGGTGATTCCTCTGTGATGGATGGAAACTACTTTGCTCAGAGATACACCTTCTTCTCTGTTTGGATGTAGAACCTGCTATGAGACAAAGCTTTTTCCCCAAATGTTGTTACCTTTAAATATTCAGTATTGATTCCTGCCTACTCTCTCTCTCCCAGGTTCAAGGTTATGCACTCTTTGACTAGTTTGTAAGAGATCTGTACTTAAAAGGAAATGTGAGGTCTCCTTTCCAGGGACTGCTGTAATCTTCTCTCTAATTCTGTCAATATAATTAATCTGGGAACTCTAACCTTAAGGCCAAGTAATTTACCATTAGTAACTTATATTTGGGGAAACACATGAACAGAGAGATGACAATGATTTTTGTCATCAAAACAAGTACGTTGGTTACAAGTATATAAATTTACACTTTTCTTGAACATATTTAAAAATTTTTATTTATAAATTTTTCAGGAATTAGCAGCAATAGAATAGAAATATGTATTAAGCTAAAGGAAAAAACATCTTTCAAATAAAGACCTTGTTGTTATCTTTTTAACATTTTTGTTTTTCTTGCTTTTATTAGATATTATAACTGTGAACTTGGTTTCAATTCTTTCTCAAGTCTTAAGCTCAGGTGCTTCATTTGGTGTTTTTCCTGGAGGACAGCAACCCATGATGCCACGTGCTAAAGCATATGGAGTGTTACACACCCAGAGAAAGGCACATACAAATACTTGGTTACAAGTGTTACTTCAAAGTTAATACTCGTTATTGGTCTATTGCTCTAAGGCTTAATGACAGTTAGATCGAGCAAAGCAGGCACGGGGAGGACATTGCAATCAATAAAACATTTTCATGTTGCAAGAGCACAAAATCCTAAGTCTGGCTAGAATAAGGTGAAATACAGAATAAGGTGAAATGTATTTTAACCTCATACTATAATGATGAATACATGACACCATGCATTTGTCAAAAACCCATGGAACTCTACAGCACAAAGAATAAGCCTTAATGTATGCAAATTAAAAAAATTATTTAGGAGATCAGAGGACCCTAGGATGAAATGAAATATATGACAAAAGAATCTAACTGCATTACAAATGTATGAAACAGCATCACTAATGGGGCTCGAGGAACAAGGGGCTGACAATACCTAAGTGAAGTGCTTCCCCTAAGAGAGGACCACATGGACCACAGATATACACAGTATTTATTGAACAAGGACCTATGTAACCTTTTAATTCTATTTTAAAATAAACATGAAGCTATCCCAATTTTCAGAGATTCCAAGTCAGTAGATGTTGGGTAGGCCATTTATTAAAGAGATCAATGAATGTTAGCTTAACAAGAGCCTAATATTAATCACAGAGAGGCTTGATAATCTTATAGAACTGGAATAAATTATGCAGAAAGATTTTATATCTGTTTCTTCTCCCTTTTCACCTGGGTTTCAACCAGAAATATCTGTGTGAATTACACATTCCCTAAGGGTGAACTGACTTGTTTATGTAATTGCCCCCTTTTTATTTTTGTTCAAGTTAAAATTTTTATGATGGAAAATACATTTCATCTTATTCTGTATTTTTTCTTCTGTCAAGGCCAATTTCTGCATTATACAGAAATGATTATGGATCAGGAAAAAAGTATGTATGTATAGGTTTATAAAACCTATATAAAATAAGATTTTTGATGTATAGGTACTGGTTTTTATAAATAATATATAAAAAATTAAAATATTTAGACACACCAGGGTGTGGAATAGTTATAAATGTGATGTCTGTAGGGCTCCACTGAAAGATTCTGCAGTGGTAGAAGGTCATAAAGAAGACCAGACCCCTGACAACGCACACTTCACAAGCCTCCTCCTCCTGATTCTGGTCCTAATAATTCTAGCTGTTTTCAATGGAATGTAGATGATTTTAGTGATGAGGTCAGGGAGGAATTGGGAGATGACAGTCAAAAATATTGTAACATTGGTCAGTGCCTTTTCATAAAATCTTACCAAAGTTCTTTTCTTTTCTTTTTCGTTTTTTCTATCTCTGTTAGTCTTGAGATAAGGCTGAATGGTTTTTTTTTTTTTTTTAGCTGAGCCATCCTGCTACCTGTTGGCAGCTCAGCGGCTGCTCAGCTCGGGCTGGACTCGAACCGCTGTTGCTCAGAGCTCAAACTCTGGAGCGAGCTCTTAACCAACTGAGCCACTCGGCCGGCCCAAGGCTGAATGGTTTTAATTGGAGCCACTGGTAAGGCATCATGAGGTCAGTTAAACCTCCCAAAACTCTATGTGTCCAACTGGCCTGTGACCACCTCTGTGCTGTTGTATCTCCGAGTGCCCAAAGGAGAAGGTGCTGGTGTTACCCCTGAATCCATCGATGGACTGTCCCAGGAGACGCTGAAGTAGACAGCAGTTTGAAAGTCTTCTGAGTACCTTTCATTCATCGCCACCTTGGCATATTATTCATATTTCCATGAAATTGCTGTAGAGCTGTGTTCTGGGAAGCAAACATATTCTTCATAAACACATACACACATTTATAAAGAGTCACAGGTGTTTAATACTACATTTTAACTTACACATACGGGAGTGACTTTAGAAATCACCTATTCAGGAAGTCTGATTTTACAATGAGGAAATTGAGATTCCAGGAGGGAACACAATTGCAATTATTATTCCCATTAGAATAAGGGAAGGCAGGGTTTGAACCCCAATACAGTCCTCTTTCTGCCATGAAACGATGTGTATGCAAGTACATGAAGATATGGATACAAAGATACAGCTATACATCTGTAACACAAAACTGGTTGGAAACAAATAATTTCCAATTAATCTAGTATGTAACAAAAACTACTCATTCTAGCTAGTCTAAGTCATTTTTTACTGTTTTACCATACTGAACATAAACGTCCTATAAAGAAAAACAAACACTTAAGAGGCAGATAATTTTGATTACTTGATGTCGTGACTGATGAAAAGGGGCTTCAACACATGCCTTAATTTCATACGTTTTGTGTAATAAGGCTTTGTAACCTTTACAGCATCTATCACAAAGTTTTGTCTGCAAGTAGTGCTCAGTAAATCTGTGAATTAATTGAAAGGATGAAATGTAGACATCTCTCAATTTATTGTCAATGAGTGAAAAATTTCTCTCATTTCATCATACACTTATATGTAGTTGCCATGTGGATGATTGCATCTTTATGTGTTTAAAGAAAACAATAAAGAAGTCACATTGTAATGAATGCTTACTGAGTGCCAGTCACTTTATATCCATTATCTCATTTAACCCTTAGCGCATCCTTATGCCATAAGACTATAATATCTCTTTACAGGTGAAAAAAATGAGGTTTAGATCAAACAAGAACTATGGTCAGGTTGGAACCAAATTCTGCCTGACCACAAAGCCCATCCATTTTTTTATACTCTGGCCAAATCTGTGATAGAGTAAAATGGCTCCAGAATATGCTTTCCCTGTAGCTATTTTTAAATGTCTCAGTACTTGAGTGGGTGATCAGAAGGAGGACAAGAAAGCAGAATCAAATTCCCTGCAGACAAGGTTTTCAATCCAAAGGGATATGCTGTTCATTCTCTGCATGGCTTCACAGTGCACCCTGTTACTGTGCAACTCTGCTCATCTCAAGGCATATGGAAAGAGTTTTATGTTTTAAGCAATTAGACTTGACAGCATTGTTGTTTCTTTCTTATTTAATATCCTTCAGCCCTGGAGACCAGCCAGAATCTGCATTCTCTCCCCAAATTTAATTCGTATACCTCGTACATATCATTTAGTTGTCAGGAGGCAGCAACTTAATGGCATTTGTTCCCATGGCTTAGGAGCATCTGGGTTATGTCACTTTTTAGCTGACCTGCTTAGCTCAGAGGGAACAAAGTTCTTTGTCTAATGATCTTTCAGGGGCCCTTATCATTGGTGATTTTGCTTTCTGGATCCTGTGTTGTTCTGTAAATGTTGTAAGATGATAAGATTTCTAGATATTAATTTGTTTCTGCTCAAAGGAGGAAGGCACTTATAAATATGGAAGGAGCAGGAAACAAGGATATTGGAGAAACTAGCTAAGTCATAGTTAGAGTATAGCTTGCTGGTCTAAAACTCTAGGGGAAATTGAAACCAGGGCTATGGAGTGGGGGAAAAAAAATGCATCTCTACATTTTTTTTATGTAATTTCAATTCAGGTCAAACTAATTCAATTCAACTCAGCTCAGTCAATGTGGTTCAGTTCAATTCAATTCAAAAAATATTTCTTTGGGCCCTAGAGAATAGTAGGTACTGTTCTATATGCTGAAACAACTGAGATTTCTTTAGGGTTTTGTGTGGCCAAGCAAAGCAGAATGAATAACGTGGATATCTTTGAGAAAGTTACTTCACCTCCCTGGGTCTCATTTCTCTCATCTGTTCAATGGTGTTCTCTTCCAATCACTCACATTTGGTGTCATTCCTCATAGGAAGGCTATGCTTTCATTGAAAGAGTACTTGCTTTAAAAATGTTGATTCATATTTTAGTCCTGCCTCTCTTCTTATTTAGCTGTTTGAATTTGGTAAGTCGCTTGGCTTTGTTGGGCCTCACCTGAGAGAGAGGTCAGGGTAGCTGATTTCGAAGGTTCCCTTTTTACCATGTGTTCCCATGAGACTGGATGTAACTTCATTTGTCCATGTTAATATTTTGCATAGAGTAAGCAATAAAATCATGAAGATTTTGTTGTTGTTGAACTTAATTGTTATTTTTTACCCCAAAGTGGTGTACTGGTATGGTTTGTTAACTGTGACCACACAGATATGTAACTGGTGCCTGTGGCAGGAAACATGCTAGAAGAGTGATTTTAAAAGTCAAAAGTTACCAAACATGAATATCTTTTTGAATAACTGAGAAGTTTCTGGCAAGATTTTAATCGGTAGAGGGCTTTATGTTTGTCAACTTACAGCACACAATATTTTATTAATATTAAATTAATATTTATTGAGGTCTGTTGTAGTATCTATTACAGTTTACTAAATATAATAATTGCTCTCTCTCTAGTGCCCTTTCCATATAAGGTTTTCTCACCTGATTGACATCAGGTTTGGCCATGTGACTTGCTTTAGACAATAAGATTGTGAGGAGGAATTGGATGTGCCACTTCCGGAAGATTTAAAAGAGGCAGTGAGCAATTACTGTGTTCCCTTTCTCTATATCAGGAGACCAGCAATGTTCCAGGGCCTGGGATCCCCATCAGCCTGGATCTTAGCATGAAAACACTATGGGGCTCTCCTGTCACTTGGAGTGTGATCATGGACTAATCTTTTTTTATTGTAATCTGCTAAGATTTTTTTTTCCCATTGGGTTATATTTCTGTCTACCCTGACTACACTGTGCTTGTTACTAAGAAATATAGTGGTGAGCAAGGCAAATCTATTCTTGGGTCTTTTATGGACATTACAGTTCAGATGTACAGTAATGTATGATGCATATTATAGTACAGGGAGTATGCTATGCGTGCATGTATTGGGGGAAACAAACTTGACCTTGGTGTCAGAGATGACTATCTTGATAATGTGCATCTAAGCTGACAGTTAACAAATTAATAGGGGTGAAACTGGCCAAGGGCCAGGAAGACGAAGAGAGTGTTGCAAACAAAAAGAAAACCATAGGCCAAGGCATACAGGCAAAAAGGCCATGGGAGAGTTGAGGAACTTTTGTTGAGTTTGGCTGCGAGACAGAGTAAAGGGGGAACTGAGAAGGACCCGTGGCTGCTGAGATAACATCAGTAATAATAATATTGAGCATTTATTAGCTTTGTGCTAAGTGCTTTACATACATTTTTCTCACGATTATTGTCACCATTTTATAGAAGAGGAAATTGAGCCAGAGAGAGGTTTAATAACTTGCCCGTAGCCACACAGCAGGAATGTGATTTTATCTGAGAGGCAATAGGAAATCACTGAATGGCATTACTCAGGGGAGGTTCATGATCAGATTCACATTTTAGAAAGATCATCTGGCTGCAGTAGGCTCCCAACTCAAACTCCTGCTGTGGTCGGAGGGAGTATGGGCCTCAGTTTCCGATGCCCTTATCAGTATGACTCCATTGATGAAGGCAGTTGACAGGAGGGAAGGTGACAGCACCACAGAAACAGCCACTTTAAAAAAAATGCTTTCTTAAAAATGAATGGTGATGGAAGGACAACTGACTCTGGGTGGTGAACACATAATGTGATATATAGATGATATATTACAGAATTGTATACTTGACACCTATGTAACTTTACTAGCCATTGTCACCCCAGTAAACTTTAAATAAATAAATAAAAATTAATAAACTGTATTTTTTTAACAAAAATATATGGAATGCTTCATGAATTTGCCAGTCATCCTTGCACAGGAGCCATGGTAATGTTCTCTCTGTCGTTCCACTTACTGTATGTGCTGCCGAAGTGAGCCCAGAAATGTTCATGTTTTGAAGGCGTAGGGGCAGCATAGGCAAGGAAAAATATATTGTGAATCTCAAGAGCATTAAGCTTTGGGTAGTAGTTTTAATAACAGTATAAATATAATAAATTGATCCCCAAATGAGCTCTTGTACCTAATTCAAATAATGGATATGGTATTGCATCAATATTTTGAGCATTTTAATTTGCTTTTGACTGTAAAATAGATAATATCATGGGTAAATTAAAGGCGAAGTGGATATCTTTAAGTGGATTTAGTTAGTCATCCGTGCATTCTTCCCTCCTTGTTTGCTGAGGCTGAATAATAGTGATCATAATTTGTGTTTTTCTTTGTTGTAAATGGAGAGATGTACAGACCAAGTTGTTTTCTGTGAGTTGTTTGGTATCCATCAGAAGCATCTAGAAACCTGGGCCTGACTGAAGAGGTCCCCAAGTCAAGATGGTAGGAACTGTGATTAGCATGAATGCTGTTCAGCCCTTACAGAGTCTCTTTTATTTCGACAGACTTCAAAGGAAAAATTGTAAGTAATTTTGACATTTATAGTTTGCTTCCTATGACTTCCTCTGTACACTATCCCCAGGGCCCCCACTCTTTCTCTTTCCCCTTCCTTTGTCCATGTCCCCCTTCCTCTTCTTTTCTTTCTTTCCTCCCCTTCCCTGCTTGATCCTTTTTTTCTCTTTTAAAACAGTTGATGTCTGCAGAAAATATACTAGAAATGAGCTGACTGCCAATATGCATAAGAAGATTTATTGCAACAGAGAAAGGATGTTATGAGACATCGCACATATTAATCTTTCCGTTTTTGTCTATAAAGACCAACATTTGGCTACTTTCATTGATGTGCTTTTAAGGAGACTCAGAACAGTTTATGGGGTGGGGGTGGGGGGTACAGATTCACAGCTCAGGTGTCCAGGAATACAGGCCTGCTCTGCAAGGTGGTTTCTCATGCACAGCCACAGGCACTGTGTCCTTTGAAGTACCATTTTGAGGGACTGGCTTTGGCAGAGGATTTTAATGCCACTCTTTCCAAACAAGTTGCCTGGCCAGGGAAGTTGTCAGAAAAGATCCGTGCAGGTTTAGGGATAGTTTTCTGAAGTTTTCCTGAAATAACCAATAATGAGTTGCCGGCTTTGATAGCTCTTTTTATAGGTCTTGCAGCAGCTGGATCAAAATCTAATGAAGATGTTTGTGTCTGACAATGGCGGGCCTGCACATTCCTATGCTATTTCTTGAGTGCACAAATGCATTTCATTTGGGAACATGAAAGGCATATTTAGTGACAACTGATGGTTCTTTGTTTTTTAATTCCCAATAATGTCTTCAGCAAGTGCTTTTGTTAACATTTTTGCATTATACAATAGGTGACACAGGAAGATAATCGGTGTGCTGAAAGCAATTAAAGAGTTTATATCCAACTTGTTCTGCCTATTAAATGGATCCACTCGGCATAGAAGCACATTAGCATCTTTACAGTGAAATGATTGTGGAAATAGGTTATTCACGGGGACTGTGCATCTTCCCCCTGCTGCAATAAGACATATCTTCAAGATTGGAGAAAAGGAATGAGCCATTTTTCTCCCCTTGGAACTGTAAACAGAAGTAGAACTATTAATAGACGCTGTAGCTAATCCCAAGAAGCTGCAACTGAGAGATTAAATAATGTCGTGAAGAGAGAAAGCTGAAATGAAGGGAGGGGGCGGAGGGAGGGGGAGAAGGGGGGTGAGTTCCCTGATCACTGAGCTGCCTCAGACAAGGACAAACTGAAGGACTCCCGCTGATCACAGGCTTGACAATTGTATAACAGGGGATTCCTGTTTTCAGCCAAGTAAATATCACTTCATCTATTTCCTGAGAATTGTCCTAATGGGAAGATTTATGTTTTACTTTTTAAGTACTAGTCAAGATGATTTGAAATGGGATGTGGATTCCAATGGAGATGCAGCTGAGCCTACCGGGGACAAATGGACTTTGTGAGCAAAAAACGTGTGTTTTATGATTAAAGAATAACAACAGAGAACTGGGAGGCCTGTGGGTAAGTTCACAATTTGAGCCTGGGACCCCGTTTTTATTGCCAGATAAAAAGTGTTGTAACAAGAGAGGCTGGGATGTAATTAAATCTTGTACCCAGCATGTTAGAAAGGATGAAATGTCCCCAAGTTTTATTTCTACGGACAATCTTAGACTTTTGTTTATCCTCGTCAGTGAACATGTTGACTGAGAGGCATTATGAGATAGTAGCTCTGCTGAGGAGCATCACATCTCTTCAAATCTTTACACAAACTATGAGGTTGGCATTATTGATACAATTTAGAACAACTTGCTCAATTTGTGGTCCATGGATGACAACATCGTCATCATCATCATCATCATCATCATCATCATCATCACTTGGAAACTTATTAGAAATGCAAATTCTCTGGTCTTACAACAGACCTAATATATCAGAATGTGCAAAGGTGGGCCCCACGAATGTGTTTTCACAAGCTCTACAGATAATTTGTATGCCCACTTAAGTTTGAGAAGCAATGTTTTATAGATGAGAAATCTGAAGCTCAGAGTGGGTGACATGGTAAGATAACACACCATCAAAGAAACAGAGTTGAGTTTTGACTTAGGATTTCATCTTATGTCCCAAGCTGGGATCTTTTACACGATCATTGAAATACCTGGTCATCCCCTCCTGGGACCAGAGCACACTTGGTCTCTGAAAATGGTCTTGCACGAGGGATTGTGCTTGGAATCTATGACTGATTTGAGCTGTTGTTTTTCTGCCAGAACATAAATTCTATTTCTTTGCCAGAGTGCCTAGCTTCTGATGGAGGCCAGACTGGGCCCTTTTCTGGTGTGTAAAGAGGCAAGGAAATCTGAAACAGTGTCTGGCAGGTGGGCCAAAGGATGAGAATGTGTGGCACTCATCTATTTCACCTACTGACACACCATGGAGGGGACTGAATGTTGGTCATCTCTAAAACTCAGCTGTGAATTCACCTAGATCGAGGAATTCATTGGGTGCATGAGAATATAGACCAGCACAAAGGGAGAGAGGCTTACTGATGACTTGTTCTATGGACTGTCTTTCTCTGTGTTTGAAGAATTAGCTCAGGCCTTTGGTATTCAGGCTGCACTGAGCATTCAGAAGGAGTTGGATGCTTATTAGGATATGACTGTTTTTACTGGCATCACTTTGCTTTCTCTTCATCCATTTTTTGTTAACCCTTTTTCTTGATAGCATTTGGAAGTCATGACCCAGAGCTGCAATATATTACTCACTTAATAGAGGCAGGATTTCAAAGCAAAATGAACACTGTTGTTTGGCAGCTGATATTGTGACTAAAGGGTTTCAAGGAAGGAGACTATTAGAGGAAAGAACATCTAGCATCTTATAGACTGAGGTTCCTACCCTGGGTCTGACACTTGCTACTTTGCATGTCCTTGGGCTTGTTACTTTAAACCTCTCTGAATCGTAGTTTCCTTCTGTGAAACAGGGTGTGTTTTGTATCTAACAGAGTGATTGCGCAGATTAAACAGGGGGTGAGCATACATTTCAGTTTGCCCAGGAACATCCAGGTGTACATGTTTTGATGTAATTACCGTGTTTCCCTGAGAATAAGACCAGGTCTTAAATTAATTTTTCCTTCAAAAATCTACATTTATTCAAACAGTCATGTCTGGCTGATGATCTTAACTGGGGCTTATGTTTGGGGTTGGGCTTATATTACGAGCATCCTGAAAAATGCTGGGGCTTATTTTCCACTTAGGTCTTAGTTTCAGGGAAACATGGTATGTGTAGCAATAGGTCCTTTCACTCTGCAAATTTCCTGATTTGGATGACAAATTATATAGTCACACTAATTAAATAATGTGTCCTGTCCCATTGGTAGTCAGTCAGTGAGAACCATTATTTGAAATATTGCATCTGGGAGCCAGTTGTAGCTCCTCACTAAATCTCCCTGGAAAATGAATGCTGAGACACTCAGGGCTGTGCCTATCTGTGCTAGAGGGTGCTTCCCTGTGCCACTCCTGTAGCGAAAGCCTGGGGCAGGACTCACTGGTCACTTGTACAGAATCGAGTGCTGCTGTCACCTAGGGATAATTGAGCCATTGGTATAGCGTTTTGGAGCTTTTAGATAAAAACTCATGATCCAGCAAGGAAGTATATTACATTTATGGGTACTCATTCAATGTCAGGTGCTCTAAATCTGTGAACTCAAAGCGGGCATTCCCAGTCCCATCTTACAAATGAGGAGCCCAGACTCCAAGAAGAAATATTTTTTAGGTCATACGTTTGAAAAGAGGAGAAGCTAGGAGTTAAACTCTTGTTTTTCTGTCTCCTAGGCTCCTTCTACAACAATGCTCAAATGTCATGAATGAGGAAGAATTCTAACGCCACATGAAATGATGTGTAGTACCGATCAGTTTCATATCGTTCTTGGCTTTCTATCTTTGACAGGTGGAGAAGAAACACTGTCTCGAGAAAGGAGGCTATTTCTAAAACCAAGCTGCCACTTCTTTGATCTTAATGTTTCCCCCATATGCCATCATTGATACAGCTTTTCACAGACCACTGAGCATCCTGGATAATAATTGCTGCTAACTGGCTGCGTCTGCCAAACATCCCCAAATTAAGATTATTTAGGAAGCACAAGTTTTGATTTGGGCTGGATGTGGGAGACACTGATGGATGCAATGGGAGGAAGAGGAGAAAACAGGAAGAAAGGCTGGGATGACTGTCAGATCAGACATCTCTGCATAAAAAGGTGGAGACTTTTTGGAGAAAGCCATTTCTTCCCACTTCCCTAACCGTTTTAGGTTGCTTCTGACCTGCATTAGGTAGATAAAGATAAATGTGAATTTGAAATTATATTTAATCTTCATTAAAGTAATTATCTCTCTTAATGAAAAATTTGCTGGGTTGTGGTTGTGCAATGGAGTATAAAATCCTAAGTGAATAAAATCAATTTCATTTTCAGGCTAGCTTTTCTGTCCATTAATAAACAAGGCACAGAAAATATATTTGCTCAGAGCTCATAACTCACACAAAGCCAGTTCCACTTAGAAAAGCGGGAAAGTTGGCTCTTCGCTTCTGACCCTTGATTTTTCAACCTAAAGGAGTGCTTTCACCCTAAGGACATTCCATGAGTTTTCACATTGGGGCTACTTCCTGGGGCTACTCACAGCAGTGAGCCTACTGTGGGTGAAATCTCACACCCAAACAACTGCTCTAATGGAATAGTGTTTGTGTGGTGTGGTGTATTTCATCTGAGTGCTCTGGTTTATTAATCACATAAGTATGAATTAGATTCTGGCATGCTTATGTTTCCTAATGTATGAAAATTGCTTATTTATTTCCATGCTGTTACAATGGAAAGAAACAGACTGGTGCTAAATAGCAGTGTACCGTAGTGTGAAGCAATTAAGTGAGTTATGCATGCCCTTCAGAAGGAGGATAATGGGAAATGGAGCCAGCTAGTCCTCGTTGCTGCTGGTAAAATGGAAAAGGATATGTTATGGAGGAAGAGAGACCTGCCCATATTTCAATTCACGTATATGAGCCTATTATTGTAGTCAAATCTTAAAATTTAGCTTCTATGAACTCACTTATTGGCTTAGTTGAAACGTTTGAAAGAAAAATACAAAAGATCTGAAAAGAGCATCACCCACTGGAAGGCAAGAGTGAATAATTTTGATGATAACTTTTACCTTTACTTCTCTTGCTTTTATGTACCATTTTCCCCCTAAAACTTAACAATAACATGCAAATCCATATTGTCCTCCTACCCCACCCCTGCTGGCTGAGGCAGCTATAGTGCAGTGTAAAGGGCAGCTCTACACCTCCTTCCATTGAGTACGAATCTCCATATACTGTGTTAGTTACTTACTTGTTACTGATTATTAATTAAATTACATGGTGCTTACTATATGCCAGGTTCTGTTTGAAATGCTTCTTTATATAATCTTTGTAACAACTCAATGAAATAGTTACCCTCACTGTTCTCGCTTTACATATGAGGAAACTAGGGCATAGAGAGATTAAACAACTTGCCTAAAATTGCACAGCTGATAAGTGGCAGAGCTGGGATTTGAACCTGGGCAGACTGGCTCTAGAGTCCATGCTCTTAAGTGCTATGCCTCCTTGATTCTGTCATTTTTATGTAACCAGAGTTACATTGCTGAACCCCTCAGAACTTAGGTCCCCTCTTCTGTAAAACTGGAATGTAACATTTACTGAGGTCCTACTTACGGTACCATGGTAGGCTCTTTATAGATGTCATCTCATTTACCCCTTACCATTACCTGTAAGGTCGGCAAATTCTCTCCATTTTATATATGAGAAAACTGGCTCAAAGATATTTTGTAGGGCTGGCCGAGTGGCTCAGTTGGTTAAGAGCTCGCTCAAGAGTTTGAGCTCTGAGCAACAGCGGTTCGAGTCCCAGCCCGAGCTGAGCAGCCACCGAGCAGCCGCTGAGCTGCCAACAGGTGGCAGGATGGCTCAGCTAAAAAAAAACAAAACAAAAACAAAAACAAACAAACAAACAAAAAGATATTTTGTAGCTCCAAGGTCACAAGGAGTGTACAGGATGGAGCAGTTTCAGACTGAAGTTTACCTATTCTAAAGCTTATATTTCTTCTCTATTATGCTGTAGGACTCTGAGGGGGCCATATGACACAACGGATGTGAAAGTATCCAATGCTTCCTGGCGCATTAAACACTCAATAAAAGTCAACTCAGCAAGTATCTGGCAAATTGTATAGAAATGTTTGTTTTTACTGTCAGTACCTTGGTCTGATGGTAGCAGAGGAAAATGTTCTCAATGGGAGGGTGCGCCCTCTGGGAGGCTGATCTATTAACAGCCAATAGTAATGTTTGCTGCATTTACCACAGACTTTAGTTCAGAAAGTTCTGAAATAGAAAAGCTGGTCTCAATTGCTTAATCACAAAATGATAGACCACGTCTCTCCTGAATTCTGTCCTAAAGACATGGCTTCTGTGATTATCAAGGAGCTGGATAGGCAAATTGGTTTTTGAAATCTTTGTTTTTGATTGAGAAAATAACATAGGACTACACAAATGACACTGCAACAAACACCACTTACTCACTATCTAAGGTGAGTACATTATAGGTAATATAGGTTTCAGATCATTAAAAAACAAACAAACAAACAGGAACTACAGATAGATTAAATTCCCTTTTCCATCATATTACCTTTCCTTGTTTCCTTCTATCCAACTGCCATCATGAATTTTGTGAATATCTAAGCCATATTTTTACTTTTTGATTAATATGGCTCTAACCAGAATCAGTGGATGACATTATTTTAAGTATTTCCAGAAATACTAATTACTTCAACTTGCTATTTTCATAATCAGTCTCTTTTAGTGAGATTTAACATGCCAATACACATATCTAGTTTATTCACTAATTGCTGTATATTATTTCATTCTCTGACTATGTCATTTTTATTTTATAAAAATCAATTCCAAAAAATGGAAAATTAAGAATACAGTATGAATTATAGCACAAAGAATGAAAACTAAATAGTCATTTCAGTAGCCCTTCTCAATATTACGAGTTTCTATTCTATTTCTGGTGCAATGTACTACATATCTTATTTTGGGGGCCTAAGTATGTCTTTAATTTTAAGTATTTTATTTTTCATTTTTATTTTGGAGCCACATAAGGAGCTTAAAACATAAACTCAGAGAATCGTATTTATCTGGAGTCTCCTCTCCTTTTCTTTTCCAAGACATTGATAAAAAATGGTCTCATTCTTATTACACCGACAACACACACAGACACACACACATACACACCCTGAAAATAAAGTCACCAAAGAAATGGGTGGAATCCTCTTTGTTCCTAAAGATTATTATTTGTGATGTGGATATGGTTAGTCTGCTCTTCAACTCCATATAAATTTGCCTTTCGCTATAAGAATTTGAGAAGCAGAAAATAAGTTATAGGTCTGGGATGACCTACACTGTAGAGTAGGGAAGGATGATTGGTAGTTTTTTTTTAATAATTATATTTTAAATTTAAAATTGAATTGAAGTGGAAAAATAAATTACAGGGACATGCCATTCTCTCTGTGCAAGATAAACCTGTTCAATAGAGTGAGAAACAAATCAAGTCTTCGTGGGGCTTTCTGGTCCTCTCTCTGGAATTAGCACTTTATAACTTATGATTTCCATTGCCAATTTCTGCTTTCCTCTACAAATAGGGACTCACAATTATGGAAAAATTTCCTTTTTAACTTAGAAGAAATAGTTTACTGTCACGTCCATCATATGTAGTACTGTAATGCATCCTTTTTTATTTCCTTAGACAAGCTGGAGATGGAAGGAAAGAAACACCTCATTTTTGTTATTCTCTTTTTCAGCCAACTCTCACATCCTCATTAAAGCTCCACAAACATGACAACACCTGCATCGGGCCACCTGCTTGTGTTTGTGTGATAGAAATAAATTCCTCTCAGAGGTGACATTGGAGTTTACTATGAAGCATCTGAAGTTGTGAGGGATTCTTGATCTGGTTTCTTTAGGAAAGGCATTTGCTTGCCTTGTTAGAATTTAGGCCTTGATATTTGAATTTCTAATAATTTAAGAAAAAAACCTTAGATGAAAAGTGAAAATAAAATCTTCATTGAAACACTGAATTATTTAGCACTGATTAGTAAGTGACTTTCTAAGGTGATCTGGCTATTTAACCATTCTCTTTTTGGGAATTTCCAAGAGGCTGGATTCTGGAGCCAGACAACTTGAGCTCAAATGGCTCTGCCATTTATTAGCTGTGTGACCTTGAGCAATTTACATAACCCTTCTGTGCCTTGCTTTCCTCACATGTAAAATGAGGTTTGAGATTGTAGCACTTTATATGGGTGTGGCATGTGTTTAATGAATTAAACATATATGCAAACCACTTTAACAATGCCTAGAGTATTATTAACACTTAGTAAATCAAGTGTTTTTTATTCTTGTTGTTCAATCATCTACAATGTGTTGAGCTTTATTCTAGGCACTAGGGAAACACTGGTGAGCATAATACACACATTTTCTGCTGTCAAACAGCTTCCATTCTAGTGGGGGGAAACCTAGTAAGTAAGTGAAACAAGTAATTCAGATAAAATAAGGTTCATAATTCGTAATGCTGAAATTGAAATTGCTAGTTGAACGTTTATGTTGTGGTTGAACAAAATACATAAGCCCTTTTCCTTAGATTGTATCACAAGTTCTCATAATTAATTATACATAGCTATGCCTGGGACCATATAGAAAGTACTGATTATGGCTGTCGAACGTGAACATAATCTTGCGCATGCCACATTCTTATGTTGGAGAATTGTATCTCCCTCTTTTGTCAACCCTTCTCTATGGCCATTTAACAATTTACATGTAAGGGAGGTCACTTGCTTCCAAATGGACCATTGCAATGGGCTGCAGTCTAGATGAGGGCTGAATCAATTTCATTGGATCCTATGTTTTATTTTGTATTATGCTTGATTCCATTGGTACATATCATAACTGATTAGCCATGTATAGAAGTCATAGAAATGGAATTACTTCAAGAATATATTAGGCATATAAAAATCTGTAACTAAAACTTGATAAGGCAGCTTATTTTGCCTATTGTATAAATAGTAGACTCCTACGACCCCAAATGATAATACTTCTGAGTCTACAGTTTCTTGCTAGAAAAGGACACACAATAGCAACAGCATATTGTATCAGAATAGCAGTAAGGGTAGTCGCTGCAGTCAGAGCAAAGGGTTTGGAGAGGCCAGCAGTAGGCTCCTGTTGTCCTCGTGCAGGGCCATATGGGATATACCTTCCCTTTCAGAACCAGAAAGCCCAAGATGGAGTCCAAAGTGGGGCTCTCACATCCCTGCTGGGTACATAGGTATGTTATTGCTATATGACCAGACCCAATGTCCAAGTTCTCTTTAGTCTCGCTGAAACTGGGTGTAAACCATCTATCTTGCTCCAATTAATAAACAATCCTGATAGGCTGGTACACTGCTCAAGCTTGCTTTAAAACAACACTATTAGAAAGTACATGCCATGCCTTGACCAGATGTCAGTACCATGTATGGACTTCAGAAAAAGAGCTCAAGCCAATTCCAGGCCTGCTGGAATTCTCCCTCTTAACACACATATTTTAATGATGAGTTAAATCTAATCCCTTCAGGATTTCCACAGTTGCCTCTATATTTAGTATAGAAACAATTACTACAAATTTCTGAATAAAAGTATTGTACAGAATATAAATGTAGATCTGCTCTGAGAAATATGGAATATAGAAGCACAGAGTGGTGAATTTTAACTGATCTCTATGAAAATTCTTAAACAGGGTATATTAAGAAATTTGGGAAGACTTGGAGAAAACCTCCAGACATCATTGAGGGATCATGAGAACAAATCACACCATAGAAATTAATTTTATTTTCTGATGTCTAAATAATACAAAATCATCTTCTTCTCCTTCTTTTCCTTCTCCTCCTCCTCTTCTTCCTCTTCCTCTTCCTCTTCTTCTTGTTCTTCTCCTTCTCCTTCTCCTTCTCCTTCTCCTTCTCCTTCTTCTTCTTCCACCTCTTCTTCATTTTCAAAACATTTGACAGAGACTTTTGTGGTATTTTTTGCACAGATGATTAAAACTTATATCTGGCGGAAAAATTGTGCCCAGGTAGTTCTTGTCAATGAATTGGAGCTAGCTGGGGGAGAGCTATAGAGGCATGCCATATAAGATACGACAAGACACAAATACAGAAGAGGTAGTTAATGTGCTCCAAAGATGCAGGGATGGAGGTAAGCTACAAACTTATAGTTTATAAATCTATAAGCTGTAAGCTATAAACTGGGGCCAAAATGATTAAAACTAAACTTAATTGGCATCTCTCATTTAACAACAGCTACTATTTATCAAATTCTTCATAGATGCCAGACATCCTATTAGGCCTTTATAAGTATTAACTTACTGTGTCCTCTCAACCTAATGAGACAGGTGTTCTTATTGCCTCTGGCATGTGGAGGTGCTCGCCGAGGCTCAGGGAGCTTGAATAGCTTGCTTGAGGTTACACAGCTTGTGACTGGTGAAGACAGGTTCCAAACTCAGCCAATTTGATTCTAAATCTCATGTGTCTCAGTTGGATTCAAGGGAAGGGTTAGGGAAACTTTACTGATAATTTTAGCAAAATATTTTAAATGTACAACATGCTCAATATAAGTCTTTTGAAATAGCTTCTGCAGCTACTGAAAAACAGGCTGTATTACTTTCTCCATTAATTTATATTGTTTTAAGAGTAGATAATAAAGTATGGTTTTGATTATCTTATTCCTTTGCTGAAAAGCTTTTGATAGCTCTCCATTGCTTAACTAAATTCTTTTGCTCAACTTTCATTCTAGCCTCATCTCCCGTTACCCTTCCCACATGACATGCTGCTCACTTGAGGCTATTTCTGCATGCACAAACTTGTCCTGGATTTTTCTGTTTCCTTGCAAATTAAACTATTGAAAACGTGTCCTTCTTTGTAGTCCCAGGTCAAATGTGCTCCCCTCCAGGGGTAGTTGAGGGCCTGAGAGAACTATATAACAAGAGTAGAAATTATTGTCGTGATTATTATGTGTTTATTATTTATATGCCAAAGGATATCACACACAGGTTTTTTAGTTCAGTCACCCCGCTGTGTCTCAGTCCTATTTTCTCTTGAAAGAAATTGGACTCACATACGCTGGTCTTTTATACAAAGCTGGATAAATCATGAGTATGCTCTATCTAAGGCTGTTTCAGGAAAGCCACCTATGAACAAATATTTGTGCTGTCACAAAGCTTCCCCCAAGTACTGTAGCTATGCAGTGGGGCCCGGCTATGCACTCCTAGTAATATCCTCAGGGATTCAGAAGGAGGATGGACTGAATATCTCAGAAGCCTATCAAAATTGTCAATAACCTCTTCCTAGAGATTCCCCACAAACATTTTCCCCTTAAAAGTTTCTTAGTCTTGCCTTGCTGCTCTGCTCCTATAAATTATTTTTGTCCTCTGCTCATATGCTTCAAGACATGTAGTTATCTATAAGGCAACAAGACACTTTTTTAAAAAAGATTTTATTGGGGAATTGTGGGAGGGGAACAGACAATTAGCTGTCCTTTTGTTCTTCAGTCTAGTTGTGGAGGACGTCACTTCACTGGCCCATGTTGGTGTTGTGATCGTTGCGTTCTTCCTGGCTGAGGCAGTCAGTCATCAGCCATTGGACAGCCGCTCACGGTGGCTCACGGCAGCTCTCATAGGCTGCTGGCCGCTCATGCTGGCTGCCAGTCACTCACGGTAGCTCATGGCAGCTCACTGTATCCCTACTGCAGCCTATGCCGTAGGCGGCCACTCACAGCAGCCCAGCTCTAGGTCGAGCTGTTGTTCACATCTTAGCTGTAGAGGGCGCAGCGTCACTGGCTCATGTGGGAACCAAACCAGTGGCCCTGTTGCTCAGAGCTCGTGCTCCCAAGCCAATTCTTAACCAATTGAGTCACTAGGCTGGCCTACTGCACTTTTATTGATGTATAGGAGACATTTTATCTCAATTTCAATGCTAGAGGTGATTCTTTTTTTTCTTACTGCAACACCCACCAGGGATTGTCTTTGATTTAACTAGACATTCAGACTCACCAGACACCCATAGGCTGCCCTTGACATCAATCTAATTAGAAGGTGTAGGGCTAAACTACAGCTCAAGTCCCTGTGGCAGTCTATACAGCAGTCTACACAGCTGCTCATGGTCAAACTCACTTACAAGGAAATGAAATCCACATTAGACAGCTGCCTTGGCTTAACAGCTTCATGCCTAACAAGAGCCAGGATCTCTTGTGAAATCTCCACAGGTGCTGCTTGCAGAGTCCCCGCAGACGACGCACCAGAGTGATCACAATCAGAGAAGCCCAAATTGTGGTGTCGCATCAGGGATTTATCATTCTTCCATGTTAGATTCAATCTGTCTCTCAGAGGTCATTTTTATGGCCATAATAAATATTGCCTAATATCATAGTTGACACATAGTGTTTTTATGCATTTCCAAGGAAATACCTAGGAAGTGAACCAAAGCTCAAACCCTCACTCAGAAGAAGATACTTTTTAACCCATTGCCCAAACTTAGAACCATTGTGAATTTTATTTCTTTGGATTTTTTATTTTATTTCTTTGGGTTGATTGCTAGGAAGCTTGAAGAATTTTGAGGAGAAGGCAAAGTATAGAGCGAGGGATTTATGATCACCTAGCATTAATTTGCTTAGATGGTATTTGGATGATTGTGGTTATCATTTACAATTTTTTGAGGTAGTGTAAAAGTAGTAGTTTCACAATTTTAAGGAACTTTTTGAAAGATAAATACTATTTCTTCTCTAATTATAGCAGGTTTATTGAGCAATGACTATGAGCCAAATCACTTTAATTATGCTACCTCATGGAATCCTCACAATGATCAAAAGTAACCCTATTTAATTAATGAGACATTAGAATTCAGAATGTCAGAGTGATTAAACCATTTCTTTAATTCCTATGGAAAAACCACACATGTCACTAATCAGATGATTAAGGTAGTGCCTCTTGAACTTGCCAATAAGTATACATGGTTTTCAAAAACTACACAGTTTTGACTTATTTTTTCATTTAACATTATATCATAAACATTCACAATAATTTCACCTCACTTTAATGATCATTATTTACAAATACCAGCCTACTGTTCTAACACATTGAAATAAAATAATTTACTTAACAATACCTTGTTCTCACATATGTATTATTTTATTTTCACTGTTTTATTTCCACAGTTAATGTTGCCAGGACATCATTTTGTATGGAACTTTTTTGGGATTTCCAGTTATTTTTGCAATTTATTCTGTTGAATGAAAGGATCATCTGTTCCGAGATCTGCTAAATAGTAGCACATTATATTCACTAATTTCACTGTGGTTTTAGTTCTTATATTTAAATTTTTACTCCATATGGAGATTGTTTTGCTTTTCAGAGAAAGATATGGATCTAATTTGTTCTTTTTCATATTGCTAACCAATAATCTCAGCCTCTATATTTAAAATAATAATTTTCTACTTGTTTCTAAAACTGTAATGATAATACAGAATGTCCTTATACAACATACGTTTGGACCAATTTCTGATCTCTCTCCTCTAATCCACTAAATGAGATATTCATTTGGGCGGTAATGACATGGAGTTTTAATTATTGTTTCTGTGTAACACATTCCACTATCTGCTATGATACTCTTTCCCTTTCCCCTTACATACTGTTGATGTTATTTCAGTATATTATTGATGTCTTCATTTTTAAAAATAAATTTTGTAATCATTTGACTAAGTTCTACACACACACATACACACAAATCTTGATGAGATTTTAATTGGATTTCATTAACTCTAAATTAACTTGACTGGACATGTTAGCCACTTTAGTCTTCTGTTTCTGGACTACATCTACATGTTTCTCTCTCTGTGCTAATTTTCCTTTATTTATTTATTTATTTTCTTAAACTGGGTTATACGAATCTTTTTTTTTTTTTAAAGATTTTATTGGGGAATTGGGGAGGGGAACAGTGTTGGGGAATCGGGAAAGGGGAACAGCCAAGTTGCTGTCCTTTTGTTCTTCAGTCTAGCTGTGGAGGGCGTCGCTTCACTGGCCCAAGTTGTTGTCATCATTGTACTCTTTCCGGTTGAGGCAGGTCAGTTGCCAGTCACTGGACGGCCGCTCACAGTGGCTCACAGCGGCTATCGGCGGCTGCTCATGCTGGCTGAGGGCGACTCACGGTAGCTTACAGCAGCCCACTGCAGCTCCACTGCAGCCTACGCCATCCCAGGCGACTCACAAGCAGCCCAGCTCCAGGTCGAGCTGTTGTTCATCATCTTAGCTGTAGAAGGCACATCGTCACTGGCCCTCATGGGGAATCTGAACTGGGGCCCTGCTGCTAGAGCTGATGCTCCCAAGCCAACTCTTAACCAACAGGCAACTCGGCTGGCCCTATCTTTTAATTTGTTTGTTTCTTTCTTTTTTTGCTATTCTGAATGAAACATTTATTTTTTTCGTGTGTTTAATTTTTGGTTATACCAGAGTACAAGTATAATTTTTTGGTGTGATTATCTTGCTTTCATACATTTATTTCTTATTTCAAAACTTTATCAATGAAAAATAATTTTCAGGTACATTATAATGATTTCAAAATTAATTATTTTTTTAGCTTTCTAATACTTAACTTGATAATATTAGTTTTCATTCTTGCTGAATTTCCTAGAACTCTCCACATCACACTATAGAATAATAACATGCTTATTTAGTCCTTGATTTAAAATTATACACTTTAAAAGTGAATAAGTGAATAATGAGATGTGTATTTTTTGTTTATTAAAAAATATTTTTTTAAAATAATGTAAGAGACATTTATCATTGAGTTGGTTTTGTTTCAGGAAAAGATGCTCTTCAACAAAGAAAGATAATTACAGTAAAACCTTGGATTGCAAGTAACTTGGTTTGCGAGTGTTCTACAAGATGAGCATAATTTCTAATATATTTTAATTTGGTAAATGAGCAATGTCTTATCTTACAACATGAGTAGTTTGTTTCTGGAACGAATTATGCTCCAAACTAAGATATTATTGTATTCTATTTTATTTCCTATATATTTATTAAAAGGACAAAAATTATCAAACATATTTTTATTCACTGAAATAACCATGATTTCTTTTCTTTAGCCTATTTATATTGTATATTACAGTTATAGGTTTCCTGATGTCAAGTTACTTGGCTTTATATTCTGAATTAATATTCCTGATATAATATCATTTGGTCAAGGTGTAAAAACAACATTTTAAGAGGTTTTTATTAACAACTGGCAGTAAATTTACCGGTGGGTGACCAGGATGAAAGATGTGGAAATGACATCATTATGAGAACTAAAATATTTAGCCTGGAGAAGAGAATACTTAAATTATCTGTCTTAGGAGCAAAAATGGTTGTTGACTTTTACGTTTAAAGGCCTTATACCTGAAAAGATTACTTTTGATTCATTTTTTTTCCAGAGGGAAGAACTAAATGAGAAGTTACAGAAATAAAGATTTTCAAGCACTTTTAATATTAGTTAGAGCTTTAAAATTTATTGGGTTGTCCAGAAAGTCATGACGCATGTTTGCGACAGATGGTACTAGTTCATTTTTGGAAGTACTAGAGTCATTCGCATCTATGTTATTGCTATGTCATTTGACAGCTGACAGTTCTAGCTTCATTAAAAAAAAAACCAAAAAACAAAAACTGAGCAATTTGGCTGAGTTTTGGAGATTTTACAACAAGTTGAAGATAGAAGACCAAACTGTGCATTTTTGCCATATTTTACTGTTTTACTTCCATAAAGGGAAGAACGCATGTCAAACTGTGAAAAGTTGCATCAAGTTCACGGTGACAATGCTCTATAAGAACGTCAGTGCCAATGATGGTTCACGAAATTCCGTGCTGGTGATTTTGAACTCAACAACGCTCCTCGGTCAGGGAGGTTCACCGAGGATGATGACGACAAAATAAAGACATTGATTGAGTCAAACCCACATTACAGGACATGAGCGATTGCAGAAACATTGAACATCCATTATTCAAGCATTCACGACCACCTGAAGAAGCTGATATACATAAGCAAGCTTGATATTTGGGTTCTGCATGAACTGAAAAAAATTCATTTGATGGCGCGTATAAATATCTGCAATATGCTCATTAAATGTGAGGAAAATTATCCTTTTTTGAAGTGACTGATAACTGGTGATGAGAAGTGGACTGTTTACAACAATGTGGTGTGCAAATGGTCTTGGTCCTGACGTGATGATTCGCCTCAAATTACATTGAAAGCAGGGATTCATCAGAGGAAGATTATGCTCTCAGTGTGGTGGGATTTTAAAGGTGTCGTGTTTTTCAAGCTCCTCCCAAGGAACCAAACAATCAATTTGAATGTGTACTGTCACCAATTGGACAGTTTCAATGAATCCATGATCCAGAAACATCCAGAGCTTGTTAATTGTAAAGGAGTTGTGTTCCATCGTGACAATGTGAGACCACGCACAAGTCTTATCACCCATCAAAAATTATTAGAGCTTAGATGGGATGTGTTGCTACACCCACCATACTCGCCTGACCTTGTGCCTTCAGACTTCCACTTGTTTCGCTCTCTTCAAAACTCCTTGCGTGGTATAATGTTCAATTCAGATGAGGCTGTAAATCAGCACCTTGTTCAGTTTTTCACAAATAAAGACAGGTCCTTCTATGAACAAGGAACTATGAAGCTAACTGAAAGATGGCAAAAGGTTATCAAACAAAACGGACAATATATCATTGATTGATCTTTGTTCTTTATATAAATAAATGACGTTTGAAAAACATAGACAGAATACATCATGACCTTTCTGACAACCCAATAAATGTCTTGGTTCATACACAAGTGTGACTTGTCATCAATATACATGTAAATGTTGAAGCAGGGACTGAATGACCTTTGATTTACAGAAAAGCTGCTGCATTGGTTGGGAGAGTTGGTCTGGATGTTCTTTAAGGTATCTTCCAATTGCAATACTATAAATCTATGCTTGTGTGGTTGAAGCACACATTATCTCCATTCTATAAATATTTTTTAAAACTGATGTGGTAAACAGAATTCTAAAACGGCCCTCCAAATTTCTTGTTCTTATATTTAGGTACGAGGATAGAAAACCCAAGCTGTCATAGACCTGTTACTAGTAAGGCAGCATGTGGTCCCTCAAGAGATCAGAGGGAAAAGTCTCAGAAAATTAGATATCTGGACAGAGCAAATAGTTTCTTTCTTTTTTTTTTAACACTTCTCAAGATTTTAATTTTTTTCATTATTTTTTATTTTTATTTTTAGCTGCGCTATCCTGCCACCTGTTGGCAGCTCAGTAGTAGCTCAGCTCAGGCTGGGACTTGAACCGCTGTTGCTCAGAGCTTGCACTCTTGAGCAAGCTTTTAACCAACTGAGCAACTTGACTGGCCCACAGCAAATAGTTTCAAATGAACACAAAAATGAAGACTAAAGAGACTACTTGAGTTGGTAGAAAAGTAATTTCCAGGAATGTATTAAAACTAATGATAACCATATTATAACTAAAAGTAAAGGTTTTACTAGAAGGAGGGATAGAAGTTAAGTTCATTTCAGAACATGGGATCTGAAATTATAAAATAGCTTGGGGTAGCCACTGATTGGGAGGAAGGGGTGGCAATTGGGCAAACAAAAAATTCCAAATTCATGAAGATCTTAATTGTATTTTAGGAAGTATTATTTTGCCTGCTTTAACAGAGTTGTCATGACTCATAAGCAGCAAGTGAAGCCAAGTATATGTGTGATTTTTCATAAATGTGTATTTATGTACATTTTATTATAGGTACAATGTAAAAATGAGATATGCATGCATTTTATTTTTTAAAGAGTACTTACGCAAGTATTGAGTGGTATAACACTGCTTCCTTCAGTTACTCATGCCTGTTGAATGAATAACCACAGTAACTTAACATAAGACACTCAAATAATCTAATACAAGCTTTGTCAGAAGAATCTTGATCTCTTATAGATATTTGGGGAAATATTTCTATAATCTGCTGTTAGATCTTGTTTGTTTGCACTATCTCGAGTTACCCAGGTGAAATCCGAAACTGGACCCCATACGAGGAGAGCAAGGAGAGATGGAAGAGAGAGGCAGACCACCTCAGATTAGTAGGTGGCCAGTTTAAGTGGAGGAACTTACATAAGAACGCTTGCCTTAGGCACCACCAGAATCTTAAAAGTTTAATAGAGGCCTTAAATGGATTCAATCATGTACACCATCGAGTTGTTCTCAACAACATATTGCTCTGCAGAGGTGCATCAGTGAAATGGCTCCAGCTGTGGGAATGGTGAGCAGAACATACATTCCAAGGATGGGGAAAAGATGTGGAGTCTGAGATCGGCAATTGGGCAAACAAAAAAATTCCAAATTCATGAAGATCTTAATTGTATTTTAGGAAGTATTATTTTGTTTGGGTCCAGCTTGAGGTTCCACCAGCGGTCACATCCTCCCAATGACCTCCTCCAAGAGACCTCAGGATATTTTCAGAGAGAGAATCATGCCATACAATAGCTAATTATAACGAGTACCATTAATCAAATTGTGTGGTAGTGAATATTCACTCCTTGGTGTTCCTTCTGTCCTGTCCTGTGCATGGATTCCCTGTGGCTAGAACACAGTTTCCTGCCACACTGACTTTGGGGTCACCCATGTGGCTTGTTATGGCCATTAAGAAGTGGGCAGAAGTGCCAATGTGTGAGGTCTCAGCAAATTTCCACCAGCATTCTTTCACTTCTGCTAGTCACAATGAGAGGAACATGCCCGAGGTAACCCTTAAGCTTTCATCCTGAATCCCGGATAGAGAGTCATGGAGCAGATATAAACCCAAACTGGTACTGGAATTAAGCTCAGCTTAACTGGCCAGGTAAACTCAAACCCACTCAGCAGAGCCACAGGCACCATGAAGATTCCTGAAGAAGAAATGATGATTGCTGTTGAAAACCAAAGATTTTTGTTAGTTGTAGCTTCTTTATTTAAACAAAACCTGACTAACATAAATGTCTAATTTTCTAGGTACTTTTCTAGGATCTTTATTTTTGTTACTTAAACCTTACAGAAATATTATAATATACTATTATGACAATATTATAATTATTAAAATAAAGCAATATTAATATCTCAATGTTATAAATGAAGAGATACTCTCAGAAAAAATTAGCCTATAGAGAGGAGCAAGATGGTGGAGAGGTAAATGCTGTGCTTGTCTCCTCCTGTGACCACGTTAAAATTACAACTCAGTTATAGAACAATCAATCTGAGAAACATCTGAGGACCAGCTGAACAGAAGCCCTATAACTAATGATATAAAGAAGAGGCCACATTGAGACTAGTTTGAGAGAAAGAGACATGAAACGGGCTTATCTCAGCTGTAGAGGACCCCCTTAAAGAGTGAGGGGCCCCAGCCCCACACTGGGCTCCCCAGCCCAGGGTTCTAGGGCTGTAAAGAGGAGTCCCCACAAAATCTGACTGAAATTCTGTGGGAATTTTGTCCATTGGGTGTGAGAGAAGGCTGCTGGAAACCCAGATGTCCTCTTCAAGGGCCCGTGCATAGACTCACCCACTTGCAGGCACTTACCCTGGGCTCCAGGGGAGGAATGGTGACTCAGGAGATGCCAGATAAATACAGGGAAAGACTGAGTGTATGGCTTGAGAGCAAGGGCTGGAAGGACAGTTGCCATTTTCCCTGTGTAGAGCTGTCTTCCCATGCAGCTGGTAGGCAGGTGCCATCTTTTTTGTCTCAAGGCCTACCCCACATGGCCAAATCTAAATCTTCATTGGCCTCATTCCACCATGGTGAATCCCTGGAACCCTGCCCCACCAACTTATATACTGCTGGAGGCACGTCAGTGGCTGGGCAACCAGCCCTGCCCTGTGTATAGTAGGAGGCTCTTTCAGCAGCAATCAACAGGCCTCAGGGTGCACACAACCAAAGATAGTTTCTGTGTCAGGCAGCCAGCCTCTGCCTGACAGGCTGTCTTTCTTGGACAAATCTTGGGGGTCTGAGGGCCTGAGGCAGGCAACAGCTTGCCTCGTTGTGCTCTAAGACCTGTGAGTGGCTCCAGGGTCAGCACTGGGGCCAAACCTGTATCTGCATTACTCTGGTGAACACCACTCACCCTACCCAGGTGACTCCCTTGGTCCCCACCTCACCAAATTAGCATACCACCTGAGGTTGTTTTAGCAACTGAGCCTTAACAGTGGTCGGTAGGTGGCCTTAGTCCTTGGGGTGCCCTGGGCCTTTTGCTGAGCTATCCCAAGTCTGGTACTGGTAGCAACCAGCCTTGATTTACAGCGTGGGCTCTCTCACATGCCTCTAGGTCCAGCATAGGCAGAGACCAACAGCGGTTGGCTTGGTAACTACTACCAGATAGCCTTGGGCTGGTTACAGGCAGTGGCTAACTTTGGCCTGCAAAGGAGCCCCTCTGAAGCAGCCTCAGAACCAACACACCTGGAGGTTGGCTTTAG
The DNA here is from genome assembly GCF_001890085.2 of Hipposideros armiger. Lineage (NCBI taxonomy): Eukaryota > Metazoa > Chordata > Mammalia > Chiroptera > Hipposideridae > Hipposideros > Hipposideros armiger. The sequence continues at coordinate 1,400,551 of NW_017731534.1, forward strand.
ACCACAACAGAGTACAACCTGATTAGCCCCACAAGTGGCATACCCAAAGGGTGGTCTCCACAGACAGGCGAGTCCACTGAGGTGAATCTCATGCTTTGGGGTCAGACCCAAAACAGCAGTTTATATGCTGCTATCATGACTAATCCTCACAGCCAGTCAGTTTGAGAGTCAATCCCACCCACTGATGTGAGCTTCCATTGCTGACAGCTTCCACTGACAACTACAACAGGAGGGCACCCACAACCTAAATATGGGACACTCCTGGAGCACCTGGTGCATGTGATCAGGGAGACTGTGCCACTAGGCCACACCAGGCACCTACTACATATGGCCACCTGGGAGAAACAAGACTGGGATGTAGCAGGTCTACCTAATAAATAGAAACAAACACAGAAAGGCAGCCAAAATGAAGAAATGAAGAAATAAAGAAATATGTACCAAATGAAAGAATAGGAGAAAATTCCAGAAAAAGAACTAAATGAAATGGAGACAAGAACCTATGAAATACAGAGTTTAAAACACTGGTTATAAAGATGCTCAATGAACTTAGGAGAAGAATAGATGAACTCAGTGAGAACCGCAACAAAGAGAGAGTAAGCATAAAAAAAGGATATAGAAACTATAAAAAAGAACCAGTCATAAATGAAGAATACAATAACTGAAATAAAGAATACAGTAGATGGCATCAACAGCAGATTAGATGAAACAGATGATTGACTCAGCGATTTGGGAGACAAGGTAGCAGAACCCCCCCCCCATAAAAAAGGGTAGTTAAAGGGACCTCTGAGACAACATCAAGCGTAATAACATTTGCATCATAGGGGTACCAGAAGGAGAAGAGAGAGGACAAAGGGTTGAGAACCTATTTGAAGAAATGACTGAAAACTTCCCTAACCTGGCAAAGAAAATAAACATACAAATCCAGGAAGCTCAGAGAGTCCCAAACAAGATGAACACAAACAGGCCCATACCAAAGACACAAAATAATTGAAATGGCAAAGGTTAAAGACAAAGAGAGAATGCTAAAAGCAGCAAGAGAAAAGCACTTAGTTACTTACAAGGAAGCTCCATAAGGCTGTCAGCTGATTTCTCAATAGAAACTTTGCAGGCCAGAAGGGATTGGCACAAAATATTCAAGGTAATGAAAAGCAAGGAACTAAAACCAAGACTGCTTTACCCAGCAAGGCTATCAATTAATATTAAAGGTGAGATAAAGAGCTTCCCAGACAAGAAAAAGCTAAACAAATTCATCACCACCAAATCAGTACTACAAGAAATGTTAAAGGGATGTCTTTAAGAAAAAGAAGAGAGAAAAAAGAACATAAATATGAATAATAAAATGGCAATAACTGTGTAACTATCAATAATCACTTTAAATATAATGGGTTAAATGCTCCTTTTAAAAGATATAAGGTAGCTGAATGGATAAGAAAATAAGACCCATATATATACTGTCTACCAGAAACCCACTTCACTGAAAGACACACACAGACTGAAAGTAAAGGGATGGAAAAAGATATTTCATGCAAATGGAAACAAACAAGCAAAAAGCTGGAGTAGCAATACTTATTTCAAACAAAATAGACTTTGAAACAAAGGCTATAATAAGGGACAAAGAAGGACATTACATAATGATAAAAGGATCAACCCAACAAGAGGATAACCCTAGTAAACTTTTATGCACCGAACATAGGAGGACTAAATGTATAAAGCAAATAATGATATAAAGGGAGAGATTGAAAGTAACACAATGATAGTAGGGGACTTTAACACCCCAGTGACACCAATGGACAGATCTTCCAAGCAGAAAATCAACAAGGAAACAGCAGCCTTAAATGACAAACTAGACCAGATGGATTTAATTGATATATTTAAAACATTTCACCCCAAAGCAGCAGAACATACATTCTTTTCAGGTGCACATGGAACATTTTCCAAGATAGACCACATGTTAGGCCACAAAAGAAGTCTCAATAAATGTAAGAAGACTGAAATCATGTGAAACATCTCTTTGACCACAGTGGTATGAAAGTAGAAATCAATTACAAGAAAAAAACTGAAAAGCACACAAACATATGGAGGTTAAATAGCATGCTACTAAATAATGAATGCATCAACATGAGATCAGGGAAGAAATCAAAAGGTACCATGAGGCAAATGAAAATGAAACACCATGACACAAAATCTATGGAACACAGCAAAAGCAGTCCTAAGAGAAAAATTCATAGTAATACAGGCCTACTGTAAGAAACAAGAAAAATCTCAAATAAACAATCTAGCCTTACACTTAAAGGAACTAAAAAGAATGGCAAACAATGCCCAAAATGAGTAGAAGGAAAGACATAATAAAGATCAAAGCAGAAATCAATGAAATGGAATCTAAAAGCACAATACAAAAGATCAATGAAACCAAGACCTGGTCTTTGAAAAGATAAACAAAATTGATATACCTTCCACCAGATGCATCAAAAACAGAGAAAAAGAGAAAGGACACAAATAAATAAAAGCAGAATGCAAGAAGAGTTGTGACAATGGACATCACAGAAATACAGAAGATTATTTAAAAAACACTATGAGCAACTATATTCCAACAAATTGGACAATCTAGAAGAAATGAATAAATTCCTACAAACATACAATCTTTTAAGACTGAGTAAAAAAGAAACAGAAAATCTGAGACAATCAATTACTCCTAATAAAACTGAATCAGTAATCCAAAAACTCCATCAGAGTACTGTATCAGATGACTTCACAGGTGAATTTTATTTACCAAATGTTCAAAGAACAATTAATATTATTTTATTCAAACTATTCCAAACAAATTAAAGAGGAGGGAAGACTCCCAAGCTCATTTTACAAGATGATCATTGCTCTGATTCAAAAACCAGACAAAAACATTACAAAGAAAGAAAAGCATAGGCCTATATCCCAGATGAACATAGATGCAAAAATTCTCAGCATAATGTTAGCAAACTGAATTCAGCAATACATTAAAAAGATCATTCGCCATGGTCAAGTGGGATTTATTCCTGGGATGCAAGATTCTTTCAATATTTGCAAATCAATTAATGTGATACACCACATAAACAAAATGAAAAATAAAAAATATATGATTGTATCAATAGGTGCAGAAAAAACATTTTGACAAAATCCAGTATCTACTTATGATAAAAACTCTCAGCAAAGTGGGAATACAGGGAACATACCTCAACATAATAAAGGACTTATTGGCAAATCCACAGCTAACATCATATTCAATGGGGAAAAAATAAAATTATTTTCCTTAAGATCAGAAACAAGACTGCTCATTTTCAGCACTTTTAGTCAACATAGCATTCAGACAAGAGCCACAGCAATCAGACTAGAAGAACAAAGAAAAGACATCCAAATTGGAAAGAAAGGTGTAAAACTGTCATTATTTTCAGATGACATAGTACTATGTAAAGAGAACCCTAAGGATTCCACCAAAAAACTATTAGAACTGATAAATGAATTCAGTAAAGTAGCAGGATACAAAATTAATATTCAGAAATCAGTTGTGTTTCTGTACAGAAATGACAAATGATCTAAATGAGAAATTAATAAAAATGATACCACTTATAATTGCATCAAAAAATACCTAGAGGGCTGGCCGAGTGGCTCATTTGGTTAAGAGTTGGTTTAAGAGCGTGAGCTCTGAGCAGCAGGGCCACTGGTTTGATTTCCACAAGGGCCAGTGACACTGCGCCCGAGTTGAGCTGTCACTGAACTGCCAACAGGTGGCAGGATGGCTCAGCTGGTATAACAACAAAACTGCCTGTTCGATGGTGGGCTAGGCCCACCCACAACTAAGACTGAACTCAGCACCTTGAACTGAGCTGCTGCCCGGATGGCTCAGTGGATAGGGCGTGCGCTCTTAACAATAAGGCTGCTGGGCTTGACTCCTGCATGGATGGGATGGTGGCTATGCCCACTTGCAACTAAGATTGAACACAGCACCTTGAGTTTAAAGGCCACAAGCTGCCAATGGGAAGCTAGATGGCGACAGGCGCCCTCCACAACGAAGATTGAAGAACAACAGCTTGGCTGGTCCTGTTCCCCAATTCCCCAACACTGTTACCCTCCCCCAATTCCCCAATAAAATCTTAAAAAAAATACTTAGAAATACATTTAACCAATGAGGTAAATGACCTGTATTCAGAAAATTATAAGACATTGGAGAAAGTGAAGAAGATGCAAATAAATGGAAGAAAATACTGTGCTCGTTGATAGGAAGAATTAATTAATATTGTTAAAATGTCTATACTACTCAAAGCAATCTATAAATTCAATGCAATCTGTATCAAAATACCAATGGCACTTTCCACAGAACTAGAAAAAATAATCCTAAAATTTATATGGAACCATAAAAGATCTCGAATAGCCATGGCAATCTTAAGAAAGAAGAATAAAGCTGGAGGTGTCATGCTACCTGATATCAAGCTATACTACAAAGCTACAGTATTCAAAACAGCATGATATTGGCATAAAAACAGACATATAGATCAATGGAACAGAATCGAGAGACCTGAAATAAACCCATGCCTATATGGTCATTTAATCTATGACAAAGGAGGCAAGAATATATAATGAGGTAAAGACAGTCTATTCAATAAAAGATATTGGGAAAACTGGACAGATATATGCAGGAAAATGAAACTGGACCACCTTTTTACTCCATATACATGAATAAACTCAAAATGGATTACAGGCTTAAATGTAAGACCCAAAATTATAAAACTTCTAGAAGAAAACATTAGCAGTAAATTCTGTGACATTGCTCTTAGTAACATATTTTTTGATCTATCTTTTCAGGTGAGAGAAACAAAAGAAAAAATAAATAAAAGGGACTACATAAAGCTAAAAAGATTTTGCACAGCAAAGGAAACCATCAACAAAATGAAAAGACAACCAACTGAATGGAAGAAGATATTTGCCAATGGTATATCTGATAAGGGGTTAATATCCAAAATTTATAAAGAACTCATGCAACTCAACACCAAAAAAACAAACAATCTAATTAAAAAGTGGGCTGAGGACCTGAATGGCAGTTCTCCAAAGAGGACATACAGATGGCCAATTGACAAATGAAAAGATGACCAACATCACTAATTACCAGAAAAATGCAAATTAAAACCACAGTGAGATATCACTTCACACCTGTCAGAATGGCTATCATCAATAAATGAAAAAACCACAAATGTTGGCGAGCATGTGAAGAAAAGAGAATCCTTGTGCACTATTAGTGGGATTGCAAATTAGTGCAGCCAACGTGGAAAACAGTTTTGAGGTTCCTCAAAAATTAAAAATAGAACTACCTTATGATCTAACAATTCCACTTATGGATATTTATCCAAAGAAGTCCAAAACACTAATTTGAAAAGATATATGCACCCCTATGTTCACTGCAGCCCTCTTTACAATAGTTAAGCTATGGAAGCAACCTAAGTGCCCATCAATAGACAACTGGATAAAGAAGATGTTGTACATACATACAATGGAATATTAGCCATAATAAAATGAAATCTTACCATTTGAGACAACATGGATGGACCTAAAGGGTATTATGCTAAGTGAAATAAGTCAGACAGAGAAAGACAAATATGATCTCACTTATATGTGGATTCTGAAGAACAAAATGAAGAAACAAACAAAAGATGGACAGACTCATAGATAGAGAACAAACTGATGATTGCCAGATGGGAGAAAGTTTGGAGGGCTGGGTGAAAAAGCTGAAAGGATTAAGAAGTACAAATTGGTACTTACAAACTAGTCATGGGGATGAGATGTACAGCATAGGGAATATAGTCAATAATAATAGCTATGTATAGTGTTAGATGGGTACGAGACTAACTGGGGGATCACTTCATTAATTACATAAATGTCCAGCCACTATGGTTTGCACCTGAAACTAACATAAAATAATACCGAATGCCAACTCTAAATGAAAAATAAAATAAAATAAATAACAATGAAAAATATAACCCAAACCATGCAGGTAATCAGTGGTTTAACTGACATTGGAATCTGAAGTGTGTCTGAATCCAATAGTAATATTCTTTCTACTTCTTCCACTATATTAAAGAAGGAGGGATCTTAATTACTTTTCCTTGTGCCCATTAAAAAGCCATGATCAGATATACTTCATGTTGCGAGGGCCTGAAGTTTTTCTGTTTTGAAAAAGAAATTTTAGGTTTTTGAATCAAACAGCACTTTTTGAGTATGATTTATACATATGAAGGTGTGTGCAAATGCATAAAGTTTGGCTCTTGATGAATTATAAAATAGAAATGTGCATTGAAGTTACTTTAAAAATGCAATCCATGTTAGAAAATAATATGTAGCAACCATATGCAATGAGTGGAGATGAGATGAGAACATCATTCTGTTACACTTCCATTAACTCTAATCACATTTTGTCGCTGATGCTCTTATGAGGGCTGCCAACTAACATTTTAGGTAAATGAAGAGCTAGGATATATAGCCTTCAGAAAGCAGGCACCTCTCCTGTCAAATAGGTAATTACAGAGGCTATGACTCCATTAGGAAAATGGTGGCAAATCAATGTAAACCCTAAGAGCTTAGATCCTTTGTAATTGATTGAGAGATTCAGTGACTTCAATGCAATTGAGTTTTAAATGTAAGAAGCCAATATTTGGCCAGATGGCTGCCATGAATTCTGGAGGGAGTTTATGAATTTTAATGAGAGCAATGGCTACACAATTTGAGTCACAAGTGCTAACACTGAATGAAATATGCAGATCAATATCGAAATTGCAACTTGGGGAATCCGAGCTTTCATTTGTTGTATCCTAATACTCATATTTATTTCGGCAGGTATGCAATTGCTTATCATAGAAGGTCTGGAGGAACTTGTTAATGCAAATCACAATTGATATTTGGAATTATAGCCTACTTCTTATTTTTGCTGAGATGACCCGTTGCATAGTTTAGGTTAATTTAGAGGTTCTAATTCAGAAGTGTCCAGTTTGTGCATTTCAGTTTATTTATTTACTCAACAGTCTCTGCAAAGTTAATGTGAATAAGATGCAGGAATTGGGGATAATTTATAGATGAATCTGACATGGTTAGGGATTGTGTACTAGAAGAGCTTAAAAATCTAACAAAGGTGGAGAGAGAAATATATTTTTTTAAATGGTTACAATACAAGGTTGGAAATGATGAGTATCATAAGAGACACACATATAAGACAGTAATACTATTCATCAGCTAGGTTAATTTATTGTAGATAATCACATAAATACTACCAAGGATAGAAACTTTCACTTCTGATAATATCATTCTAGTTAATTCTAACTAACATTCTGAATAAAAATAACAAGAACAGCTGGGCAACATTTTAGAGAAACACGTCCTTGAAGGTATAGAAGAGCCAAAAATATATTCAAAGATTGTGGAGCCAAGAGCTGGGTAAGATAGATACTGAAGACAGCAGCATTCAGGTTGCTTACATTTGCTGATTATTGAAGAGACGATCAAAATGCTAAGAAACATTTTTGACAGCCTTGCGGGTGAAAGGGACAAAAGTTGGAGCTCAGGGTCTGTCAAAAGCAGAGGCCACGGAAAAAACAAAACAAAACAAAAACACCCACTCTGTGCTTTAGGTTTGGACCCTGAAAGTCCATGCATTCCAGGAGTAAAGATGACTGGGAATCCCATTAGCCTAGACTTGAGTCAAGTCGGAGGCCCAGAAAAGCTCAATCCCTATAAGATCAAAGTCATTTCTGGTGCCCCAAAGTGCCTGGCTCAAGCAACAAAAAATGGTTTCTGAAGGAAGATGGTATCACTGGAGACTTAAAATTATTTCTAAAAATGCAATGTCTATCACATGATAAAAGCTGACCTGGCACACTGAGAGACAAGCTGATATGAATGAGACTACTGAGAATTATAAAGGTTTAAAAATAACCAGGCTTAGTATATTCAAGGAAATAAAAGGCAAGTTTGAAAATGTGTAACAGAGTTGGAAATGATATAAGAAATGATGGAGAAACTCTAAAAAGAAGCAAAGAAAAGTTCTAAGATTAAAAGTTAAAAACCTGAATAGTGCCATTTAGTTTAAAATAATTTATTTAGCTGTGCATTTGTATTTAATGTCCAATTTCCTATATGATCTGTATTTCACAATAAAAAATTATAAAGAGGTATCAGAGCTAAACAACATATGTTTTTAACAAATTCCAAAGAATATGTTAACTCTCTGAAGCTAGTAGTTTATTCAAACTTTCACAGCAATCTTGAGATAGATGATATTATTTCACCACACATATGGGAAAACAAACAGCTAAAAAGAGTTTAAGGTCACAGAGCCAGGGAATAGCAGAGCCAGATGACAAACCTAGATGGGCCTGGCTTCACCCACTAGAAAAGGCTTACGTTCCTTTGAGGAGAAATTGCTTCTCATGGTTATGCTCAAAGTGTAGTTGCTAACAGCTAAATCTTCCACTCCAGCTACTGATGCTAGTGGGACGATGATCCTACTTTGTTGGTATTATTATCAGTCAAGAGATTTCCATGACACATTGACTGGGGCTTCTAAATGGACAGCTTCTTAGGTTTATCCACAGAGTCCCCTCTTCAGAGCCTGCATACTGTATGTCTCTGGGTGAGGGTCCAAGGCACTGGGTCCCAACTTGTGAAAACTTCCATTTCTCTTTTCCTCCTTTGACTGCAAGGAGAAACCAACCCACTTCTCATATTGCTGTATAGATCCATTGCTATTTTATTTCAGGAGCTTGGTAGCTTTTTTCTATCATTAGGTCCTTTATAGTATTGGCCCTTTCCCTCAGAAAGCACTGGCCTCACCAACTCTTTATGCAAATTGCTCCTTCTCCCACTCCCATCAGACCTTGGTACTGAGAGGGGCATGTGGGGAGAAACAGACTTGGCCAAGCTATAGACAAAAAGATTGTTTTATACTTTTCTCCAGGGTGATGGGCACCTATTTGCTTTGCAATTTTGTAACTAATGCCATCCAGATGATTCTTATGGAGAAATACAGATTTACTTGGAGGTCATTTTCTGCTTCTATTTCTAGATATAGCAACGACTGGTTTTTTTAGTTCTCAACTGTGTTCTGCTTTTTTTTTTTTGAAAGTTTCCCTCAGTAGGCACTCTGCCACACATCATAAACAATGAGGATCTACTGTAAACCAAATAAGTTCCAACGACAGCTGTTTGTGCCTTTCAATGACTTAGGATTCAGTAAAACAAAATAAAGCCACACGGTTTAGGCCATGGTAATTGGTGTCAGTACTGTGCTAGCCACAAACATCTGATTCTCTCCAGCTGTGCACATCACATTACACAAATGACATTAAAAATGAAATGGGGGCCTATTGAGGGGCACAGGGTGGGGGGCTAGAATCCACATGAGGGGAAGTGATTCAAGGAATTGGGCATGATTACAGTGGAGAAGTGGCCATGATAGGAGGTTCTGTCAGGTGGTAGGTAGAGGCAGATTGTAGCTGAATGTGAGTAGGTCTTAGCTAATGTATAAAGAGAGATGTCCAACATAAGAATTGGGCTGTCTTAGGAGTCATGAGCTTTGTCAGTAAAGGTGTTTAAACACTGGGTGGTTAGACACCTGTTAAGGAGGTTAGATATAGGTTAGATATATCTTGCAATATGGGTGCAATTACGTGTGGAACTGTCTCAGAAGTCAACAGCTACTATTTCCATGGGAAATGTGTTCTGAGCTTTAATCAATTAATGTGTACCTTTTAGACCATCGCGCACTTTTGTAAGTGGAAGTTGCTGATACAAAATTTGTTTCCTATTATTTAAAAAAATAGGAAGAATTTTTTGACTGCCGTGTATAATGCTACATCACTGAGCTAGGAAAGAAATCTAAGGCTGAACTAATGTTCTAAGTTTCTAGGCATCATAAAACTCGAGGCTCAGGAAAGGGGTCTTACTTTATTTCTTTATTTTTTGTTCATTCTCTGGCTAACCTGCATAGTTGCCATGATATGCCGTGTGGGGTCTGTAAGAAGTCACTTTTCAGGTGAGTCAATAAGTGATGTGGCACAGACCAGTTTAACCCAGAATTTGATCAAGAATTTGTGTGTCGAGTGTGGAGTGGGGAAAGAAATGATGCTTTGAGGTGTTGTTTTCTGAAAACTGGTGTTGAGTAAACAAGGCTTTCACTTATCAGAGTAAGTCTTTTAATAACAAGAAAGCGGAAAGAGCTCCAAGCTCTCTGATTTCTGCTTTTCTGACCTATTTGGTGTTGGAAGTTAGAGAGGCTTGGCTTTTCTAATCAGTTTTGTCTCAATAATCTCTGACTTCCGAGACAGCAGTAACAGAACTAACTGGGCAGAAAAAAATTCCCCTGAGAACCATTTCAATTTGTAAACCTTTGGTAAGCAGTTTAGTACGAGGATCTTCAACCCTGGAGGAATATCAGGGTTTAATAAACCTAAGCCACAAAAGAGGCTTTTAGATCTGCAAGATTTTATTTGAAGGCAAAAGTGAAGACAGTGGGAGGAAAGCAGACCTCTGGTTTCAACTATAGAACAAAAGCCATTGATGGTTTTATTTTTAAACTTTATCAGAGCTTAAAAGAGTATTAATTCACCTTAGGTTTTAGATTTTTTTTTTTAATAATTTCTCTGTGCCCCCAAACCTGAGCTCCTCAGCGTCTTAATCATATGCTTCTGAGCAGGTAGATTTGCACAATGGAGGAGTGATTCTCTTTTTCCAAGACAGAAAAAAAAAAGATATGGAAATGTAAGTTCTTTTGACCATATTACCCTGTTCCTTTATTTCTCCTGACTGAAAGATCTATATTTTACATTCATAATATGCAAAACACAAAAGTTTCAGATCAAAGTTTCTGGTGGCTTACATTATTTCTTGAGTCTGATCACTAGGCATTTTTGTCCCCTTTGAAATTTTCAGCATTTACAGTCTAGCTCCAAATATTACAAGCTCTGGGATGACTGCTTTTATACTCGGGTTTTGGATATGTCCTTTCCTACTTGTATATGCATTAAGCAATACAAGCAATTCAGAATCTTGGCAACGCTTCCCTTTTAAAATGATTCCCTAGAAGTAAGGTATAAATGAAAGAGGAGAGGAGAATGGGAGAGAGAGAGAGAACAGGGTGAAGTATAAATCAAGGGAAAAGATTGAAGTTTTAAAAGGTAAACTGCTATTTAGTTGCAATTTGGGGATTAATACAGTATTGTTAAACTTGTTGACCACAGCCATTTCCCCAAGCCTGTGGCTGTATCATTGTGTTAATTTTCAGCAACTCTGTCAGCTGGGATCCTACATTTTACTAACAATTTACAGCGGAAACCATTTCTGTTGGGGTGGTATTGCAGGCTCCAGGAGTGATTAGTTAGATTCAGGGGTATTTTTTTTAAGGCTCGTTTATATAGATGAAGCAAGTCAAAGTGGCAGGAATGTACAGAGAGCAATATGAAAAATGATCCTCTGTTTTACAAAAGAAGTTTCTTATGTTAGTGAATCTATAGCTGCCCTCAAAAAGACTGGTCAGCCCCCATCTAATCACTTTAATAGTTTTATAAATGGCTCCTTCTTTCTATGTTTTGGAATCATTTTTGATATAAGTTATAGCTCTGAGAGTACTAATGAGCTCTTAAGACATGCCAGCTGATACGCCAAGCACTTTTACAAGAATTACATCATTTAATCCTTGTGAGAGGATCATCATTTAATTACATATGGTAGGCTCTGTTATTATTTTGATTTTATAGATGAAGTTGCTGAGGCGTGGAGAAGCTAAGTGGCTTATGATCACAGAGAAAGTGCTCATACAGCTGGTCCACAGAGGAGCCAGGATTGAATGGCAGGCAGCCTAACTTCCTAGTTTGTGTACTTAATCACTCTGCTCTACTGCTTCTTGATCAGTGATTTCATTGACCCATTAATGGATAATGGGAAGGTTAAGGTATATATTAAATGTATTTTTATATGTACATGCATAAATAATATATCAAGTTTTTTAATGATATGTCCTGTCAAAGTTTATGGCTTCTTCTTTTGGAGCATGTGTTTTGTTCCTTAGTAATAGGCTATGTGCACTTTTTAATGAAACTAGACAAATAAATGTTGTCTAGACCTCCCATCTGGCAAGTGTATTTTTTAAGCTTAGTTCAGAGCCTCTTCTTACAGGAATTGTTTCATCTTCCCTTCATGCCCTTCATAGTTCCCCTGGGGCCACATCAGTTCTATCGCTGGCAGAGACTAGAAGGAAAACAAACAAAAACAACTTTTAATTTTGAGATCACTTATGAATATGAACTAGGATTAGATGGTGCTTTGGCACATGTTTTTGTGTGTGTGCACACATGTGTGTATATGGGCATATATGTTTTTCCCAGAGCAAACATTTGGAGTATTTTCTTGGTTCCAGGCACATTGAAATAGTATATAGCATGCGGTATGCGTTTCTTCAAGAAGCTCATCGATAAATCTACAATCTCTTGATTATCTGGAATTCTGTTAAACAATATAAACTAAAAAATAATCATTTCACTTTCCAGCCTTATACCTGAATTACTTCTAGAGAATTTTCTTTGTCTCCCTCATATGACCCCAGCTTTCCCATCTTCGAACTCCTAAAATTTTGATTGCTTTTTGTTTTAATCTCTTAGTTTTTGTTTTTATTTATGTAATGATGCCCTTTCCTCATGCTTTTACATGTCTCTTTGAGTCTTTCTTACTTCTTTTTTTTCTTGGTAACCTCATTTTATTCTTTAAGCCTCTGCTTGGGCAATCTCTTTTCTAAAGAGCCTTCTACCATCTTGCTCCTCCCACCAGCTTTGCCCAGGCTAGGCTGGGTGGCTGCCCCTCTCTGGGCCCCACAATATCCTGGGCACAGAGAATGCCACCTACAGTAGCTAGTTCATGCCATTTGAGTTATCTGTCCACATATATGATTCCCCCTCTAGACTCTTTGCACTTGAGTACACCACTCTCTGTTTTTCTAATCTCCACAGTCCCAGGGTGCAGTGGAATGACACCTGGTGGGTGTTAGTGAATATTTGTTGAATTAATAAGTGTTTGAGGACACAGCTCTCATGCCCTCTCTGTCTCTTCTCTTCAGAAGTCCTTCCTTTCCTGACCTCCTATGACAGGTACAAACTGTAACATTTACTTGGGAATTAATCATGTGTTGCCTTGGGAATCTTCCTTACATTATGAATATTCTGTTGGTTTTTTTTACTGATATTAAAAAACCTACAGTGTTATTTAGTATTTTCTTTATGTTTTCAACTAAATTGTGAACTTTTTAGAGGTAAGAGGAAGATTTTTTATAATTTTGGATGTCCTCAGAGTACCCCAAATATGACATTATATATATTGCCTTCTTGATAATATGGGTTCATAAATTGTTTTTTAAAAAAAAGTACTTCAAAAAGCAGTGAATAAGAGCTCCCTCCAAAGCACAGATTTCACTGCCATTGCCTTTTCACTCTCCATTTCTTTCAACACTGTGTACATTGTATAATAACAGGGACTTCAGAGAAGCCCTTTTACTTCTGAAAGGAATCACAGGAAATGCACAGAGAGAGGATTGAAGTTGCTTTTTTCTTATAGTAAGATAAAATACAGTCATTGTGGAAATCTTCATTTTTGAGCCTCAGATTCCTGATCTGTAAACTTGGTGTAATAGATAATTTGTTTCCCCAATTGGGTTGTAGTGAAGGATAAATGAGATAACATATGCAAAGCCTGTCAGAGTGCTGGGAACATGGTTAGTCAGCAGTAAAGGTTAGCCATTATTATTATGAGCATTCACTATGGGCATAATTATTTGGAGCTGTACCTAGAAAATAGCCACTTAGAGCTTTTTCAATTGGTTTATCCATTCTTTTCACAAATCATAAGAAACATACAGTGCTTCCTATGTGCAGGTACTGTTGTTAAGTGCTTTACATATATCAACTCATTAAAACCTTTAAACAACCCTATTTAGTACATTCCATTATTATCTCCATTTCAGAGATGAAGCCACTAAAGCATAAGAAACTGCCCTGTCACACATCTGATAATAAGTGACACAGGTGAAATTTGAACCCATGCTCCTTGCTCCTTGGTTACAGAGTCCATGCATTCAACCATAATAAAGTAGAAGGCCTCTCATAGAAATATCTGTTCAACATCTAATCTGTGCTAGATACCGAGGTTAGAGAGATGAGTAAGTACAGTCCCTGCCTTCATGGCTTTCACAGCCTTGGGTGGGAGTCAGACAAGCAGGAATGCAATTACTGATTAATATATTAATAGCAGGGGCTATAATTAGAATGATACGATGCTCCGGTTTGCCTGGGATAGTCCTAGTTGACGCCTGTCACCCAGCATAATTACTAATGTTTTCTTTTACATTCAACAGTGCATTGGTTGGGATGATAAATTATATGGTCTCTGTTAGCTCTATTACGGGGATGCTCGAGGTGTTCTGGAATCCGAAAATGGGTCGACCTGACTGTGTGGGGCAGGGCTTCATCTGATTGAGTCTTACAGGATGAGAAGAAATTCCCCAGGTAGGAGAGCAACATTAGAAGCAAAAGGAAAGGGCATATGTGTGAGAGGGCTGGTTGTGTTCAGGAAAGGGCAGTAGACTGGGGCTGTTAGGGTGGAGCGTTGATTCTCAAACTAGGCGGCGCATTGGAGTCACGTGGGGCGCTCTCAAAACTCCCCTCCCCGTGCTCAGGCTGCACCAACCAATCAGAATCCCGGGAGCTGATTTTTAAAGCTCTCCAGATGATGACAATGTAGTTTGAGAACCTGGGAAGTGAAAAGCTCTTGAGAGGTAGGAGGGAGGTGTGGGGTGTGTGGGAGAGGGGAAGAAGGCAAATACGAGCTCATGGAGGGATGTGGTCATAACCAAAGTTGCTGCAGCTTGTCCCTGAAAGTTCAGTCTTTCGTCAGAGTCTCAGTCTGGTTGGGGCAGGTAGGAGGAAGCCCTTCACCACTGGCTCTTTACTGTTAAAGCAGTAACATGAGTTGATAAGCTGTGGGTAGGAGCTCCTACCCTCTATTTACGACCTCCTAAAATTGAGCATTATGGCCTTAATACAAGCTTGAGAGAACCCTTTCCATGGCCCTGAAAAACTTTCAGCAGGGCTAAGGATGCTAAGAATTTTTAGACACGTGAGGCAGATCATGCTTTTATATAATAAGGGTGGGCGTGAGCACACCTTAAAACAATTCCTTAGGTGGAGAAAAACCAGAAAAACTAAAACTATATTATCTATGTAAAAAAATTCTCTATAGATACCTGTGAAGGAAATGGAAGGCTAATTAGCTTTAGTTGTCTCTTGACTGAATATTTACTAGTCCAGCTAATTGTTTCAAAGGTGGAACCTGCTAATTATCAAGACTGATTTAATGCTTAAAGTGCAATTAGAAGTGTTAATAATAATGTCCACACTTTACATTACAGAGGGACCGTCTGCTCTGCAGCCACTTACCGGTGGCATCCAGCTCTCCTGCAGTGAATGTTATCTGCCCTTCAGGATGACAATTGGGATGCTGAGGAGAAAAACTAACTCTTCTGAACAGGTAGGCTTTACTGAGCCAGGTAAAAGCAACTCCTGCCTTGGGCTCCATGCTTTAGGTGGTTCTTCTCTGGCTCTGCCATCTCACTCCTTGTTGCAGTGTGTCCTCAGAGCCACCCGGAGTCTTCATTACCATCTGGAGCCTGCCTCCACCACTTCTAGACAACTCTTTGGGTATTTGTGACCCCAGAATTTCCAGCCTAAGCAGTCCTGAGCCTGTTTCTGGGACTCACGTGGATTTTCTGCATAGGGGAAGACTACCAACTTTTGGGGGGGTACAATGGGTAGGCTTGATTGTTGGTCTTAGTGTGGCTGCTTGGGAAGGTGGGGAGTGAATTTGGAAGTTGGATGTGAGGATTGGAGTATCCATGTGCATGCATGTCCTCTCCTAGTGTGGGACAGAACCACAGGGTGGGAAGTGAAGGAGGGATAGCTGGCTTGTCCCATGCTGCCATGTCCAGGCACAGAACTCCTAGGGGTTTGAGAACTCTAAATTTGAATCTAGCCTTGCAGGTCATTATTAAAGTACTATTGCCTAGGTAAAGGAATAGAAACTATGGTATTTTATTTAAACTTTATAACTGTTTTATAAGTTTTAAATATTTCGAGATATGGGTTTCCATTTGACGTCTTGTCCTGGGCTCGTAAAAGTTGAGGATAAGCCTGGAGCTGAACCACATAAATGGTACATAGAGAAACTTGGGTCACCTGAGAGCTGGGTGGCAGCCTACGTACCTGCTTGTTTCTGATTAGCTGAACCTCATTTGCCCAACATTCTAAATACACCAAACTAAACAACTCATCCAGCTGTTGTCCCAGCACTGGATATAGGTGAGAAAAGTACCATGTCAAAATCTGTGATTAGCAGACTCTGGCATTGCAGAACCAGTAAGAGAGGACCACATCTGTATATTAGCACTTTCTGGTGACTCCACTAAGGGGTGAGTCAGTGGCAATTGAGTACCTCCCAAGGGTCAGGCACTACATTAACCACTTTGCTTTTCTCTTTTTATATCTGGCAAAGGAGGTGTTATCATTCCCATTTTGAAGATGTAGAAACCTTTGTTTGGGAGATTAAACAACTTGCCTAGCATCCGATAACAGATAGTAGATTTATTTGTTGGTTCCCAACCAGGACTCAGCTTCTCAAAGTCATGCTTTTTTCTAATCCTGATTCTCTCCCATCGGAATGGGAGATATCTTTCAAGGCCAAATTATACTAAGATGCTGAGTTTGGCTTTTTCAAAATGACTTCTTTCTCTCATTTCAACCCCCACCCAGCTGTTTCCCTTTCTCCTTCCCCCCTGCCCTGTCTTTTGAGTAAATCACCCTAATTATTAACTTTGTAAATGAAGCTCTAAATAAGCTATTTGGGTTTATTCCTATTAGATGGGACAACAGATTAGGAATCCTGTGCCACCTGGGGTGGGAACATGTTAGATTTCCATGCTAATGCCTCATGCATGTTTTATGCCTTAGATTAGTAGCTAATGTGGTCATTGATCATCTTGTGTCATATGAGCTATAAACCTGCTGCTTTGAGCTAATTCTTTTAAAAACTTTGTTACAAATCTGTATTCAAAGTCCAGACCAAGTTTCCTGGTTTGGAAAGGAGGTCATATTTGCTTTTGGTAGGGGTCAAAAACATTTTTCTAACTATTGGTGCTCTTTGTAGATAATAAACAGGGTGTAATGTATCATTGGAGCAAGTAAGGTTTGAGAAATTGCCAAAGGAAAACTATTTCCTAAAATGTAGGCCTGGAAATCCTTTTTGTGTCCTATATAGTTTATTTCTGTGCTATTTATAAGTAAAAAAATTTTTTTTTAAAGTTATCATTTGAAGGCTTATTCAGATTGTTTGAATTACCTAAGCATTTATCCCATTAAGGAGGAAATTGAGAGCATTTTTGCTTGCAGTTATAGAGCTCTGCCATTAGTGTGGGCTAGTTCACATTCTCGTCTGCTCTCTTAGCAACTGTGTGACAAACAAGATTCTTATCCTCTCTGAGTTTCAGTTTGTTTATAGGAAACGTGAGGCTAATGATAGTACTTACCTCATAGGGTGGTTATAAGATTTGAACAAGGCAATAAATGGAAAGCATTTAGTAACATGTCTGGCACTTAGTAAATACTCATATAATATTTGTGATTATTTGATTCCTCTTCCATGTAGAAAGCCACCTTGGCTAAAATATGATGAATGAAAATTTCACTGATGAAGTGGGTGGTAGTACCTCACCTTTTTTTCAATTGGGCAGGGGTAGAATCTGGCCACACTCACTCCTAGGCACTGGAAAACTGGAGGTGGGTTGACAAGGAATTATGTTTACCCTTCAAGAAGGACGCTTTCAGTCACTTCAGAATCTGAGCTGGACCTCTAGCTAAGTCAGAGGTAGAGGAAACAAACCCAAATCCTGGTGGAACCATCTCATCACTGAGCAGGAACACCACCCCTTCAGCCGAGAAAGAGTGCAAGTTCAAATTGTGTTTTACACAGTTGGTCATGGAGATGTATGGTTCTCCTCATTGCTCTGCTACCACCACTAAGGGAAGAAGCTGAAAGTTGGCTGATGCCAACTCCATTTCTTGCCTTTCGACCTCCCCCTCTCTCTATGCATCCATCTCTGCAAACCTTGAAATGAATGCATTCCTAAGGAAAATGGACAGGGAGAGCAATTTGTTTGGATTTCTGGGGAATTTCTCCAGGCGCACCATGGGGAGCCACGGCTGCTCTGGTGCTGGCAGACTACAGGCGAAGCCTGCTGGGCTCTGAGCTTGGCTTGCGTCTCTCTCTTGCAGCTGCATCACAGGAGCCTGGGGAGCATTAGGCAGCCATGTGAGGCTCTGGATTATTCTCTGGTTGCCAATAACCTCATGCATTCGAGGCTGAAGAACAGAAGTTTTGGTGATTAGGGAATATTTGATTCAATAGTAAAGTTCCTGAAGTACATTGGAACCAGCCATGACTAGTGACAGGGGTGGGTGGTCTGGGTGAGATAACATGTCTGAAAGTGTTTGATGAGCAAAGTTTCCTACATAACCTGTTCTTTGTTTATTTGTTTTACGGTCACGGGGATTGGGATGAAGCTACAAACATACAAACCTATTGCAGAATTCACTTAATTATGTTTGTTCTCTCCCTTTGTGAACCTTTGCAATGCGCTTTAAATTATAATAGAATGTTTCAAAGACAATTGCAGAATAGTTTCCTTATAGAAAACCTGAGGTTTTCCTCATCCATTTCATTTCTGTATACAAACAGTGACTTTAGACATACAAATATGTATATGTTTGGGAGTTAGGCTGTCCTCTTTTAAGTAGAGGCTAGATACGTAATTTCTTATTCATTGAGAACAACCTTGTTTAGACATATTGTTCTCCCCGTTGAATGTATAATTAAGATCTTTGTTATCAAATCACAAACACCTTTTCCATTTAGAAATGCTATTCAAGCCCATAGCACAATGCTGCAAACATGGTACATGCTTAGCACATTGACAAATGAACGAGGTTGAACTTCAGTAAAGAAAAATACAAGGTATTAAGCTTGAGAAAGAAGAAATATTTAGACTCAAGATGATAATGGGCTTACGAGGTCATAGAGTTGAAAAAAATGCTCTAGAAATGTTAAGACTGCAAGAATAAATCAGAATAAAACTGTGGTTGCAATTGTTACCAGGAACAAATATGGAGGCTGGAGATTGCCTCCTGTATTAAAGATGGAATGACAGCCTGGACGAATGTCACAGAGTACAGGTTCTGGAGACAATGCTGGATCCTGAGATTGCTCTTTCAATTTATGGGATCCTGGGCAAGTAACTTAGTTTTCTCTTCTGTAAAATAGTAGTAGTAGTAGTAGTAGTAGCAGCAGCAGTAGTAGTAATCATCATCATCATCATCATCATCATCTGCCTCAGAGGATTGTGAAGATTGAAAGCAGTAGCTCACATGAAGGGCCTGGATCACAGTACACAATAACAGAGGCCGTTATTGTTGTTGCTATTATCTGGGAACATAGAAAACCTTTCACCAAGGGTATCTTGACAAGACTTACATGTTTTCCTTGGGTTACTGATTTTTAAAATCTGATTTTTTATAGATACCAAAGACAGAAGGAATAGTTAAGCTAGAGTGATTGTCTTTGTAGTAGCCTAAGACAGTATTGAATCTCCTATTTCCCTCCTGATCCTGTACATGCATGCTTTCTCATTTCCCGTACTATGCTGTTTTTTGCCCAAGTGACATCTTTGGGCCAGATGCTACTTTAGTGCTAAAGCCAGCCACTTCCCCATTTTCTATCAAGCCTCTAAAACGATAAAGGTAGCCTGCTTATCAAATCTGAGGATAATGCTGCTCTAGAGGGAAAGCTAATGTCCTGGATAATAAAGCAAGGAATCAGAAGTTAGAATCAAACTAAAAGATACAAATTAATAAAGATAAATACACAGTACATCACTTACATTAAAGTAAAAAAAAAATAACAAAGTACTCAAACATGAATTTGGGAAGAGTGACTCAATCTAGAGAATTTCCTTGATTTGAAGGTCAGAATGAGAGAATGATATGACTTGATGCCGGTTACATTCTGCACTGCAATTGACTATTGCCATCCATGCAGGATTTGGCTCGAACATCTCAGGTATCCAGATCTGAAATGACCATTACCAACGTGGGAAGACTAAGCAGCTAGCTAGGCTCACTCATTAGGAAAGTAGCTTACTGCTAACCACTGGTCTTGAAGCACATGTAATTTGCATTTACCTGTGTATTTACATGTGCTGTCATTTTAGCTACATACTTAATCTTCATTAGTTCATTTAAACAAAGCAGCCTATAAAATACATATGCGTATCTTCATGCTAGTATGCATGTCATAGACCTGCTGGTTTGCTTTCCAAAATCAGAGGAAGTAACATTCAATAAAAAATGCTTGGGCAGGCTGAGCAGCTCAGTTGGTTAAGAGTTAGCTTAAGAGCACGAGCTCTGAGCAACAGGGCTGTCGGTTCGATTCCCACATGGACCAGTGATGCTGTGCCTGAGCTGAGCTGCCGCTGAGCTGCCAACAGGTGGCAGGATGGCTCAGCTGGTGAGAGCACATGTTCCTAACAACAAGACTGCCTGTTTGATGGTGGGCTATGCCTGCCTACAACTAAGACTAAACTCAGCACCTTGAACTGAGCTGCCACCCGGATGGCTCGGTGGATAGAGTGTGCTCTCCTAACAACAAGGCTGCTGGTTCGACTACCACATGGGATGGTGGCTACGCCCACCTGCAACTAAGATTGTAACACAGCACCTTGAGCTTAGAGGCCACGAGCTGCTGACGGGCAGCCAGATGGTGACTGGCGCCCTCCACAACTAAGATTGAAGGACAACAACTTGGCTGTTTCCCCTCTCCAATTCCCCACACTGTTCCCCTCCCCCCCCACTTCCCCAATTAAAAATAAATAAATAAATAAATAAAAACTAAAAAAAAAATGCTAAAATCCCTCTGGTCTACCATCCAGGCCAAGGGAAGGTAGCATGCCCGGACAATCTCTAAAAGTCAACTCCTATCTGACACAGTGTTCTTCAGCTCTGATGCCACAACTTAAAATGCTTGTTGACAAACAGCTGTCATCAGCGGAGAGCAATCAGAATATGGTAGAGCTAGGGACTAGGTCACACACACACAAAAAAAGTTGAAGGAACAGAAGTATTTAGTTTGAAAAAAAAATGAGGTTAGGAAATGTGGTTGCCTTTTTTATGTACTTGAACGTATGTTGTGGATAGAGACATTTGACCTATTTTGTGCTACTCCAAGGGACTGAGCCAGGACCAAGAGGTCTAAGTCTCAGTCGTACAGATGAATTATAAGAAAGGACTTAAACTGCAGGTGTGCAAAATACGAGGAGTGGCCTAGAGAGCCAATGATCGTCCCTTCTTTAGAACTATAATACTTAGCAGAGATTGCCTAACTACAGATACTAATGAGAGGCTGCCACCAGAGTGTCTGAATGTTCTTTCTGGCTCCGTTTTCCCTACTTGCTAGCTGGGACATCAGGGAGAAGTTACTCTATGACTCTGTATCTCAACGCCAAATTCATAAATCCTTATGGATGTTCATGGATGTAAAGTAATGCATACTAATAACACAGAGTGTTAGAGTTTCTTATGATTATAATCTAGGAATGCTGTAGAGAGATTCCTCTAAAGGGTAAAAGGTTTGCTAGCGCTCTTTCCTACTCTAAGGTTATTACTACAATTACTTGTAATAATACATTCAAACTCTTTTAATTTTATAGATGGACCATTGAGCCTATAAAAAATACCGTACATCCTCAAACAGGGTTAATATGACATATTTCACTTAATCACCGTAAATACAACCCAAGTACAAATGGAGACATACAGATTAAAAAAAAGAGATGGGCATATATTTTATAAAGCTGATACATTGATAGCTGTCCTGAAAAGCCTGGCTTAAATGTTAATTCTGGCAATTTCTTTAGCCCATTCTACCGAGTTATAGAGTTCATAAACAGCATAAGGTGTTTTATGTTGATTCTTGAGAGTGGTTTTTTAAATTTCATGTGAGTGAACCAGGCATATTGTTAGCAATATAATTTGGGCTAAATTGAGCTCCTAGTAAATTGTGAGTGGTTTATTATTATTCACAGGAATGCATTTACCCTGCTAATGCAATATTGCAGCTTTTTTATTATATGTTAATAGTTTAACAGCCAAAGTTAAGTGCTATTAATAAAGTGGTATAACTAAAAGACCTCATTTATAGTGTTCTATGGTTTTCCTCAATATTTTATTAGTAAAGTTGTAAAATAAAATGTGACAAAAAGAATACAAAACAAAAGCAATTATTGGACTCAATATAAATGATGGAAAACTTGAATTGTGTGTTCTCAGCTAAAGCAAAGTAAGATGTAATACAGTGCCTGGTACATTGCTCTATAACAGCTGAATGGGTAGTTGTTAATCAAGAAACAATTATATTGACAGCTTCATTCCCTTAAATTAGAATTGTTGTTCAAGTTATGTCTATACAGGTAAAATGAAGCAAAGCATGAATATTTACGTGGTTAATGAAGCAAAAAAAGAAAAAATATATATGAATAACATATTCCCTCTCTCCATTTTAACTTTCTTAATTGAACCATTCTATAAATATAGAAAATACTATTTTTGTAAAGAGGTCAATGAAAGAAAGATAAATAGAGCTATAACTAGCACTCATTTCAACATGGTAAACTATAAAAAATAATGAAATATTTTTAGGCACTAATAGGTTTAACTACATTAGGTAAAGATATAAAAAGAGAAATGTCTTTACTCATTAAAATTTTAGAGAGTTATTTTCATGTGGATTTTCTGCCCCTTTCTACCATATATCCCTCAGAAGGTCACATTATTATTGAAGGAAGCACCATCTAAAATAATCATCTTTGTGATCATAAAAGTGAACATTGGTTTGTATATCCTTGGGGAGAAAAGGAGACATAAGGAGAGGGTCATAGGACATTCAAAAACGTTTATTAAAATAATCATAATGATATATGTATAGACATGAACACAGATATAAGAATACAGATATTATGTGAATGTCATCACTAGATACTGAATATAAAAAATTAACCATATGCCAGAAGCTGGTATGAATTTCTACCATATAGACCAGCAATATAATTTAATGCTATGCTTGTGATTGTCTTTCTCTGGAATTGCTTCCCTTTGTGCATCAGTCCTTATATAAAATGTGTTTCAGTCAGTGTGATATATTTTAATATATAAACCTTGTATGTAAAATATTTTCTCAGTGAGAATTTGATCCACATTCTCTCTTTTCACCTTCAGACCACTGATCTGAGAGATTAAGGATTCATTTAAAATTGTTGCAATAAACAGAAAACTTTCAAACTTCCTTGGTCACTTACTGGAGTTTTTCTGGTTTATCTATATGGCCTAGCTTTTGTTTCTTTGTACTAAAAAATTCCCTATCATGAGCTATCAGAGAGTTTGTATATGTAATTGAAAATTCCAATTAAAAAAGTGAAAACAATGTTAACTGGACAAATCTAAAAAAGTAGATTTTAGGAATTCTCTGATGTGAGGTACATAATAGACATGGCCTCAGGAAGCTATTGCCTAGTTTATGATAATATTACAAAACTATGAAAACCAGATCTCTAAATAACCTTTTATTTTTTTATGTTATTCAAAGTTTCTGTACAATATACTTATTACCTTGAATAATGATTACATTATTGAATAATGATAACATTAATTGTAGCTCTTTTTGTGTTCCATAATCATTTCATTAAAGGTTTTAAGGAAAGAGTATTGGATGGTGCCAGTATTAAATTAATTTAAACAACTACAAATTCCATAATATAGACAGTTCTTATCTCCCTATTATATGCCTCATATAGCTATATTTAGAAATAGTTTAATTTTCAGACATTTATAGATTTTCAAAAATATCTCAATTGAGAAAAAAATCCTGACATAAAAAGGCATTTGAAAAGAAAATTGCTACTGTGCATTATAGGAAAATTGGCTATAATGTAAATGTAAAGTTAACTGCATTAGAGATAAGTTTAATAAAAAATATGAAGCTTATTTGTATGTATTCATGCAATATTTGCACTTGGCAATTTGACTTTCATGGAGTTTAATTTTTTGTGATTTTGTGTACTTGTCTTTCCTCATATACATCCAGAAAAAAAGGTTGCTTATTTTTTCTCTTTCAATCAGTCTTGCTAAGGGTTTATCAATTAAAAAAAACCCTTCTAAAGTTATTTTTTGATTTTTTTTATTATTTCTATTATACTGATATTTTTTATTCTTTGACTTTTGCCCTTCATTTTTTTTCTTGTACTTTTTTTAGGTGTAATGTTTTCAGCCTCTCTTCTTTCCTACAATATATATTTAAAGCTATACATTACCCTCTGAGCACTGCTTTAGCTGCATTCCCCAAATATTAGTATGTCTAATTTTCATTATCATTTAATTCAAACTATTTTCTAATTTCAATTGTTACTTATTCTTTGACCCATTATATAGAGGAGTATTGGCAAAATCCAGGGAATTGAGCTTTCTAGTGTTTTTTGTTGTTGTTGTTGTTTTTAAATTGTGCAATTGGGGGAAGGGGGACAGACAAGTTGCTGTCCTTTTGTTCTTCAGTCTAGTTGTGGAGGACGTCGCTTCACTGGCCCATGTTAGTATTATCATTGTGCTCTTCCCAGATGAGGCAGTCAGTTGCCAGCCATTGGACAGCCACTCGCAGCCACTCAAGGTGGCTCATGGCAACCCACTGCAGCCCCAATGCAGCCTATGCCATCACTGGTGACTCACAGCAGCCCAGCTCCAGGTCGAGCTGTTGTTCACCATCTTAACTGTAGAGGACGCAGCATCACTGGCCCATGTGGTATCTGAACTGGTGGCCTTGCTGCTCAGAGCTCACATTCCCAAGCCAACTCTTAACCAACGAGCCACTCGGCCGGCCCTAGGTGTATCTCTTTTAAGGAGACTATTTTAAAAATCCAATATGACAATCTTAGGGGTTTTTTTTTACATGTAATCTTTTTTTTTTTTAAATGTAATTACCAGTATAAC
This sequence comes from Hipposideros armiger, assembly GCF_001890085.2. NCBI lineage: Eukaryota > Metazoa > Chordata > Mammalia > Chiroptera > Hipposideridae > Hipposideros > Hipposideros armiger. The sequence goes on from NW_017731534.1 coordinate 1,425,735, forward strand.
TAGTTTGAAAGTGGTTACTGTAAAGGTTACTGAAAGGGTTCACAACTTGTTGTATTTTGAAGCATACATATTACTTTTTCAATGTTCTGATAAACTGGAACCTTAGCATCCTTAACTCCATTTACTCTTCTATTATACTTTTAAAATGCATTTTAATCGCACCAACCTTTTAAATTTAAATATTGATGCTATTATTTTATATGTTAAACATTAATTTATATTTATATACATACTTAACTTTTCCATGCTCTTAATTCCTTTTCATTTCCATGTTTCCATTTGGCATCATTTTCTTTCTACCTGAAAAACTCCTTTTAGTCCTTGTAGTTCAGATCTACTAATAATGAATTCTCTCAGTTTTTGGTTCTTTAATAATATATTTGTGTCAGCATGAATTTTGAAAGATAATATTGCTAGGCATAGAATTCCAGATTGGCAGTAATTTCCTTTCTGCGTTGTAGAGATGTTGATTTCCTTGTCTTTGGCTTATATCATTTCCTTTGAGAAGTTAGTTTCCAGACTTACTGTTGCTTTTTTGAAGGTAACAAAAGTATTCTTTCTCTGGCTGCCTTAAAGATTTTCTGTTTGTTTCTGGGTTTTAGCATTTTGAGTATGATGTGGCTAGATGGCATTAAAAAATAAATTTTGTGTAAATTCTACTGAGTTTCTTGTATCTGTAATTTGGAGTCTTTTATCAGTTTGGGGAAATTCTGGGCCATTATTTGTTCATATCTGTTCATACCTGTTTTCTGTCTCCCCCTCCTTCTAGAACTCCAATGATACCATCTACATTTTCTGATTTTTTTTCATTCTTTTCTAAGTTTCAATTACACATATTCTGTTAACCTGTCAGTTCATACTTGTCTTCTGTTTCTCTCAACATGCTATTAAACACATTCTGTGAATTCTTAATTTCAGCATTGTGTTTTCAATTCTAGAATATACATTGAAGTGTTTAAAATTTTAAATTTTCTTTTGAAATTCTTTGTCATCTCATTTATTCCACTAATCTTTTCAATTATTTCTTGAACAAATTATTCAAAACTATTTTGAAGTCCTTTTCTGTTAACTTCTCTATCAGGATTATCTATGGGTTGGCTTCTGTTGTCTCTCTTTATTTCCTCTTTGCTAGTGGTCATATAATCCTATCTCTTCACACACACAGTTATTAATATCTTTTTATCGCATGTTGGACATTATAATATCTGCAGATGATATCTCCCACCAAAGATGATTTGTCTTTTCTCTTGCTAGTCAGGGGAGGAGGTGGTAAGGCAGTCATCTTAATCCAATCAGGTATTGAGCTATGTTGAAACTGGGCTGCAGTTTTGGTAAGACTCGCTCTACCTCTACTTCTTTATCCAAATTCTAGGATCATATTTGTGAATTGAAAACTTGGCAGGTCTTTGTCTTCTCAGCACCAACTACAATAGAAATTTCTGTTCTGCTTTTCAGAGGTTTTCAGCTTAGCTCTTTAGTTTCAAGTCACATGCAGTTTTATAATTTGACAAATGTCTTAAAGGGGAGGGGTTGTGTTTGGAAATGTGTTTGAAATCCTCAATGTTCTCCAGTTTTGCCTCTCTAGACCTGTTGATCACCATATTTTTCCTGGTTTCTTGTTCCTCTGCAGTGGCCCTGGCCAGGGCAAAACCTGGGTTCCAAACCTCTAGACTCTGCCCAGAATTGTCAAATGCTCCCAAGAAAAAGGCAGCTTCAGATCTTCAGCTCACCTCTGAAGCATTAATGCCTTATAGTTTGGCTCTTAGAAATTAGAACTTTTGATCTTAGAAATCTTATTTTCCTTGTGCTTTGTTGTTTCCACTTTTTGTGGCTTAATACAATAATTCTTGTACTTTATGTGGCTTCTCTACTTGTTCTCATTGGAGCATTTATCTGTGGCAAATTACTTCAACATACCTAAAAGAAGAAATTTGTATCTCTATTTCAAAGTGAAAATATAGGGACATATTTCTCCCTCTGTACCAAATATGCATGATTATAACATTAAGCCCAGAATTTTGCTTATGTCAGGCTGAATGTAGGCAGAATTATAACTGTGGCTGTGTTACTTTTAGCATTATTCATTATCACCTTTTAGATTTCATACTCCTTCTCTGGCTATCCCATAAAATTCTAAATCCAAGACTCTGAAATCTATTTTGTTTTTTTTTTGCCAGATATGATTTCTATTATCTTTTTTTATTTCTTTTTTTCCCATTTTTCTTCCAGTAATTCATTGTTTATTTTTCAGATTTCAACCATGCAGCCTAAAATCAGTGTACAGAGTGGGGATGCTCCCAGGCTGGCACAAGACTCAACCTCCAAAGGACCCCAAGGAATCTCCTGATTTCTATTATATTTATAGATATACTAGACTTCTTCTGCTTTGCATCCCTTTTCATCAAAACTTGCTTGAACTATGTTTATTCTTTCAGGATCCTTCTAGGGAATTGGCTAAATACTTGGATGAATCAATTACAACTAAAGAGTTGGTGACTTATGACCTGATATATCAGACTGACATTTTTATTTTAATGTGATTTATTCCTCGTAAAGTATACATAATGTGGGGGTTTCTCACAGTAGAGTAGGAACAATGGGTGAGATATATGGGAAACATATTCCTTCTAACCATTCACATAATGTAAACACTAGGAAGTTTACATTCTTTTATTCATTAATCTATTTATTCAGCCAACAAACATTTATTAAGCCATTACTATTTATAAATCATTTTCAAAGCCACTACAGGAAGTACAGAGATGAGTAAGACAGAAGAGTCTGAAGAGTACTAAAGTCTAAGGAAAGAGATATGACAAATACACAACTAAGACTAGTACAAGGCACAATGGGATAAGGACCATAGAAGAAGAAGGAAAATGAAGTAGTTTGGGCATATTGAGAAAGGGATCCTTTGTCAATTAAACAATTAGAGACTCCTTCATGAATAAAGTAGGTTTGGGTTTTGAAAGGTGAGTGGGATTTCTAATGCAGATATATATGGAGGTTTAGAAGGGCGTCCCAGATAAAACATTGTAGTAGTCCCCCCATTATCCACAGTTTCTCTTTCCATGGTTTCAGTTACTCATGGTCAACTGTGGTCTGAAATAAACAATTTATAAGTTTTAAATTGTACCATTTTGAGTAGCATGATGAAACCTCTGCTCTGTCCCATCTGGGACATGAATCTTCCTCTTTTCCAGAGTATTCCTTGCTGTAGACTCTCCCCATCCATTAGTCATTTAGTAGCCGTGTAAGTTATCAGATTGTCTGTCATGGCATCGCAGTGCTTGTGTTCAAATAACCCTTATTTTACTTAATAATGGCCGTAAGGTACAATAGCTGTGATGCTGGTGATTCGCATATGCCAAAGAGGAGCTTTAAGTGTATGTATCCATAAGAAAAACTATATAAATAGGGTTTGGTACCATCCATGAATTCAGCCATCCACTGGGGGTCTTAGAACATACCTACCACGGATAAGAGGTTCTACCTCTTATGAAGAAATATAAGGAATGTGAGAAGTACAGGGAGAAGTTCCATCATGGGATACTGTTTGCTTTAAGAAGAGATGGGACGATCGGTGACCTTTAAGTGGCTTCTCCTGGATTATTGAAGATTGAATCCTTGGTTATCTGTAGTGATGAGTTTAACCTGGACTGCTGTTGAATATCAGCAGGCACGGTGCTATGAACTAAGGATACATCAGTACTTGACATTTCAGAGCTCAATGTGTAGTGAGAATCTATTAAGGTATTTTATTTTGTTTTATTTACTATGATGTGAAGACAGAAAAGTGCTAACAGAAGTATGAACAAATTGTTATTCCACCAAAGAAAGCCTTTTGCCCTTGGGGTTTTCTTCCTATTTCCACATGATAGAAATCATCATAAAAACTTTTTAGCATTATGCAAGTACTTATAGGATCTCTCTGATTTTATCAGGGCTTCCAGACAAAATTAGTAATTTAGATGAAGATATATATTTAGTGCATCTCAACTCAACTTATCGATGTGTTTGTTATTCACTCCTTCCCCCCCTCAACCCCTCTTTCCTTCCCTTCTTCCTTTCTTCCCTTCTACTAATATTTATTGAGTGAACCTATGTTCCAGATACTGGATTGAAAGCTAAGGACTCAGTCATGTTTGAGGCTTGGACCCTGGTTTCTGGTAACATCACCTAGGCAAAGCTGATGAGAGCCTTGTTCTCAAGAGAGTAGCAAATATACGTGGATAAAAATGTTCATTCTTTTCAAGCAACTGAAGTTTGCTTCCGGGGCCTGTGTAGCATGTACATAGTTTCTCTGAATGCGAACACTTTGGGAGGGCTTCCCAAAGTATCTATTAAACCCTGTTTCTGTCTTTAGATGATCTTGTCCCTATAATTGTCAACAAGAAGAAGTTTTAAAAGCAAAATGTTCAAACCTCTTATCTGGAGTGTAAGGCTTATTCCAAAGTGTAGCCACCTGATATTCTCTCTAGTCTGAACTCCATTTCTCCTCATGTCCACTTACATCCCAGGTATAATTAAAACCCAGGCTTTTTAATTGAAGCTTTGTTTGTAATAGCCAAAACCAGAATAAACCAAATATCCATCACAGGTGAGTAGAAAAATGAATTGTAGCATATTTATTTATACAAAGGACTACTAGTCTGCAATACAAAGAACAGTCTATACACATAACAAGGTGGATAAATCTTAAAATAATTATGCTGAGTGAAAGAATACATACTCTCTCTATATATTTCGTTGATGTAAAACTCTAGAAATGTGAACTTACCTATGTGACAGAGAACAGATCAGTGGTTGTCAGGGGAGGAGTCAAGGGAGAGGGTGGTCAGGAAGAAAGGATTACAGAGGGGTCCAAGAAAATTTTGGGGGTCATGGATATGTTCACTATTTTAAGTGATGATGTATTCATTAGTGTATACATATGAGGTCTGACAATTAAGTTTGTGAATTTGTTGCAACAATGTTGGTAACCTTTTTTGATATCAGAGGGATTATCCATTATGAATTTGTATCAATTGGACAGTTAACCAAGTTTACTATTTGGAAGTGCCGAAAAGGCTGCATGAAAAAGTTAGACAACCTGAACTTTTCGCCAATTCATGGCTCTTGCATCACGACAATGTACCAGCTCACATGGCACTGTCTGTGAGGGAGTTTTTAGCCAGTAAACAAATAACTGTATTGGATCACCTTAACTACTCACCTGATCTGGCCCCCAATGACTTCTTTCTGCACCTGAAAATAAAGGAAATATTGAAAGAAAGGCATTTTGATGCCTTTGACTTCTTTCTGCAGCTGAAGATAAAGGAAATATTGAAAGAAAGGCATTTTGATGACATTCAGTATATCAAGGATAATACGACGACAGCTCTGATGGCCATTCCAGAAAAAGAGTTCCAAAATTGCTTTGAAGGTTTGAACAACTTGTAGATGCTATTTCCTCCAGCTTCTTCAGGGCAATTATACCTCCTGTCAATTATCTTTCTATAGGCGTTAACTAAGAAATATTCTAAAAGATTTGCAAAACTCTTATAACTCATAAAGAAAAGTAACCTATATAAACAATTTGAAAAACACAAGGAATGTTTATTATCATGCATATGGGAAACACACTTGACATGTTGGAACCCATTTTTTTTTACCTTTATAATAATGTCAAATACCTGACATCTGTGTAAGTTTGTGAACTTTTCACTAAATCATAATAAACTTTTTTCTCCACTAACATGCCTGTGGAAAAGTGGCGACATTTAAGTTACATAACACAAGTATTCCTTGTCAAGATGTTATCAGACCATACTGACAAACTCTGTGAATTAGGAATCCCTCTATATTTATGATGAATTCAGACTATGGAGATCCAGGACCAACTATTCCTTGTTAATTCTCAGTTTCCTGCTGTCAACCAAAGATGGGCCAGTATTAATGACCAGTAATTTCTTTAAAAACCCTCAAATATTCAACCAAAAGGTTACTGTTAACAGCTCACATGAATGGAAGAGGACAAATTATACCTTACAAGCTGAGGGAGTATCTATTATTCTGAATGAATGCAGCCAAAGAAAATTTGGAGATGATACTGGGCATCGAATGAAAGAAAAGAACAGAGGTTCAAGATAATATTAATACCTGTCAGAAAGGGGACAACTGCAGAGGGTGTCTTTCACAACTCCTGTGACAGTGTACTGAAACAGAAAAGTACCGAGGGAAGATAGTACAGGAAGATTAAATATGATCTTGAACAGTGATATCCCCAGAGATCTTAGGCTTTTTATTCTTTCAGACCTAAAAATTGTCAGGATTTTGAGTAAATCACAAAAGCAATTGTCATCGAGAACATTCACAGCTGCTCGAACAACTATTTTAAAGCGAGGGAAGCTGGCAGACAGAGTGCGTATTGCAGTAGGAAGTCAGTGAAATGAATAAGTAAGAAGAACATAAAACACGGGTAAAGAGTAAAAGCTGTGACTTTTGAGGCAATTCGGCCTCTGTGTTTACATTTATATAGAAGGCTGTTTATGGGTTTGTCATAATGTGTGTTTTTACCATTTTAATGCATGATGCTGTTGCCATTGAGGGTACTGGGAAGAAAATGATAGACCAGTTTCCAAGACAGACTCCGGGTTTAACTCCCTCATAATTTCTCAAATGGCTCAGAGTTGAAATTTTTGTAGAGGGGACGTCTGAATGACTAACAACCCCTAAGCCTTAAGAAAAAAAAATTTTTTTTGATGATCCTGGGAGCAACTGAAAGGAATACACAGAGACTCTTTACTGAGTTTTGCTTCACATCACTGTTCAGAGACTATAATCATAGATCTACGCAAGTTAAATAAGTTTCCCACTGTGGTGATGGACATCATTTGCAGTCACAAACATTTGGGGAAATAGAAGTTAGTCATTTCATTATGACATTAATTCACCTACCCAGATGGGATTCCACTCTGTGGGATTCCTTTAGAAGCTAACTTATCTCTAAATATCACAAGCAAGATGTTTAGCTGTCTCTTGATGTTTACTAACCTTTCATGGCTTTCATTTGTAACATAAATTCCTATTAAAATGGGTGGTTGAGTTTGGGCTTATTTTCAGTTGCCTTTAAAAATAAAAACGTACTTCAAGGACATTGATACTATAGTGGGCTTTACAAGAAGGGAAATAATATGATTAAGGACTAACACTACAACCTGATTAGCTACTTAGTATGTGAATCAAATCAAGACCAAAATATTACATAGTTCAATTGCAGTATATATTAAGCACTTCTTTATTCATTTAACATGTATTTATGGAAAGCCCACCTTGGACCAGCCACAGTGAGCGATATCCCTGAATGAGCAAGTCCTGATCACTCTTATCATGTCATTTAGTCTAATGGGGGAATCAGAGATTAAACAAACAATTACAAATAGGAGCTTGTGTTTGTTTTAATACAATAGCAGCTTTATTGAGGTATAACTGACAATACACTGCACATATTTAGAGTATACTATTTGATGAGTTTTGACATAGGAGGTCAGACAATTAAGTTTGCGAACTCACCCTAGAAAAAGTGCTATACATACCTCATTGCTGAATAGCACTACAGTCACCTTCGAAGCACTCCCCTTGGGAAGCTATGCACTGATCCAGCTCCCAGGCCATGTGTTTACGTATTTCATTTTATTACAAAAAAAAAAAAAAGACTGTTGAGCTTGGACTTTGATGATTCTCATTTTACAGATGAGAAAACTGAAGCTTGGAAAATTTATAAAACTTTCCCAAGGATTCATGCCCCATAACTAAAACTAGCCTGAACTGAGGCTATATAGTCCTGTATCCATTCTGGCCACACTGCCCTCTTGATCCGCTGAACTTCCCCTTAGGATGTTGCAGAAGGAGAACATGGCGTGTTCCTTCTCCATTTGGATGCTGACCATGAAACTAGCCATAAAATGTTAGAACAGGTTTAGTAGTGAGTTTAAGCATGGAAAGGGGTGGGAGAGATGTGGTGAATTAATGTTACATTTTCAAGTTTATGAACAAAACTAACTTGGACATCTTTAGAAAAATCTTAATCAGCATCATGTTTGAAGATGATAATTCGCTAGGCCCTAGGGCCCAGAGAATGTGGGGCAATTAAATATTTTCTCCAGGTGATTCTCCTATTCACTCAGATTGGGTGATATCAAGTTTGATTTCTTTTATGGGACCATTTAAACTTGTGATTTATTCGTGTGACTTGAAGGATCCTAGAAGTTGGTCTCATCTACCTAATCTGGACCCTCACCACTATTGCACCATCTCAGAAAAGCATTCCTTTGTCTTATAGCCCTTTCTTTTATTCAGATACAGAAATTGTTGGGAGCGTCATGCTTTGAGCTTGATCAATTATGCATAATTGGGAGAGGTAGTGTAGTGTCTGAACGATAACACCAGGTTAAAAGTTGAATGCTTTTTATTGACCACCGCAAAATGACCTTATTTTATTCATCCTTTTATATCCAGTAGTTCTCTTACAACCTGAAGAACAGTAGGTTTTCAATATTGGTTTTCTGTGAAATTGGCATATGAAAACCTATTGCCATCAACATTCATTCAATAAACATTTTTTTTGGGGGGGTGAACCTGTCATGTATAGAACACCAGACACTGGGCTAGATGTTGAGATATCTTGGTGAGCAAACTATAGATTCATCTCTTGCTCTGACACCATGTGTAGTCCAATGACGCAAACAGACCAATCAAATAATCCGGGATTATAGACTTAGAAGCTGTGAATTTTGCTATCAAGTTTTGGGCTTGTATAAGAGACTGTTAGTTGTCCCTCAATATTTGTCTTTCTTATTTTCCACAGTAGTTTAAATTGTAGCTATTTGTATACTCTAAACAAAGCAAACTTTACCAACTTTTTTTTTTTTCCCAGTGAAGGTGGCCATGTAACTAAATTCTGATCAAGGGAATAAATGTGAATGTATTATGTGGCAGTTTCTAGCAATCTTCCCAAAGGACAACCTGATGGGTGTCCTTTGTCCCTGTGTTTGCCCCCTTCTTCTGTCCTGATTGGAATGTGGATGTTGGTCAGAGCTGCATCTTGGATCAAGAGAATGAGGGACACCCCCTAAAAATAGTGGAAAGTACTGGAGGGAGCCTGAGACCCTAAGAAGTTTAGGGAACAAAGCCACCATATTGCTTCTGGATTGCCTTCCTTAGGAGTTTTACAGGGTATCCTGATAATACGTTATGGAGAAATGGATACCGGAGTTAATCTGGGTGTCAAGACAGGCTTTCCCAGAAAATGTAACATTTCAGCAAACGTTTGAAGGTTAGATGGGTGATGTGTTGAGGAGGAGGTAAAGCAGAGGGGATGAGAGGTAATGGGGGATTTCAGTCTAGAGAAACAAGGTTACTGTGAGTAAATAATGCATAAGAGCACGATTTGCAAAGTAACATTGCTCTAATCATAAGGCATTCTTATTACGAAGCCCATGATTTTCAGCACACGAACTTCAAGGCCTGCTGGAATTAATTACCTGCCCACGTCTCATCGCTTTCATCTCTCATTACTGCCTGCCATGAATTTCAGACTAGGCTCATCGATTTGTAGTTCCTTTTCAGCATTCTTCTCTGGCAACTCATGCCTTTTCAGGAGACCCTTTCAAATCTGCCTCCCTCACAGAGAATTTTCTGGATAACTCTGGCTCCCCTTCAGAGCTCTGATAACTATGGTCCTTCCACCCATTTCCATATGTACTCATTCTTAGACTGTATGACTTTCCCTGTATTTCTCTTCTTCTCTCACTTACCTCACTTCCCATTTGGGTTACTCAAGATGAAGGCCTATGCCCTGTAGTTTCTTTTACATCTGGGAATGCCTAACTCAAACCTCTGCTGTAATACATTTTGGTGACTTAATGGCTTGAGTCCAGGTTGAAAGACCCTTCCAGCTCCATCTCGCCCATAGATGTGGCCTGTTTAGTGATGAGATTCTTGGAGGACCAGTCAGATATAATCATTTCTCATCTTGAAAGCTCCAGTATTAAGAGTGACCCTGAAAAATTCATCAGGGGAATAAAATTTTGCTCGTCACTTCTGCTGCCCTGCGGGCCTTTGGGTAAATGATGGCGGATGGATTGGAGCTATGATAGCCAAATGCAATATTAAATCTACTTCCTGTCTCTCTCTCTAGTCTGCCTGGTAGAGTTTAATGCATTGAATTTTACATTTAAGAGCCAATTTCCTTTTGATAAATTCATGCTTCAGGCTGTATAACGCTGACAACTACATGAGGGACAGTCTGACAAATGAACAGGTATGCAGGCAGACTATGTCAACCATGATGTGGGAGGCCTCTCCTTAGGTCCTTGATCCTGGACAGATTTTGACTCTTCTTACTCACTGCTGGCTGTCAAAATAGATACTGAAAGTTTGGCATCTTTAGGGATTTTCTTGCTCACCTTCATTGAACCATTACATTTGCGTTCTTCCAAAAATGTAATTTTAATCCCAAGAAGCAAAACCTCAGCTACACGGAGCCAGAGCGAGAAGAAACGATGGCAGGTAGTTGAGCTTCCATATTAATTGAGAGCTGACCAAGCTGATAAATTATTTTTTAAATATTTTTGAAGAGACTCTCTCTATTTGTTTTCATTTGCCTCCTTACCTTTCTGCCTAGAAAATACGCAACGTATTTCCATTTTTTCATTCATTTATTCAACTAACATTTGCTGAGTATCTATTAAATGCTAGGTACCAAGAACAAAACTATAGAAAATAAATAGTTTCTGATGCCAAAGGGCTTATAGCCTAGAAAGAAATTCCTAACGTTTTCTGTAAAAAGGTGGATAGTAAATATTTTTGGTTTTATAGGCCATAGTGTCTCTGTCACAATACTCTGCCGTTATTGTGCCAGAGCAGCTCTAAACCCTAAATTCCATTTTATCTGTCTGTCAAACACCTACCCATCATTAAGACTGTTCAAAAGAAACACTTTATAGGAAATCTTTCCTGACTGTGACAAATGGAAATAAAATTACTTCCTCTTTTGTGTCCTGGCATATCCTGCCTAGTTCCTTCTCAGAGCGCCTCTGACACTTGGCTGCACCCATGTTTCCGGTTTGTGAAGGGCAGTCCAGGCTGAGGAAACAGTGTCAGCAAGGACATGAAGACATGGCCTGATCTGGAATGCTTGCTAAGCTGGCTGAATAGGAAGATGTGAGGAATGGAGTGAAGGCAGGAGGTGCTGGTGCCATGAGGAAAAATTTTGGGAAGGGAGGTAATCATGGGGCTAGGAGTTAGCCAGGGCATTTGAACTTGATTCAGTGTAGAATAAGCTCTCCTCAAGGGCTTTCTGAAGGAACATGCATGATAAGATTAATGTTCAGAAATATCTTTCCAGAAGACTTGTGAAGTGGTTTAATGCTGGAGGCAAGGAGACCAGACGGATGGATACAGCTTGTTAGGACGATGGTCAGGGACAGTGTTTTAGGTGCAGACATCTTTGTTTCCACCATTTTGTAGCTTAAATTGAGCTTGGCACAAGAGAGCCAAGGCTTCTGTGGGCCTTGAATTAGGACTCAAGGGAAGTCCTTCTAGATCTATTCTCAGCATTCTTAAAGGTATGACTCTGAAAAAGCCAGGTACCCTCTCTTGAGTTTATATCCTCTGTCACAACACAAGGAAGGTTGTTTAAGTGATTTCCAGGCTATTTTTAGCAAATTAATTGCTTGGTCCCTGGTTATCATTTTTCATATGAGAATTAGTCTCTGTCCCCCGACCCCCTTTTGTTATTTAGGCAACCTTAATCTAATCATAGTATTTTTTTTTAAAGATTTTATTGGGGAATTGGGGGAGGGGGACAGCATTGGGGAATCGGGGAAGGGAAACAGACATGTTGCTGTCCATTTTTGTTCTTCAGTTTAGTTGTGGAGGGTGTTGCTTCACTGACCCATGTTGATATTATCATTGCGCTCTTCCTAGGTGAGGCAGTCACTCACCTGCCATTGGATGGCTGCTCGTGGTGGCTCATGGCAGCTCATGGGACCCAGCTCCAGGTTGAGCTGTTGTTCACCATCTTAGCTGTAGAGGGCACAGCGTCACTGGCCTTCATGTGGGATCCGAACCGGGCCCTGCTGCTCAGAGCTGGCATCCCAAGCCAACTCTTAACCAACATGCCACTCGGCTGGCCCTAATCATAGTATTTTTAAAGAGCATAGTTTAGGACTTAATTTTATTAAGGCTATGTTGAAGAAACTTTAAAGATTCCTTAGAATATTTTCTTTTCCTCTACCCTCACCTCCCTTGGATTCTCCCTGTGAACTATTTCATGAATCTACCCCCCGCCCTTTTATTAACTAACTCCACATCTAGCTCCGGAATCATTAGTTCATTACCCTAGGTTGTGTGGCTCTTTGATCTGACTAACCTATCTTTCTGTGCTTATTTTCTCTTCTCCCACCTGCTCCAGTCAAAAATGCTCTCTGCCTTGAGCCTACTTCCTTTGGCATAAGTCACATAGTCTTATCATAATTAGTTTACTTGGCTGTCTCCTCCATGGAGCTGTGACTGTGACTTATTAATCCTTGTATCTCCAGAGATTAGCACAGTACCTGGAACATTCAATGAAACCATCAATGTATGAGCAAAGGGAAGGTTTCAGTTTATACTAGTTTTCCCCTCTTCCTAGACTATCTCTCTCATCTCTCTTCAGCCCATGTCTAGGCTACTTCTCTGTTGGCTGCAAATACAACCCTCTCCTGCTTGCTTTTGCTGAGTGTCTCAACGGCCTGTCAATTCTCCCTTCTCTGAGTTTCTTACAGCACAGTTTTTTACTTCTCTTTTGCATTAATCTCATTCTCATTTATATTTTAGTTATTACATAGGGGTTTCTTCCCTCTATAAGATAAGATTATCTGTGATACATAGGAACTGTACCTTTGCTTCTTCTGGGACATCTATAGCAATGCTTACGAAGTCAGACAATTAAGTTCACGAACTCACCCTAGAAAAAGTGCTACATACCTCATTGCTGAATATCACTATGGTCACCTTCGAAGTACTCCCCTTGAGAAGCTATGCACTGACACCAGAGCCTAGTCCACCCTTCAAAGCAATTTTGGAACTGTTTTTCTGGAATGGCCATCAGAGCTGTCATCGTATTATCCTTGATGTCCTGAATGTCATCAAAATGTCTTTCTTTCAATATTTCCTTCATCTTTGGGTAAAGAAAGAAATCATTGGGGGCCAGATCAGGTGAGTAGGGAGGGTGTTCCAGAACGGTTATTTGCTTACTGGCTAAAAACTCCCTCACAGACAGTGCTGTGTGAGCTGGTGGATTGTCATGATGCAAGAGCCATGAATTGTTGGCGTAAAGTTCAGGTCGTCTAACTTTTTCATGCAGCCTTTTCAGCACTTTCAAATAGTAAACTTGATGAACTTTTTGTCCAGTTGGTACAAATTTATAATGAATAATCCCTCTGATATCAAAAAAGGTTAGCAACATTGTTGCAACAAGTTTGCGAGTTAATTGTCAGACCTCATATAATTAATAAGTGTTCAGTAAAGGTATTCATGGGTAGAATAAGGAATTAAACTTCCTGCAACAAAGACACTGTAAGTGTCAGGTTGTCTGTTTTGTGCCAGACAAACATGATTTTTGTAGAAATGAAAAAACATCAGCTGCCTTCATCCATTGTGGTCTGATTCTGATAACCTGGGAACAATTGAAAATAGACTATCTCAAGGAAAAAATAACGAGAGCCCCCCATCGCTGCATTTTAAATGCTGGAAGGGATTTACCCGTGGGGTCTACAAGCAACAATTTGCATCTTGGTTTATGTGAAGGATAGAAAGCCCCAGCATCTGAGTGGGGCTGCTGACACAGCGGGGATGAAGACGCAGCAAAGGGAGCAGGAGCAGCGGCTCAGGGCCAGGATGAAGAAATTAATAATCCACTTATTATTCAGAACAGGGAATGGCTGCAGGCTATCGGCAAGAGGTTCAGCAATTATCTGATTAACTGCTAATGTTACACCAAAAAGCCTCTTCAAGACTGTACTTTTTTTGTTAGGCGACACAGAATGGCAAAGAAGCTGCTATTTTGTGCAAAAAGCTGAGAGCCGCAGGTAGGTGGGCCATACCGAGACCCTGGTGGGCCGTCAGTCTTTCAAAGTTGGAAGCAAACAGCCCTTTTTGCTGCTGTTATAACTCTTCCTGGAAATATCAGCTTCTCTATAGCACCATAACTCAAATTTAATATGAGAGTTGAAGTTGTTTTCCTTTTCATTTTGCGCTCTTGCTTAGAACAGGAGGGCCAGGTATCTATCTTTCAAGGGGATCTTAGAAAATAGTCTTGTATTTCCCTCCTGGTGACACCCAAGCCATACCAGGGCAGGAAGATATCTCTCCTTGCTTCTAATGTAAGTTCAAAGCTCACCAGCCTCTGCTTCTGCTCTAGTTACTCTCAATAAATTGCCCTAATTTTAAAGCCAGATGCCACCATTGTTGCATACAAGTCCTCTATTCATCCGACCCCCACCCTCCCCTCATTCCTATCTTCCTTTAGGACTACCTTTGAAGTGGGTACAAAAAGACTTGGAAAGGCCAAGCTGTATTGAGAGAATTTGATTAAGATTAATCAGGACTAGACTCTGTGGGTTGATAGTAAGCTACCTTTTCCAGCATTAAAAACAAACAAACAAATAAAACCTCAGTTCAGTTCTCAATTGTATAAAAATAAATGTGAAAGTGCGTATTTCTAACTGGCAGTGATCACCAGAATCATAATCACAATTGACCCCCCCTTAGTTTGTGTTCCTGATGATTCAGGAGTCTGCAGGCTGTCTCTGTAATAATGTTGAAAAGCAATTTCCTGTGTCTACTGATAATATCCTGAGTATCCTCAGCCAGTCCCACTCTACTCTTCAATTCCCAGCTTAAATTCCTCCCACTCTCCCCTTGAATCTGTAGGGGGGAAGTGACTTCTCAAATGCAAACATTTGATGTAATTTTCAGCGGGATAAGCATTGAAGCCTGTATCAAGCAAAAGTTAACCAAGAGAATGTTCATATAAAAACCTTTCACTTTGTCACAGTTCATCAAACAGAGGTGCTTTGAAAGCAAAGGCATTTTTTGTTTTTGCTGCTGAAAAGGCCTTTAAGTTAGAAAATCAAATCCTGTATAAAAGTATTACAGTAGCTTTATTTCCAAAGTTGGTTAATGGAAGTCTTTTATGTGGATATCAATTATACCATGGTAAAAAGTCAATTATATAGTAATTGGAGGATAAAATAATGGATTTACCTTAGGTAAATTCAAAGTCGTGTTTGAAATGTAGCTCTTCATTATTGTATCCTTGATGTATGAAATTAATTTTATCTAGGTAATGGTGTTCATTAAATGTAAAGGTTTAGTGATAAATGCCTTATACAAATATGAAAACCACAGTATGAAAACAAAGAAGGGGTTGAATTTTTAACTGATTCTACTTTCTCTTTTTTTTTATTTATGGACTTCACTTACCAACCCACTCCTTCTCATCAATTGCCTACAATGAATATGATTATGAAGTTCTGAATTTACATTTTCATATCAAAAATACATTGAGGGTAAAATATGGATTCCCACTTTGTCATTACTCAAGCTTTGTTTCAGTCTTGGTGAGTCTTCAGTAAGAACAAGAAGCAGCAGCAAGGTTTAGCTGAGAGCTCATGTCCTACACACATCATTTCTGCAGCTTTGCCCTGACACTGGCTGCCCTTCTCTGTGTAAGCATACCATCTTGTTACGGAGGCAGCAATGATCCTGTCAGAACAGTAGGCTTTGTAAGGGCTATTCTTGGAACAACACTTCAGAGAGAATAGAAACCCTGGTGGTCTCCCAAACAGCACATATTTCCAGGAAATCAGGACATGATACCAAGAACTTTCTCCAGTGTTTTGCTTGGACTGGGCTCACTGACAGCCAAGCACATCTTCCTCTGTGACGGAATCAACTTGTATTCCATCCCCAGTACCTCCTTTCTCTTAATCCCTGACCTGGAGCCTAGAATTTATTAAAGCTGTCCATTCATTATCCATAAAGTTAAAATCAACTTCCAGGTTTGGAGTTATAATCCCAAATACTGTAACATATTTAATTATTCATTCATTAAACAAAAAACTATTTAAGGTCCACCTAATATGTTTCAGACACTGTTATCTTTGGAAAAATATTGAAATTAACTTCTCTGTTTAGAAGATTAAAATGGAAATATTGGAAATCTTCCCTATCATAAGTATCTGATATCATTTTATAACCTTAAAAAGAGGTAAAAAGAAACATACCAAACATTTTGGATGTTAACTGGGTGATCAATGTATAACTCCTGAGATGCAATTCCAGTTACAACACATATTGTAGCCAGTATCATATGAGGGCTCTTTTTGTCTGTTTCCCCTTATAGATTGGAGGTGCCTTCATTCATGTCAGGAAACTTGTTAATAGTTATAATAAGGAAGTCCTTTGCACAAGGTAGGAAGAATACGATGCTGATTGAGTTGAGTGGTAAAGGTTTTATAGACCTGCCACTGGGCTTTAATCCCCTTCAAGATGTCTGTTTGTGAGCCTATGTAGCAAGCCCCTGCCCAATATAACTGTTACAGGAAAAGAGGGACAGGAGGAAAAACTCTATGCATGGAGAATATGAACTGGGGTCAGTGGGATGGGACTCACAACATGGAATGATTAAAGACACCTACGGGTCTACCTGTGAGTGAATGGAGAGGAAGGAGTGATACCCCCTAGTGTTGCCCCAACTTGAAATTTCATGGATCCTGAGAAGTGTTCTTTGATTGCTTTGCATCTTACAATTACTCCCATGGTGAATTATTTTACCAGTGATAAAGACAAAACTGTATTTTGCAGTGAAAAATCTATAATTTATAAACATGTTAATAATATAAAACTTCAGTTTATCAAGACAGAAATTTTCATATTGGAAAACTTGCAGACTTGGAGAATATGATTGAGAAATAAATACTGGAGTGTAGAAAGGGTTTACTGGGCTGTGTTCCCACCCAGTTCTGCTATTGACTGGCTTCAGGATCTATTGGCCAGATCCCTAACACCTCCTCAATTCCTCCATCTGTAAAGTGAATGTCCCAGATCAGAAGCAAGTCAATCTATTTTTAATGGATTGGCTCTTCTCGTCTGTGTTTTTGAATTGATGATTTATTGAGGCAAGCTAAAGCCAATATGAGAAATCATTTTTCTATTCTCCACAACACTCATCCAAATAATAAAAAAAGGCTAATATTCCACACAGGGATAGTGGGGTACCTAAGCTGAGTATTTGAGGATAGCTAAATGCCAAAAGCATTTTATATGCCCCTGGTAATAATTTGAACCTGTCTTCTTCTCTGCTATTCTGCAAAACAAAATCAGTACGAGGTTCAGGGTATCTCTATATGTCTGTGTATGTATAAGTTTTTATATTTAAATAAGGGTGAGGAACTCTTTAATGCTTAAAATGTAGCAAATTTACCATATGAGATGCCCCTATTGTGTTATGTAGACCTAAAAAAAAATAGCTGCTTTGTAATCATAGGAGCTATATTTAGTACTAAACAGAATATATTTATCTTCCTTGTCAGGAAATCTCACCAGTTTTTCAAAATGATATGAATTTGGCTAAAATGTTTATAGGAAATCTGGAATTTGCTGTTTTGAGTTTTGTGAGCCAACATTTCGGTAACTGATGATCCATTATATAATTGTTTCATTCAATAAAAATTGGATACATACTTGAAATTTAAATGCCCAATGCACTTTATGAAATTGGAATATTGAGTTAAAGATAAACTACTCAAACTCAGAATAATTGCAACAATAAGCATAAAATGTGCTTGAATAGTAAGAATGCCCAGCTATTATACAAAATATAGTTGCACATTTGATCCTTTGGTTGGAGACTTGGATGTCACAAGGTATCCTTAATATTCATTCATTCACTCATCAAACAATGCCTGAGAACTCACTTTGTGTTAGGTACTTTTCTAGGTGCTGAAGACAGAGCAGTGAAAAACAAACACGCAAACAAACCAGTTAACCTCATAGGGCTCATAAAGGGAAGAGAAGGAAAGAAGAAATATAAAATATGCCAAATGGTGATAAGTGCTATGACTCAAAATAAATAAACATAACAGGGGATAGTTACTGTATAGGGCAATCAGGGATGGTCTCATGGATGTGATAGCATTAGATACATGAAGGAAGTGAGGGAATGATGTATATGGATGCCTGGGTGACAAGTTTCAGACAAAGGAACAGCAAATACAAAGACCCCTGAGATAGAGCCATGTGAGATTCACTTCTGACTACTTGAGGTTTCTTAGTGAAATAGGAAGAAGCAATGTCATCAGGATGTGAGTGGGGAAGAAAGTATTAGAGATTTCAGAATAGAGGAGTAGATGTGAAGTGATCTTCTTAGATCTTGGGATAAATAATGTAGCATTTCTGACCTCAGGAAGGGACTTCTTGAGATAAGTGGTCATAAGTTTTGAGACCAATGGGCATGCTCATGTTTTCCTTCAGTTCTGATCACCTGTGCAGGTGCAGGTATAAATAGGCAGAGAGTAGGATTTATCTAGGGTTAGGGTTTTGTCAGGCTAATAGGATTGAGGAGGAGGAGATGAGGAAATTGAAGGTGTAAGAGGACAGTGAAAAGGAGGTTAGAATAAGAGGTTTTACATTATGGTGGTTTGATCATCTACAACACTGCTATTGATTACCATCCCTTTCCCCTCCATCTGTGAAGTTACTCAAGTTATAAACCCATGAGTGATTGACTTCTTGTCTTGGCTAAGGTATTCTGGAAGCATAGCCCAAGACAAGCTTCCTTGAAAATGATTTTTTAAGGAAGGGCTCACAGGAGAAAGTGGTAGTGAAATTGGGGAAACAGGACAGATAGAAGAAAGTACCGAGCACAAATGAGATATGAGGCAAAGTTCCCCACAGAATCTCTCTTAAGGAAACTCAGGAATGTCATTCAAGTCTTACGGTTGTCGTGATCCTAGGAAGGGAACTGGAGCTTTCATACTCCTAAACTCAAAGATTATTGGTTAATGACTTTCCCAGGAACATGTACATTCCCAGGCTCTGAGCTTTCTATGTCTGTGAGCCAAATGGGCTCCAATGGCTCAAGAGCAATTGCCCCCCACAATCACAGGTACTGGCTATTGGAAGCAGAAACACACCAAAAAGGAATCAGGAGGTGCTCACACAAAATTGTTAAGTGGGATCCAAGGGGATCGGAGTGGAGGACCTGTTCTAGTCCTCCCTTTTTTTCCTCCACAATATCCAAATTATCAGCAAAAACTGTTGATTCTAACTCTAAATATATATTCATTCTCAATTCAGCAGAAAGGTATTCTCAGAATATAAATCATATTGTGTCATTCTTTGACATAGAATACAATCCAAATTCCTCAGAGGGCTCTTCAGGTTCTGCCCTGTCTCCTCAACCTAAGTTGTCTCATTCATCCTAGTGGAGTTTTAGTTTAAGTTCTTTGAACATGCCAAGCTACTTCCTGCCTCAGGTCTTCTCCGCCTGGAGAACTCTCCACATCCCCTCTTGCACAGACACACCCCAACTGCCACTATTCCAATGGGGGCACTCTTTGCACTATACAAAATAAGTTCGCACCACCATTACTATTACCACCTGTCCTCATTATTTCCAGTACATGGTCTGTTTCTCTTATAGAATTTTCACATATGATACTATCTATTTGTTAGTGTGTTATACGTCTACTGCAATGAAAGCCTCATTAAAACAGTGATGTTGTGTCACCATGTTTAGTCCAGTGCCAGGCACACAGTTGACACTCAGGAAATAATTCTTGGACTAGTGAGTTAGTGTCTGGGTGGCTTGGCTATTGGTTGCTCTTTCCTTGTCCTTAGCATCGTTAAATAGGAGGATTCACTTCATGTTAGATATTCCTGATATACATTCTGCTTTCTTGGAATTGACTGAGCCTGAGTTTAAATCCTGATGCCTTCTAGAGGTTCAAAACACTAAACCTACCACTACTGTGATCATTGTATAACTCGCCATAAAGTGAAAAGGCTCTGGATATTTGAGGATTTTGATACTTTTATTATTGTGTTAAGTATATCACCCTTATTCAATGGATAGGATTTGTTACAATAACTAATGATTTGTGCTTTTGAATATTCATAATATTTATGGTATATTTGTTGTTCCCAGTGATTCAAGCACTGGGGATTTTGAAATATAAACCACTACCTGTATAATTTAAGCTCATAAATAGATGCTTAGAGAAAAGTTTTTAGAGACCAAGTTACAACTCATTCAAATTTGCTTAGATGGATTCCAATAGATGATAGCCTAAAAATGGAAATAACCAAAGTGTTTTAAAATAATTAGATATGTTATATGTATTTAGAAAAAAAGCAAAAACAAAACACTTCAAGCCTTGTATGGAACTTCCAAACCTCATCTCTAGTGATGAATCCATTCCTCCTCCATGAAACATATATTTATCAGTGACTCAAGTATAGATCATTCTTAAAGCATGATTTTATTTTAAATATCTAGAGGGAAACATTGATCCTACATTTTCATTTTATACTCATGAAGCTGATTGATTTCTGAATTACTTTGCTACGATGATCCAATTTAGAATTTAAAATCCCACACAGACAAGATTTTCAGGTTATGAGAAAATTTTAATGCTCAGCGCTCTCGTCACTTTTTGTTATTAAGCCAGACACTTGGGGAGATCATCAGCTTTTTTCACTGCTGGAAAACCATCGGTGCATTACAGCTGCACTCAATCTAACTGTGGTCTGACCTCGCATGAAATTTCAAGAATCCTGGCTTTTGATATGGAAGCAATATGTTTGTTTATGACTCTGCTAGCAAGGCAGAGGCCCAGAGGGCCTGTTCTCTCCTATTTTGAACCGTTCAAGGCTTCAGCAGCATTAACATCTATGATATCAAAGAAAAAAAGACCAAATTCCACTGAGCAAGCAGTCTTTTTTAACTTTATTGAGGTGTAATTTACATACCATAAAATTCACTCATTTTAGGTATCCGATTCAATGAGTTTTAGTAAATTTACAGAGTTGTACAATATTTTTATCACTGTTATATAAAAGATCCCTCATGCCCATTTAAAGTTAATCCCCATCCCACCCTTAGCCCAGGTGACCACTAATTTACTTTATATCTTTATAGGTTTGGCTTTTCCGAACATTTAATATAAATGGAATCATATACTATGTCATCTTTTGTGTCTGGCTTCTTTCACCCTGCATGTTTGTGACATTCATTTGTGTTGTAGCATGTATCAGTGCTTTGTTGTTGAATAGCATTCCATTATATGGATATACCACGTTTTGGTCATTCATTCATAACTTGATGAACATTTGGGTTATCTCCAATTTGGAGCTATCATGAATAATGTTGCTCTGAACATTCACATGATACTCTTCATGCAGATATGTCTTCATTTCCCTAGGCGTAGAATCACTGGGTCTTATGGTAAGTTGAACTTTGTAGAAACTAAAAACGTTTTGTGTGCATGGCTTGGTGAGTCACAGGGTTTACAGAGATAAGTGTAAAGAAACAATCTTTCTTCAAGAAGCTTACAATTCATAAAAAGGTAAAACAATTTTACAAATCATTAGACTCTTAGAAATCACTAGACTATGAGGAAGAGTGTGAATACCATAGAAAGGGCATAAGAGTTTCTTTATAAGGAGCTCTCCTTTTAAATGTGTTCTGAAAAGTGCTTTGAGATATATCTTTGGAAATGGTTTAAAGAGTTTACATTGATGAGAAAATAATCAAAAAAGAAAGAAAACTATAAAAGTGCTGAACAAAGTGCAAGCAGCCTAATATGGTAGGACATTCAAATGGAAGTTTCTGGTCTTTTTTGGTTGAGATTCAAAGGCCTGAATTGTTACAATAGAGGCCAAGTGTCCAATATTCTAAATCAGGTTGCCATGAAACTACACAAGATGTGCTAAGAAATTATGAAGGCTATTCTGCCAGCAGCCAGCTATCAAAGAGTAGGATCTGAGACTTGGAAGACAAATGAAATAGTTGGATGAGAAAGCATGTTCTTGACTGTAATTATCTTTGAGCTTTCCATTTCTCTTGTCCATGAGAAAAGGGGGAAGAATCTTTTTCAGGTCCAGGTAAGTTAGAGGTACTTCAAGGTGGCCCTATGATTGCTTTGATTTGTGTCTCCTGAGGTTTCAGCTTGAAGGAGCAAGGCAAAAAGTAAAGAACCTGCTCTACGTGTCAACAGGTCTTGTGCTGCCCGTGAGTGAATAATATGTGTGAGATTTTCATGGGCTAAGTGGGTAGGTAAGTTGGCCTGGGGTTATTGAATAAAGGACCCTGCCCAAGGATGGTCTGATAGAGCAGAGGACTGTGAGAGATAGCTTGAATGGGATAAACTGCTTGAATTGCAGAGGCTGAGGTTTGGTGTTTCAAGAAGCCAGCAAGAGAAGGGCCTTTTCTCCTGCCATGTGTTTTCCCCAAAAGCCTGTAGAACCCGTGCAAGAGGAAGAACCTTACTTGTGCCTCTGTTGCCTCCAAAGGGAGCCTGCCCAGCCTTATCTGTGTAAGACTGAGTTGAATTCTGTTCCATGAAGCCATCACCTACTCAGCCCAACCCCAGGGGATTCAGAGGCAATGGCTAATTAGTGGTGGGAGAAGGTATTGTAGAATTACAAGAGAAAAGAGAAGTTGTTCACTGCCCTTCCCTCGCTGCAGGCCTCTGAGCCTGAAGTCCTCAGGGCCTGGAGAGAGAGAAGAGAAGCTTTCGACTGAATGAAGGGCAGGCTGGAAGTTTTGATTGCCGCTGTGGAAGATACTTTTAATATTAAACTAAAACTGTTCTTGAGATCAAAGGAACTCGAGAACTGTTTATTGTCCACAAATGAACCAGTGAGCTAGGAGACCTGCCTGAGATTTCACACAGAATTGTTGGCAGCACCTTTAATGGTGGGGTGGTGGGAAAGAAGGGGTGTTCTCTGCTTGTACTCTATATCTCTACCACTTCCAGCTTCTTCAATATAATGATTTAGGACTTGTGTAGCGTTTTAGTGGGAGTTGAGCTTACAAAGGTAAATTGGGACCAAACTTTGGAAGACCTTATAGGCCACTTGGAGAAGTTTACATGGGCAGAGAGCAGATATATAACAATAGCTACATGTTAAGATTAATCTGGAAGTTGTGTGTAGGGTGCTTTAATAAGATAGAATTCAAAACCCCAAAAAGTTCTGAAGATTATGTCCTAGTCAGAAACATATGATGATAGTATGGTGTTGGTAATAAAAAAAGTTGACTTCTTATAAAAGACACATTTACAAGAAAACTTTGCCTTTTGAAGTGAGTAGAAGGCTGTACAACTATTTCCCTGCTTATTGTAGTTAAGACCTTAGTTCCCCAGAGGGTCCCCTGGTAACCCGCAAAAGTTAATGCTCCATCCTAAGCACCTCAGCACAAGGGACTTCTTAAAATGGGTGGCAAGTAGGGTAAAATTTAGTCTATTTATTCACTGAGCTCCCTCAGGGCTGTGAGCAACTAGTAGCTAAGAAAAAAAATCCAAGAATGAGAGAGATCGGTATTCGACATATATCATCTCACTGTCAAAATTTCAAACCAAACAGCATGTTTCTGCACATCTCTACTCCCCTGAAGACTGACAGGAAATGAGAAAGTTCAGACTGTAAATGTCAGTGAACTGCTAGATTACAGAGTTAGTAGAAAAATATGTTTGCAACCCCTAATGCAGTTAAGCAGAGCTTCAGGGAGAAGCTGGGATTTCCTAATAGACGTTTTGATTTGCAATCAGTGTGTTCAGGCTATTATTAGAAGAAAAAGCTTGATGTTGTGTGGGCTGGGGGGTGATGGCATAGTCCAGGTCCCCATTTAAACACAATTTTCACTTTCATTTTTTTTTTAAAGGAACATGCAAGACTACTCTGTAACCATTCCTTTTAGGAGGGACATTTGGATATTCTGAATGGCTAGCCTTACATGACTTTTATGCCTATGCCTTCCAGGATCCTTTAATTTCACAAATCAGCATACCTTGAACCCAGCTATCTCTCCCCTCAGTTTCTTTATTTGAAAAATTAAGTCCTTGTAGTTCTAACATGCAGTCATTAATAATAGCTGCCATTTATTGAGCACATGATAAAACTTGGCATACACCATTTCATTTAGTTCTGGTAGAACCTAGAAAGAAAGGTGCTTTACAGGTGAGGAAACGGGTCCTGGGAGATATCCTGAGACTTGCCTGAAAGCACACAAGGTAAACAAATGATGGATCAAGATTAAAACCAGGTCTGCCTTATTCAAAAGTCTGCCCTGTCTACAGTGAGTCACTGTCAGAAACAAAACCATGAGGACCTCAGGGACCCAGAGGTGATACCTACAGCTGGGGTGAGTGATCACCACAGTAACCTAATGCCCACATGCTTTATGTGGTGGGGAAGGAATCCTCCTATTTGTCTAAGTGTATTTTATAGGCATTTTTATGAAACGGTTTATATGTCACTTATTCACATCCTGTCTCTAAGTGTCTCAAAGACTACATAGTAACATATCAATGTTCTTCCCTTTCCTTTTTCTAAAATGTTTATCTTTAATTCCTGAGGAATTACTTTAATCTTCCATGTCCTGAAGTTACTGCCATTTGTGCTTTTGTTTCAGGGATGTTTAACTCATTCATATTGAGGTTAAAGTTCCCCCGTTTTTTCTTTTCTCATTTACAAATGTTTTTCTATTTCTTTTACTCCTAGTCCTTTATTTCTGTTTCTTGTAGTTTTTCTTGATTTCTTGATTGCCTCCTATGCTGTGTTTGCAAAGTCCTTTTCTTTGCCCTTCATCTACATTAATGTCAGAAGGCATTGGACAGGTTACCTAACATCTTTAACCAAAGTTGTCCCATGAATAAAATAAGAATATTTACTTCAGAGTGTTGTTGAGGCTAATAAAACAAATACTATGTGTTATACTTTTCCTGGTTTACAACAAGTTTTCCTTGTTTCTTCTTTCTATGCCTTCTTCTCCTTATCCTCATTTTATAGTCTTATATTAATATTTTAAGTTCTTTCTGCAAATCCTCTTCTTTTCTCAAGTGATAACCGACCTTGACCCTGATCTAAAAAATAATCTATGTTTTGCATTGCTGTTCTGAGCCTGACCTGTCTGTTTCTTCTATTGCTATTTTTATAGTTTTAAAGTTAATTAAACTAGTATTTGTTGGTTTTTAAAATATGTGACAAGCACTAGAGATACAATAGTAAACAAAACAGGCAAAAAGTCCTTGCCCTCTTGAAGCTTACATTCTATTGGGGTTGGGGGAGGGAAGATGGACAGCTTTTTAAAGAGTTACAAAGTGTCAAATGGCGCTTCTGGGCTGGTGACCACATTGAGGTGCTTAGATGGCAGTGCCCTTAAAGAGAGCATGAAAGTTCCATGCCATCTACCACCCTATACCCTGCCCTATGCATCTCTTCCATTTGTCTGTGCCTGAGGTACATTCACATGCAAAAAAAGAGAGAGAGAATCTAGACACAGAGCTTACACCCTTCAAAAATTAACTCAAAATGGAGATCATAGCACTACATGTAAAGTGCAAAATTATAAAACTCCTAGAAGATAACAGTGGAGAAAAATATAGATAAATATGGGTTTGTTGATGACTTTTTAGGTAGAACACCAAAGGCATGATCCATGAAAGAAATAATAATTTGGAGTTCATTATAATTAAAAGCTTCTGCTCTGGGAAAGGACATGAGAAGACAAGCCAGAGATTGGGAGAAAATATTTGAAAAAGTCATCTCTGGGCCGGCCTAGTGGCGCGTTGGTTAAGAGTTGGCTTGGGATGCCAGCTCTGAGCAGCAGGGCCCCAGTTCAGATTCCATGTGAGGGCCAGTGACACTGCCCTCTACAGCTAAGATGGTGAACAACAGCTCGACCTGGAGCTGGAGTGCCGTGAGTCGCCGGCCATGGTGTAGGCTGCCGTAAGCTACCGTGAGTGGCCGGCAGCCAGCGTGAGCTGCCAAGAGCTGCTGTGAGCAGCCATCCAATGGCTGGCGAGCGACTGCCTCACTTGGGAAGAGCGTAATAATAATACCAACATGGGCCAGTGAAGCGACGTCCTCCACAACTAGACTGAAGAACAAAAGAACAGCAATTTTTTGTTCCCCTTTTCCGATTCCCAACACTGTTCCCCTCTCCCAATTCCCCAATAAAATCTATAAAAGAAAAGTTATATCTGATAAATAACTGCAATCTAAAATATACAAAGAACCCTTAAAACTCAACAATAAGAAAACAAATAGTCCAATTAAAAATGGGGAAAAGATAGGAAGAGACACCTCAACCAAGAAGATATACAGATGATAAACAACCATATGAAATGCTGCTCTGCATCATATGCCTCAAGGAATTGCAAATTAAAACAATGAGATATAACTACACACCTATTAGAATGACAAAAATCCAGAACACTGAAAGCACCAAATGCTGGTGAACATGTGGAGCAACAAGAAATCTCATTCCTTGCTGGTGGTAATATAAAATGGTATAGCCACTTTGGAAGATGGTTTGGCAGTTTCTTACAAACTTAAATATATTCTTACCATTTGATCCAACAATCACACTCCCTGGTCTTTACTAAAATGAGTTGAAAACTCATGTGCACACAAGAACCTGCCTACAGATGCTTATAACAGCTTTATTCATAATTGCCTAAACTTTGAATCAACCAAGATGTCCTTCAGTGGGTAAATGAACTGGATAAATTGTGTTACATCCACTCAATGGAATACTATTGTGTTAAAAAAAAATGAGTTACCAAGTTACAATGAAATATAGAGGAAGCTTAAATGCATATTGCTTAGTGAAAAAAGCCAACCCAAAAAGGGTACAAATTATATAATTCCAACTATTAAGATATTCTTGAAAAGGCAAAGCTATAGAGTAAAAAGATCAGTGGTTGTCAGGGGTCATGGGGGAGGGAGGGATGAATAGACCCAGCACAGATGTAGGGTGATGAAACTATTTTGTGTGATACTGTAATGTTGGATACATGTCATTATGCATTTGTCCAACACACAGAATGTACAACACCAAGAGTGAACCCTAATGTAACCTAGGGACTATGGGTGATTTTGCTGTGTCAGTGCAGGTTCATCGATTGTAACCAATGTACCACTCTCGTGTGTAATTCTGATAGTGGGGGAGGCTGAGCATCTTGGGGTAGGGTTGGGGAAGTGGACAGGTGGAATACACTAACTCTCTCCACTCAATTTTGCTGTGAACCTAAAATAGCTCTAAAAATAAAGTCTATTTAAAAGCATAGAATGCATACTTTCTGCATGTCTTCTGACCATGTTCTAATCTCACCTATTTTCTGACCTGTTGGCATGAGCAGCTATGGAGGGTCACACCTTACTAATTTTGTTGCCGGTGATGGCAATGCCCAAATGTTTTTCTTCTTGGCAATAATTACTCTCTCAACTTACTCACTCAGTGAGTGATTCTTTAAAATGTACTTAGGTTTCATAATAACTCTACAAGGCAGGTAGGACATCTGATACTTTGTCTGAAAAAAGAGGAAACTGGTTTGCAGAAACCTTAAGTGACTTTTTTTACAGGTCACATAGATTGTTAGGGGCAGACTCAAATTAGACCTGTGATCCTCTTATCCTGGTACTGGGCTCTTTCTATAAGAACATGCAGTAAGAAAACATGTAGTAAATCTACTCCCTACATTTCTATAGCATGTGAGTAATGTATAAACAGTGCTTGTATTGCACACCAGAGAGCTGGAATGTTTGACAACTACATTCGGAAGGACTGGTTGATAGTAGTACCTGAGGGTAGTACAACCCTTGTGATTTTATACAAAAAGTGACAACTCTTATATCAGCTCAATATGCTTATTGCACTTCTTGGAAAATCTACTAATATTTCCTGTTCCTGAAGGGCTGAAATTCTTAAAAGTACTGGACACAGAGAAGGCACAACAGGGATATGTAAGTAAAGAGAGGACATTGCCCTATAACCTTCCATAATAATGCAGATAACACTTTAAAGACTGAGTTTTGAGCAATCGCTGACAAAGGAAAAGTATTTTATGCAACCAGCAAATGAAGAACTTTTAGGAAGTAACATTTTAATGCCCAACTCTTAAAGCAATGGTACAACAGAATACCAATTGGATCAAGCCAGAAGCAATTCTCTTAGCAGTACCTAATAAGGATTTTTATTTTTTTCATTGTGGCAGAATTGAGAGTTACAGCACAATGAATATCCATTGTTCCTTAATAAGAGGATAATATTTGTGCACACCTGATTAAAGACTGCATTTCTTAACAGTCTTAGAAGGTTTATGCGACCATTTGACTAAAGTCTGGCCAATGGGTTGTTACAGGAAGTGATATGTGCAAATTTCCTGTTGTGCTTGAAAAGGAAAGGGCTTGACTTCCCCTTCCTAGACTAGAATAAACATGTGATAATGGGAGTTGGAACAGTCATGTTGGACCACCAGATGGAGCCAGATGTTGAGGATGGCAGTGCAACAAGATAGAAATCTACCTACCTACATTTTATGTGAGAGAGAAATTGACTTTCTTCTTTAAGTCAGTATCATTTTTTATCTCTCTATTATAGCAGCTGAAAGAGTTTCTAATGAACACAGAAGTTAATGTAAAAATTATATTATATTCAATTTGTAATTTGTTACCCATTACTATTCTAAAACAATGGTAACCATGTGTATTGTTTGCTATCCAGAGTATTACTTTGTGCATTCTCATTCTTTTAGGTGTGTCATTATAAATGTTAGAGTTAAGAGGACATTCTCTGTGTTATTATAGATCATGATTTGAATTGAGTGAACATCCAAATGAGAAAGAGAGCAAGAGCAAGTGAGAGCGCGCTGCAAGGATAATAGTAGTGAAAAAACTCTGGTGCCTCAAGTGGGTACATCAGCTTCTAGTGCTCCATACAGCTTGGGGGGTTACCAAGGACTATTTTACCTAAGTGATCCAAATGCAACACTTTAATGAATTTCCTCATTTAATTAATCCTCAATGTGTTATTTACATAGTTTCAATTTAAATAACATTTCTAAGATTTGATTTACCATCTTTAAAATGAAGATAATACCTTTTAAAGTTCCCTCAAGCACTGCTTGGTCTATATTTGGTGTCTAATAAAGTTAGTGTCTTGTCATGAACATACAAAAATTCAGCAACCAATGGTAATACAAAAAAAATTAAAAAAGTAGCAAAAAATTATTATTATTATTATTAAAAAACAGAGTCAGTTTACAGAAGAAAAGTGGCAAGGAGAAGGAAAGAAACGTTGGCTGCTAACGCACAAATGTAATCACGTTAATACTTTGGTTCTAGAACCTTGAACCAGGCATCCTTACTACAATAAGCTTTAATTTAGGCTTCCATTTCTATGAAAGGAAAGTAGGCACGTTGTGGAAAAACTTTTCCATTTAACCTGCCTCTATTTTGGCTGTGTTAGTTAGAGCTGAAAGGAGTAAGTACTTAAGCTGAGAATCTATTGATTTAAGCAGTACCATTCTCATATGTTCTTTCTCTCCCTACTGCTTTCTCATTATTCTTGCCTTTTTATTTGCTTTGCAGACCTCTGTTACTTAATGAGTTCACATCTTCATTGAATTCTCCACCAGGATGCTTATTTCCTGATCCAGGAAAGTTCATTAACAAGTACAAATAATAGGGACTTGAGATAGAAACGTCCATAGCAATGGATATGCTCCACGTCACAATTTTTCAGCCTTTGCTTTCCCCTGACTTCTGTAGTTCTTTTTGTCTTTAGGGAAAGTTCAAGAACTAGTTTGGAAAGAAAGAAGGCAGGAAAGAGCTGGAGGGTATTGTGTGAAGGTGTAGGGCCCATGTGAATTTAAGAATAGAATTAAAGTTACAGCTTAAAAATCTTGACATATATAACATTTTTTTAAAAGTATGCTTCCCAGACTTTGAGATTTTATGCGTTTGATGAATTTGCAAAGAAATTTGAAGACTGGCATGTCGTCATCAACTCCTTTTCCCCCTCTTTCTCTGAATGACTACAACAACTGCAATGAGAATGTAGAATAAACATTTATTAGCTTAAGCCTCAGAAATGTCAAGTTAGTTATAATAGAGAAGAGAGAATGAATATTAGAGTATTATTTATCTTAATATATCCAACCAAGAAAGCAAGAAAGATATAATCATAACATAATAAGGGACAATCCTTTGAATTGAACATGTGAAAAGCTCCGTATGGGGGTCTTTTTAATTTTAGCCAGGTAATGGTGAAGCATCCTCATTAACTTATAACCAGATTATGGACAAATATTATGGATTGTTAGTGTAAACCACTCCTTCTATTGAGAATTATTTGTGCCTACATTTTTTATTGGAACTTTTTGCCCGATTACCCAGATTTGCATTCTTTCTGAGGCCCCGCAATTCTTGGTCTCTTCTTCAGCTATTGGCACATCTTGCCTCCTCCCTTCTCAGCCTCCTTCACTGTCCTTGGGATGTTAATAATGATATTGAACACCATCATGCTGCAGTTCAAGTGATCTATCAGTTTAACCTTACATCTCTCAAGAACCTTTCCTGAGATACAGCCCCACTGAGCTCGGGTTTAAAGTCAGTTTTTACAAATCACTGTGATCAGTTACTTGCTAAGGTAGGGGAATCTTGACAGCTGTGACAGAATGCATCTGTGGATAAAATGCAGTGGGGGAAATGGCTGAAGCCATCCTTTTAAATAAATCAATGTTTGTCAGCTGCCTCACCATCTTGTAACAACATTACATTAGTAGCTAGAACTAAAGTAGCTTATCATAAATACCTCTCCTAAAACCCCTCTCCTCCAACAAATATCTTAAAATAACATAAGAGCAGTAATCCCAGGGAACAATGATAGCCAACAATATCATTTTGAAACTCTTTTTATGTGTATCCCTATTAGTTAACTGAAATTCCTCTTTGGGGAGCTATAGTAAGCAAAATATAAGAAAATATTTGTTAGGATTCTGTTGCTAAAAGTTAAGGTCACACGCTTATAGCTATTATATGATTTCTATATATTTTATTTATATCATGCCTTTTTTTCCAGACCAACAAATGGCATTGCACTATAATCCTTTTCCTTGCCCTTCCTCTTTGGAATATTAACCATGTGGGTACTGGAAAGTCATAATATTAGAAACTTTGCTACTTTTCATTATAAGTGTTCTAATAATTAAAATAGAATGATTGTGGTCCGGGCAAACAAATAAACACGGTAAGGCAAATCTCAGGGTGAATTCCATAAACACTAAGCAACAGCTGTTTTGTCACACCAGCACTCCTGGAAACTTTATTCAGAGGAAAATTAATACAGAAATTAGTCCTCCTTTATAGTCTTTCCCCTTAAAATGAAAAAGTGGTGAAGTAATGGCTTGGGAAACCCCTGACAAAATTTCCTTCTTGTGCCCAATTTAGGAATTTCTCATGCGTTTGCTTGCTGTTTCACATCTAATGGCTAGGAAGTAATCAGCTATCTTGATTTCAAAGAAAGTACTTAAAACATTGTTCTTTCCTAACCATTGGCCTATAAAATTGAAGTAGCAATGGCAAGAAAAGCATTAATTAAGCAGAAGGAAATAAAAGTTAAAAGATTTTATTTTGATTTAGTTATTTGTTGATCTATTCACATGCTTGTTATTTTTATGGTTGATGGAGAAGCAGACGTGTCTAATACAACACTCTTCCCTCAGTGAGCATGGATTCTTTAGGGTTAATGATATTTTGCTTACTCACTTCATTGACATATATTCATTGACTATAGTACCTACATTCTTCTAGATTTTATAGGAGTGAGTTAACTTGGGTCCCCTTGAAAGAAGAGCTTGAAACAAAGGCTTTTGTGCTGGTAGTTTATTTGGGAATTGATCTCAAAGACCAAGAGTGAGTGGAATAAGGAGAAAAGAACAGAATAGGGATGGCTACTGTACAGGCAACCGCTGTGGTATCCAATACAAGGGATGCAGAAAAAAATGTGGTATTTACAATCAAGTACTAAAGATATAAAATTACTACTCTAAAACTACAGTAAACAATATAAACAACATATGATTGAGGACAAAATTGTTTCATGTAGACCAGTGATTCTCAACTGGGTTTGATTTGCACTCCCTGCAGGCAATATTTAGCAATGTCTGGAGACATATTTTATTGTCAGGATGGCATGGGGTGGGGGTGGAGGAGTGAGAGGGTATGCTTCCTGCATCTAGTGGGTAGAGGCCAGAAATGCTGCTCAACATCCTACAATGCACAGGACAGCCTTCCCATACAAAGAATCTGGCACAAAATGCCAATTATGCTGCTGTTAAGAATCCCCCGTCAAACATAAAAATGCCTGTGTCACCTGGCAATCTAGTTAAAATGCAGACCTTATTCAGTAGGTCTAGGGTGGTGCCTGACATTCTGCTTTTTCTAACAAACTCCCAGGTGATGCTGATCTGTGGACCACATTTTGAAGAACAGAGCTGTCAACAGTGGGTATGATAGAAGATTTAAAAAGTGAGAGATTAATGGCAAGTAGAGCAACCTCTCTAAGGGGAAAGCCCTCAGACAAGGTGACATCCATGGTGGCTGGGATATCCTCATGGGTAGGGTGGTGAGGACAAAGCACAGCATGAGTAAAGAAGTGAGGGTGACAATTTTCAGCATGAAATAAACCTGGGTTAGAAAGGGTGATTGTGAGGAGCGTAGGGTGAAAAAACTTGGGTTGCAAGACTTGTTTCATCCTTAAGGTTGCTCTGTACCCTAAGCAACTTATGTATCCTTTTGGGCCTCAGTTTCCTCATGTGAAAGGAATACTTCAAAGTACTATTAAATGTAGGTTTAAGTGAAATGAAATCCCATGTGTAAATTTTGCACTTTCCAGATGTAATTTCTGTAGCCAGGCTGCCTAAGTTTGAGTCTCAGCTGTGCTTCTCACTGTGTGACCTAGAACAATGCTGTTCTGATATTTATTACAAAATTAGTTCCTATGTAGGATATGGGATGGGATTTTACAAAACTACTGCTCTTATATAGCATTCATTCATTTCTTACTATGTGCCACTGTTCCAAGTACTTTACCTGTGTTTTGTATGACATTTTAAAATTTCTTTAAATTACTGGGAACAGGTAATTATGGTGATCCCCACTGTATAACTGAGGAACTAAGGTTATATAACATGCCCAAGGGCATACATTTAGTGAATGGCACAGGTGTGGTTCAAATACAGGCCATCTGGCTATAGAGGATGCTTTTAGCAACTGCATTGCTGGGATTTTCTTAAAACACAGGTATCCTGTCTCTCTTTGTTTCCTACAAGAATTTTGCTGTAGCAACTGGCTTGCTCAAGAAAGTTTAGTATTTTTATATTTCCAGGATACTAGAGAGGATTCAACAAAGAAGCTTCTTAACTTGTTGAAACTTGGAAGTTTTTTATGTGGGAGGGCATGTCCCTGGACTCTTCTAGATTAATTGCTGTTTACCTGGATTTTCCATAATCTTAAGATTCCTCAGCAGTAGTAATAGGCATCTATGCTCTATCTTCAAAATATGTTTACCTTCTGATTGGTGTTGGTGTACAAAAATATCAAAGTGGTGTATTTTGCATGGAATAATACACCTCATAGTTTCCCAATATATATTTCATGCTATTAATAAAATAATAGTAATAATAATAATAATAAAATTTCTTGAAGAAACTTTGGGAATCATTGATCCATAATATCATCCATCCCATCGTGACTAAGTCAAAAACCAATTTACATGTATAATGTTTTGCTCTATGAAAATCTGTTCTTTCATTAAACAGAATCTCCAATTTTCCTGTCTCCTAAGGGCCATTTTTCATTCACCTGAGAAAACCCTTTTAATTCAGAGTACACACATTAAGTCCCCAACTTATGAATGAGTTCTGTTCCGGGAGAACGTTCGTAAGTCGGATTCGTTTGTAAGTCTGATAAAGTGAGTCTTATACACTTTTGACCCAAATATACAATGTAAAGCCAATAGTTGAATGATTCATGTTATAAGAATGAGTGACATCTACCATCTTTTTGCCTCAGTCCAATCTCTCAATTATTTTCACTTTTGTTTCCATGGTTATTGCTTTGCGCTTCCTAGCTGTCCCCCGCCACATCACCACTGCTTTTCCTCTTGCTTCCGGACATCCTGGGCTCTGATTGAGCACTGTACTACTGTACACTATTGCACTGTACAGTAAGCACACAACAGCACAGCTGTGATAATGTCTGGCAGACATGTGAACTACTTCCGCGATTTATTCGCATCTACGAATGTTCATAATGTGAAGTCTGTTTGTACCTGTGAAAGTTCGCAACTCGAATGTTCTTAAGCTGGGTTCTTACTGGATTTCAAACAATGTCATGCACTCTATGTGCCTCCAACTCCGCTTCCCTGGAAATGAGGAAGGCGTGGTCCATTTGTCAGAAGCAGAGCTTGTGCTTGGGCAGAGCGTGACATTGCTGATTTCTTATTTTTTATATTCTCTGAGGTGGGACAAGAACATGCCAGGGCTTTTTTTTTTTATTGTTGTTGTTGTTGTTTTAATAAAAATGTCATAAAATCTGTTGTGACAGATTTTAAACAAGTCCTGTAACTGGGCAAATGGAATGACAACTCTGGGAGACCGGACAGAAACACATCAGCCCCATGAATTTATTTACTTCTGTTGCCTTTGTCTCTCCCACCGAGTTGAAATGTTCCTTCCATGAGCCTGTGATGCTCGCCGAGTGAAAGGTCTGTGGCACTCCAAAGCAAATACCATCCAACAGTCTCCAGTCCCTAAATAAGAGGCAATTACAGCCCCCCTTTCCTGGGAAGTGTCAGTTATAAAGGCAAGGGAGCCTTTGGAGATGGGTTGGAGCATGTCAGTCATTCAAAGAGTAAACTCTGGCATTGAACAAACGGTGCGTTCCTGCGTGCAGTGCCAGCAGGCAGCTTCTGGCTACAAACTCTTTTGCAGGGATGAAAGCCTTCCTAGTGGAATTCTAGCAATTCTAAATATTTCATGCCTGTGCTCGAACAAAAAGTTGCCATGGGAAGGCTGGCTTGAAGATATATTATCAGCTTGGTATTTTCCAAGTTAAAGCCTCTCATTAGCTTGTCCTTCTCTGTCCTATTCCCACCCAAGTCAGAAACTCCAATTGCAAGCACCCTTTAGAAATGATCATTCCTATCTTAGGTATCTTCTCTATTGAGGTGTGTCAGCTCTGCCTTATAAATCTTGCTAAAGATATCACATAATCTAATAGGAGAGGAAGCAGGGCTGCTGTATGTTATGAAGTGTTTTGAAGTATTTGTGGAAATCAAATTGTATGAGTGATCTATTGTTATATAACTACCCGGAAACTAAGTAGCTTAAAAATGATTAATATTTATTAACTTGCATGCTTTCTGTGGGTAAGGACTCCAGATAGAGCTCAGTGGGGATGTTTTTGTTCCACAGTGTCTGGTCTCAGGTGGAATATTTGAAGACTGGGGGCTGGAATCATCTGAAGGCTCATTTACTCACATGTCTAGTGGTTGATGCTAGCTTTTGGCTGAGATTTGGCTGAGAAACTAGTGAGGTAAACATATGGCATCAGTTTGCTCACAAAAAGGTAGCTGGATTTCAAGGGCAAGTGTCTCAAGAGAGAGATATGAATTTTTGTGACCTATGGTAATTATGCAGGGTCATCGTCACATTTTATTGTTTAACCCAGTTATAATGGTCCACCCAAGTTCAAGGGAAACTCCCTATGAAGGTATGTCAACATCACATTAGAAGAAGAGCATGAGGGATAGGATATTTATACATACATATATATATATATATATATATATATATATATATATATATATATATATATATATATATATATATATATATATATTGTCTTCTTTGGAAAATACAATTTCTCTCTCAAATGCAGTTGAGAAAAATTTAGACTAGCTGATACTTTGAGAGTGTTGTCTATGCTTCATAGTTTTTTGGATATGTAACATAAACTGATAGAAACTGTTTGCTGTAATCTATCATATCTATGTAATGCTTTGTAATATTTCTGTTGCTTTATATTTAACATTTGTTTTAAGTATCACTTGAAGTTGGAAAGTCAAGAATTCTCACCTCCACATTGTAAATACAGATGCTAAGGCTCAGAGAAGTATAGGTATCTTAAAATCACCCAGGTATTTAATGGTAGATTTGGGACTAGAACACAGCTTCTCTAACTCCTAGACCTTTGTTCTTTTCATTAGAATTTATAGCATCTACAACTTGTAACATCTGCAACAAATGAACATTTATTGAGTACTTTTGATAATGGAGGTGCAATGGTAGACATCTAGTTTATAAAGATGAATATGACTCAGTTTCTTCCTTTAGAGAACTCATGGTCAAATGGAGAAGGTAAGCACATAAATGCAAATATTCAAAAGAATGGGACCTGTGTAGAAATGAAAGTAAGCAACCATGCAATTTTAGCACAGATAGAAACACTTAGTTCATCTTGGGATAGGGGTGACTTTGGGAGTATAAAATTTAAACTTATATTTCATTGCTCAGCTCACTAAACCAGATAGCTGCCTGAAAAAGGGCACATTGGTTATGTAAAGGTCAACATACATATTTTAAAACAATATATTCCCTACCCTACCTGATATATGATGAGACAATTATTTCCTTTTCCTTTCATCCTTCAACACTTTATACATTTATGATATCTTGATTATGGGTATGTCTTACTTTTTCTTGCTATTTTGAATAGTATTTTTAAATATTGTGGTTTCTAATTGGTTGTTGCTGGTATATAAAACCATATAAATACACACACACACACACACATACACACACACACACACAGAGATCTTTACTACAATCCTGCTGAGTTTTTCTACCTTCTTGGTTGAATAAGCTAAGGATGCTTAGCTTATTGATTTTTCAGCTGTCCTTTTTTCCTAACGTATGCATTTAATGTTATGTGTGTCTCTTATTATTGCTTTAGCTATACCTCACAGGTTAGATATTTAGTGATTTTATTTTTGCTCAGTGCTGTATATTATAATTTCCATTATGAACTCTTCCTGAAAACAATGCATTTTTTAGAAGTGTTTTTTCAAATGTCTTTTAATATTTTAATGTTTAATGTATAATACATACACAATTATACCATTGGTTCTGTTTCTCTGAAGAACCTTGATTAATATACTTGGCAATTTTTATCTTTTTTCTATAATGCTGGATCTACTTTTCTAATATTTTGGTGACAATTTCCATGTTTACATATTTGTGGGGTAGTAATCTGTGATTTTTTTATCTTTTCATATTTTTGTTAGGTTTTAGTATCAGGGTTTCACTGGTCTCATAAAATGAATTGAAAAGTGTTCCTTCGTTCTGTAATTGCCTGAAAAGGTTTGTGTAAAATTAGTAATTCTTAAAATATTTGATAGCACTCACTAGTAAAGCCACCTAAACATGGAGATTCTTTTGTGGAAATTTTTAAGTTACAAAGTCTTTTTAAAAAAAGTATAATGACTGTTCAGATTTTTAAAAATATAGTCTTGTGTCAGTTTTACTAAATTGAATTTTTCAAGGAAATGTTTCCATTTTATCTAAAGTCTTTCATATACTGTCACATAGTTGGTCAATATTGTTCCCTTATTTTCCTTTTAATGACTCTCATATCTGTTTATAATCTTTAATTCATTTCTGATAGTGGTAATTTGTATTTTCTTCTTTTTTCTGTTGATCAGTCTTTCTTAGGGTTTGTTAATTTTATTAATCATTTTCAGAGACCCAAATTGTGTCATTCTGTTATCTTTATTCTTCCCTTCTTTCTATTTTCTGTGTCAAAGTCGTACTTTTTTTGTTCTTGAGATATAAATTTAGATAATTAACCTTAAACTTTTTTTTCTAATATAAGCAATTAAAGGCAAAAGTTTTCCTGCAAGGGCCTTAGCTGCATTAGCAAAATTTTCTAGGTATTTTATGGATTTTGACTTATAATTAAAATGGTTAGATAATATATTCTGGATGATTTTAATTCTCTGGAATTTTTTCAGATTTGTTTTATGGACCACTATATGTCTTTCTGAATATTTTTGTTTGCTTGAAAAGTATATATGTTCTTCAGTTTTGGAGTGTGTAATGTTTTATAAATCTCAATTACATCTAATTGGTTGAAAGTGTCTAGATATTTTATATTATTCTGATTTTGTTTATTTGTTTTTTGTTTTTTTAATTAGTGAGAGAAGGGCTTAAAATCTCTATGATTATGTGTCTCTATTTTTTCCTTTAATTCTGTCAGTTTTCCTACTCTAATTTCTGGTTAGTTGTTTGCCACTGTGTAATATAGGCTGCTGTGTTTCTTGCCTCTGAAATGAATTTCATTCCTACCATTGCCCCACTGCTAAACAAACACCACATAATCTAAGTTGTGTGATGAAATTATTACATGTCAAGTTACCAATTTCTCTATTAGCAAAAGTAGGATGAATGTTCTAATAATCCAAAAATTGTAGTGATTTAAGGTTTATTTCATGCTCATGTTGCCAAAAAAAGGGCTCTTGTCCACATAATCATTCAGGACAGTGGCTCCTTTTTTGAGTGTCCCCTTGCTTCCAGTTGACACCAGAGTCACCACTGGATTCTTAGCATATGGCTAACAAAAGAGAGAAAAGAGTGAGTAGTATTGCATACAAGGTGTTTGGGGGTTGGGCCTAAAAAAAATGTATTTCCCTCTTACCTATATTCCATTGTTTGGAACTCAGTTACCCAGCCCTTCTAACTGAAGGAGAAAGCTGAGAAATATAGGCTGGTTGTGTGACCAGAAGAAGGAAATGCATTTTAGTGCTATGTAATTTCATCTCTAAAACATAGTTTAGTTCCACCAAGATCAGCCCAACATAGTCTTTTAACTTACATTATATAACATTTTATTTCATTCTAACACTGGAGCAAAAATAGTTTAGTGTGGTGGGTTCCATAATATGTTGAATTCTTGCTCACATAAAATGCCATGGCTTCCATTATCTTGGTGGAAATTAATTATTCTCGCTTTTGCTTTTGAACTTGTTTAAAATATTTACCACAGTCCTTCTTGCATTAAAGAAAGTTATGGAATCATTTTCCTCTTTCCCTCTGGACGGTGAGCCCCCTTGAGGTACCGTGAGCCCCCTTGAGGTAAGAGAATTATGTATTATTAATCTTTGTATCCTCACAGGTGTTTAGCCAGGGTTTCAACATTTGGTGCACAGGCAATCTATACATGTTTGTTGAACTGAATTGAAAGAAGACTATAATCCAAGGAGTGATCAAGAAGTTTGCAGGTTTTCCACATATATAAGTTTTTATATATAAAATAATAAGTCAGCGTTCTCCAGAGAAACAGAATCAATAGGATGTGTGTGTGTACACAGTTGGCAGTTACAGTTTTGAACACTATGTTCTAAAATATTTCCACTGATGAAACAGTGCTATAAAAGGGGCAATAAATCTTGATTTGCTCAGATATCAAAGAATTAATTGAACCTCTTTAGATAAATACATGTGGAGAAATTATGATTGGGGTGCTTCCCAAAATAACAATCCTCATGTTTAAAATGCTAAATAAAAATATAATTACTAACTAATTCCTCTTGATTAGCACCTCTGTTCTTATGATGAGCTAGGATTCTGTGATAATGTTAGAAGAATGACACTTAGTCAAAAGTTCAAGTGATATGCCACAAGTATAAGCAGTACAATCCGGATCTCTTCAATTAAGTATGTTTAACAGCAGGTGGGAGGTTATTTTTCTCCACAGAAAGAGAATGAAGGCCTTTTCTGATGGTAAAACTGATTGTTATTCTTAACAGCCTATACAAAACACGAACCTTACCTTGAAGTCTCTAATGTTTAGTGTTTTATTCTTCTGTGTATCATGTTTATGAAGTTATTGATAAATAACCCCTCTCCACTAAGAATACTGGATTGTTTTTGTGTATTATGGCAAGGAGTTATGCTGTTATGCATGAGCAACAAATATCCTCACTCCATTGAGAGGAAATGACCATGTCCAAGCCTGGGTTGTTGAGTGGTGTGTGTGTGTGTGTGTGTGTGTGTGTGTGTGTGTGTGTGTGTCCAACTCCAAGTGATTATGACTTGGATTAACACTGAAGTTATCATTTTAGCATAGATAAACCTGGCCTTAAAGGAGAATCTAATTAGTACCCTGAGGATATGGTTGGAATTTTCTTCAAAGGCTTGTCAGCACCAGGTTTACTGTATTGTGTTACAAACAGAATGAGAAGACTTGGGGTGCAGTTTTGTAAGTCAAGGCTTATCTGATTTGGGTACCTATTTACCTCTGACAGATAATAGAATCTTAATATACGAGCTTTTTCTTTCCTTTGTTGTATTTCTCTTTTGTTTAGGAAGATGCACGTTGGGAAATTTCCTGCTATAAAATATGTCTCCCAAGTTACTAACCACCTTTTGAGACCAAAATTCTGTCTACTCTTTGGAGCTTTCCAGAGACTCAAATATAGTGCTTTTTCTCTTGTTATTTCTTCTCGAAAGTCTCATTCATGTTAAACAATGTGTGTGTAATTATTTATAATGGCTTATTACACATGTAAACAAATAACTATGAACCTATAAGTCAAAATGAAATATTCTATCCAACAAATATTTAATTATCATCTAATATATGGCATGAAACATCTTTGGCCCTGGGAATAGCAAGTTAATAAGACTCATTTTAAAAAAAATGACAGCATATTGGTTGTATAGTTTGTGATTGTTGCTTAAAAAATGGTAGAATAATTTGGTTAGAACAACTCTCTCACAGATAAGAATTACAAAATCTAGAAATAATATATGGAGGGACTTCTGGTAAGATGGCAGAATAGATAGACGCTGTGCCAACTTCCTCCCAGGATCACACCAAAATTATAAATAATTTATAAAATATTCAACCTCGGAAGTTCCCTGGACCCTAGATGAGCAGTACCTCTAAATGAAGGACTTAAAGAGGAGGCCACATTGAGTCTAGTAGGAGGGACGGAGAGGAGAGAGGGCGAACCCTGAGAGGGACAGCTCAGCGTTGGGGAGGCTTCTCCAGTTGGGGGCGAGACCTTCCGGCTCTACACCGCGCTCACCAGCCCAGAGTTACTTTGCTGGGAAGAGGAGTTCTATGATAGCTGGAAGTAGAAAATAGTGAGGACTCTCTTTGCTCAACGTGGTGAGGCTGAAGGCAGCTGGTGAACTAGTGGAGCCGGCAAACCAACTCGCTCGCTGGTGAGCACTCACCCGGTTCCTGGTGGAGGGAGTGGCTTTGTGAATGGGGCCCAGGAGCCTGCGGGAAGGACTGAGCTGAGTGCCTTTGGTGCGGGTGCTGGATGTTTTTGGGACCATTGTTCCCCTGGTGTGGAGCTTGCACACGAGCAGTGCACAGGAAGGCTCCATTTTTTCAGGGCTGGGGCTGGGCTGTCCCACAGAGGCTCAGGTCTGGGACTGCATTGGTCTGCTGGAATTGGCACAGGAGTGCATGTGAGTGTGTGTGTGCACATATGGTCTTGGATCCCCACCCTCCACACTGCTTGTGCTGTGTAGCCAGGGAAATGCCTGGCAGGTGTGCTCCGACTCCAACAGACTGCTTATTGAGACCTGGGAGTGCGCGACTCGCCTCAGGTCCCCGATTTCCACACTGCGCATGCAGAGTTGCCTGGGTGGTGATTGGCTGTTGGGCTGCTTGGCCTGATCTTCAAGTGGCTGATTGGGACAGGCTGAGGCTGGGAGTTTTCCTGGGAGTGTAGGGCCGCGAGCTGTGTGCCTGTGTGATTCAGCCGGGGCTTTCCAGGCGAGTTTGTGTGGGTTGGCTGCTGATGCAGGAGTGCATGCTGCTCTGTCTTGGTGGGGGCCACTGACCACACCCTGTGGTGCCTTGGGGGCCTGTCCTGCCCACCTAGAGCTGTGTTGCCAGGGGCACCCTGAGCCCCTGGTCCTTGACTCCTACCTCCGCAGGCCACAGAGGGTTTTTTGCAGCAGCAGACAGCCCACAAAAACCTGTGAGGATTTTTGGTGATGAGCACGGTTCCAGAGCACATAGCAACTAATTGTGGGAAGCTTACTTCAAGTCTAGAGGGAGGTCGGCGCATGACACACTGAGCCCTTCTCCCCAACAGCTGGTGCTGAGTCACCCAGAGTGTCTCTATTACTGAGCAAATGGTCTGCAGATTAAATCGGGTGGAGAGCCCCTCCCCCCCCTTTTTTATTTTTTTCTTTTTCCTTTTGTTTGGTCTTTCTAGTTGATCTAATACATTGAAGCAATCAGAGTGATATCCAGAATGAAGAAACAAAGAAACATGTCCCAAGTAAAAGATCAGAAGAAATCTCAAGAAATGGAACTAAATGAAACAGAGGTATCCAACCTTTCAGAGACAGAGTCTAGAACACTGATGATAAGAATGTTTCAGGAACTTAAGGAGGACATAAAGAAGGATACAGAAATCATAAAAAACAACCAGGTAGAACTAAAGAATACAATAACTGAAATGAAGAACACACTCGAAAGAATCACCAGTAGATTAGATGAAGCAGAGGATCCGATCAGTGATTTAGAAGACAAAATAGCAGAAATCACCCAGTTGGAACAACAAAAAGAAAAAAGAATAAAAAACAATGAAAATAGTTTAAGAGACCTGTGGGACAACATCAAGCGCAACAACATTCGCATCATAGGACTACCAGAAGGAGAAGAGAAGAAGCAAGGGATCGAGAATGTATTTGAAGAAAGGATGACTGAGAACTTCCCTACCCTGATGAAAGAAATTGACATACAAGCCCAGGAAGTGCAGAGAGTTCCGAACAAGCTGAACTCAAACAGGTCCACACCAAGACACATCATAGTAAAAGTGGCAAAGGTTAAAGACAAAGACAGAATCCTAAAAGCAGCAAGAGAAACAGAGCGGGTTACATACAAAGGAACTCCTAAAAGACTAACAGCTGACTTTTCTACACAAACGGTGCAGGCCAGAAGGGAGTTATTCAGGAAATATTCAAAGTGACACAAAATAAAGGTCTACAACCAAGATTGCTCTACCGAGCATGGCTATCACTTAAAATTGAAGGAGAGATAAAGAGCTTCTCAGAAAAGAATAAACTTAAGGAATTCATTACCACCAAGCCAGCATTGCAGGAAATGTTAAAAGGGCTTTTTTTAAACA
Organism: Hipposideros armiger; assembly: GCF_001890085.2. Lineage (NCBI taxonomy): Eukaryota > Metazoa > Chordata > Mammalia > Chiroptera > Hipposideridae > Hipposideros > Hipposideros armiger. The sequence goes on from NW_017731534.1 coordinate 1,469,050, forward strand.
GAAGAAAGGGAAAAACAAGCTAACCCAGGAAGATCAGAAATATAAATAACAAAATGGTAATAAATATACACCTATCAATAATCACTTTAAATGTGAATGGATTAAATACTCAAATCAAAAGATGTAGAGTGGCTAAGTGGATAAGAAAACAGGACCCATGCATATGCTGTTTACAAGAGACTCATCTCAGATCAAAAGACACACACAGACTAAAAGTAAAGGGATGGAATAAGATATTTCATGCAACTGGAAATGAGAAAAAAGCTGGAGTAGCAATACTTATGTCAGACAAAATAGACTTTAAAATGAAGACTACAATAAAAGACAAAGAAGGACACTACATAATAATAAAAGAATTGATTCAACAAGAGGACATAACCCTAGTAAACATCTATGCACCCAACATAGGAGCTCCTAAATATATAAAACAGATTTTGACAGACATAAAGACAGTGATCAACAGCAGCACTATCATAGTAGGGGACTTCAACACTCCATTGTCACCAATGGACAGATCCTCCAGACAGAAAATCAACACGGAAACAGTGACCTTAAATGACACTTTAGACCAGCTGAATTTAATTGATATTTATAGAGCATTTCACCCCAAAGCAACAGAATATACATTCTTCTCAAGTGCACCTGGAACATTTTCCAAGATAGACCACATGTTAGGACACAAAACCAGTGTCAATAAATTTAAGAAGATTGAAATCATATCAAGCATCTTCTCTGACCACAATGCTATAAAACTAGAAATCAATTATAAAAAGTAACCTGGAAAGCACACAAACACATGGAGGCTGAATAACATGCTACTAAATAGCGAGTGGGTCAAAACTGAGATCAAGGAAGAATTCAAAAGCTATCTCAAGACAAACGACAATGAACACACAACAACTCAAAATCTATGGGATGCAGCGAAAGCAGTCCTAAGAGGAAAATTCATAGCAATGCAGAAACAAATCTAAAGAAACAAGAACAATCTCATATCAACAGACTATCTTTACACCTAAGGGAACTGGAGAAAGAACAGCAAAACAAGCCCAAAGGGAGTACAAGGAAAGAAATAATAAAGACCAGAGCAGAAATAAATGAAATAGAGACCAAAAAAAAAAAGTACAAAACATCAATGAAACCAAGAGCTGGTTTTTTGAAAAGATAAACAAAATCGACAAACCCTTAGCCAGACTCACCAAGAAAAACAGCGAGACGACCCAAATTAATAAAATCAGAAATGAAAGAGGGGAAATGACAACAGATGCCACAGAAATACAGGAAATTGTAAGAAAATACTATGAGCAGCTATAAGCCAACAAATTTGACAATCTGGAAGAAATGGATAAATTTCTAGAAGCTTACAATCTACCAAGTCTGAACCAAGAAGAAATAGAAACTCTGAACAGGCTGATTACTACCAAAGAAATTGAGTCAGTAATCAACAAGCTTCCAAAGAACAAAAGTCCTGGACCAGATGGCTTCACAGGAGAATTTTTCAAAACATTCAAGAAAGAATTAATACCTATTCTCCTCAAACTATTCCAAAAAATACAGAAGGAGGAAAGGCTCCCAAGCACATTTTATGAGGCCAATATTACTCTGATCCCCAAATCAGACAAAGATATTACAAAAAAGAAAACTACAGGCCAATATCCCTAATGAACAAAGATGCAAAAATCCTCAACAAAATACTAGCAAACCGAGTTCAGCATCACATTAAAAAGATCATACACCACAATCAAGTGGGATTCATTCCTGGTATGCAAGGTTGGTTCAATATCCGCAAATCAAATAATGTAATCCATCACATTAACAAAATGAAAAATAAAAATCATATGATCATATCAATAGATGCAGAAAAAGCATTTGACAAAATCCAGCAATGATTTATGATACAAACTCTTAGCAAAGTGGGAATAGTGGGATCATATCTCAACATAATAAAAGCCATATATGATAAGCCCACAGCAAACATCATACTCAATGGGGAAAGGCTAAAAGCTTTCCTCTTAAGATCAGGAGCAAGACAAGGCTGCCCACTTTCACCACTTCTATTCAACATAATTCTGGAAGTTCTAGCCATAGCAATCAGACAAGAAAATGAAATAAAAGGCATCCAAATTGGAAAGGAGGAAGTAAAATTGTCATTATATGTAGATGACATGATAATATATAGAGAGAATCCCAAAGACTCCCAAAAATCTGTTATAACTGATAAATGAATTTAGTAGGGTAGCAGGATACAAAATTAACATTCAGAAATCAGTTTCATTTGTATACACCAATAAGAAACTATCAGAAAAAGAAATCAGGAAATCAATCCCTTTTACAATTGCTTCAAAAACAATAAAATACCTAGGAATAAATTTAACCAAAGAAGCAAAAAACCTGTACTCAGAAAATTATAAGACACGGAAGAGAAAAATCAAAGAAGATATAAATAAATGGAAATACATACCATGTTCATGGATAGGAAGAATTAATATAGTTAAAATGTCAATACTGCCTAAGGCAATATATAGATTCAATGCAATTTCTATCAAACTACCAAGGACATTTTTTTCCAGAAATAGAACATATAATCCTAAAATGTATATGGAACCAACCAAAAAATACCCCGAATAGCTATGGCAATCTTGAGAAACAAGAACAAAGTGGGAGGTATCACGCTACTTGACATCAAATCATACTACAAGGCTACAGTAATCAAAATAGGATGGTACTGGCATAAAAACAGACACATAGACCAATAGAACAGAATAGAGAGCCCAGAAATAAACCCATTCATATACAGTCATTTAATCTATGACATTGGAAGCAAGAATTTACATTGGAGCAAAGATAGTCTATTTATTAAATGGTGCTGGGAAAATTGGACTGACACATGCAAAAAAATGAAAATGGACCACCTACTTATACCATACACAAGAACAAATTCAAAATGGATTAAAGACTTAAATATAAGACCTGAAACCATAAAACTCCTAGAAGAAAACATAGGGAGTAAATTTGCAGACATTACCTTCAGTAATAGTTTTACTGATATAACCTCTCAGGCAAGGGAAATAAAAGAACAAATTAACATATGGGATTACATCAAACTTAAAAGTTTTTTC
>NW_017731534.1:1472963-1549330 GCF_001890085.2 Hipposideros armiger
ATATATATATATATATATATATATATATATATATATATATATATATATATATATATCTCGTCATGGGATGTGGAGTATAGTGTGGGAGTTGAGTCATGGGAATTGTAATAGATATGTATGATATGGGGGGCAAGGGTTGTCACTTTGAGGGGTAAAAAGTATAACTATTGCACTGTTGTTATATAGCTGAAACTAATTTAAAAAGTGTTTATTTCACAATAAAAAATAATAAATAAACAAAATCCAACAATAAGAACAACAACAAAAATTTAAAAAGGGGGAAAAAATGAAAAAAAAATCTAAGTTCCACAGTGTAGGACCTCTGAGTCTGTCTTATTTACAGTTGTATCCCCAGCACCTAGGATAATGTAAATATTGTGCAGGTACATATTTGTTGAATATTAACACTTTAACACTTTGATGAATAAATATATAGCTTCAGGGACTGAGTAAATACATTGTCTAAGTATTTGCTTTATGAAACCATGGTAAATAATTCAGTGAATATAGGCAGTGATGCTGGTATATTGGGATGGTGGGTGGGATTCAGTAATGTCTGACTCTTTAGAATATAAAAGAGGAAATAATGGGTGCCTTCGAGAATTCTTTTGGTTAATTTCACAGTTCCAAATAATTGACTTTGTTTTTTCCCAGGGTTTTCCAGTGACCAGCCTACTTTTTCTTTTTATGTTCTATTTCTGAGGCTTAAGCTGGGTGTGAAAATAGCAATATACTATTAATTATTGAGTAGCATCCACTGTCTGTTCTACATAGTAACTTTCAAATTGTATTGTCTTGGCACACTTGGGTCAAGGACTTACAAAACAAAATGAGTTAAATATTAAGTAGGGATACTGTGTAAGGGTAGAATTGTTGGAAAAAGGGACCAAATATGATGTCTCACTGCCTCAAAGTAAAGACCTGGGGTCCTTACTTGGATTGATTTCAAGAGTTATTGTTTAAGCTCTGGGCATTTCAAAGTGCAAGAATGGGAGCCCTAGAAGGATATGGTGAACCTGGGCATCTTGGTGCCCCTAGCTCTGAGCAAAACCAAAGCTGAGGATAATGATAGACCATATGAATGCATGGTCTTTTTAGTGGTACTTGGACAAATATAGGATAGCTGAATATTCTGAAGAGAGGGCACACATTTGCAAGAAAGTAAAGCAATATAAATTTTGTGAAGGGACATGATTTTTTTGTTTGTTTGGTTGGTTGGTTCATATATCTGTGGTGTAGTTCTTTTCAGGATTTTAAAGACCCACTCTAATGTCAGGTTAAAATAAACCCAGATATTTGGAAGTACATTTTGTGTGCAGAAAAAGAAGTGAGGGAAAGAAAAATTTCACCCACGGTAGAGTGAAAATAACAGTTGACCTAAAGCCAAATGACCTAACCATATACTCGTTTTTCCCCTAGTCAGCTGTATGACTTTGGGTAATCATGTTCTCTCTCTGAACTTCAATCCCTCATATATAACATATAAGTTTCTTTAATCCCTTTTGGTATTTTAAAACAGACAAAAAAACACACAACAACACCATAAGTGTTTGTAATTATGTTTCATAATGAAAATCATACAGTTCCTCCAAGGACTGCTTCTGCTATTACGTGCCCACCAATACCACTATTATTGTATTTAAGCAGATTAGCCTTCTTTGTAATCTTGTGGTTATCTGGTAAACTGAATATTTGAGAAGGAAAGTATAAACACTTTTAGTAATAGAAAACCAAAGAAGTTTGAGGGGATACTGGGGAATCTCTTTCCCCTTCATTCTATTAATGTGGTGTTTCTTTGGAGGCATAAGTCTTTATTCATTCTGTTACTGTGCAAAAGGTCCTGCTGCTCACTGCACAAAAGCCAAAACTTGAGATGTGAGGTTGGTGGAAAGAAAAGGAGGTTTATTCCAAAATGCCAGCATTAAGGGAAGACAATGGACCCCTTGTCACAAAGACGGCCTTCACCCTTTTAATACTACCAAAAAGTTTTATAGGCATGCAAGGAGGGGCAGAACACAGGAAAGAAGTTGGTCAGGTAACCCCAGGAAAAAGAGCTTCCCAGAGGCTGGCCTGCCTTGGGTACAGGATTGGATCCCATACAGATGCAAAAACCTCTCCCAAGTCACTGGTCCAGGCTTGCACAGGGCCCAAAGTAAACAGAAACTTTGACACTGGTATGCATAGTAAATGTATGGTAGACAGAATAATTAAGGTTTGGCAGGAGGAAAGAGAAGCAAAGAAAAGAAAAACTTCCAAGAAGTCTCAAGTCAAATCACACTGTCAAACCAAATTACACCAGAGGTTTAAATCTCAAGATAGAAGATATTGTGTCACCATTACAATTCAACAAATATTCATTAAGCACCTATTACATACTAAGCACTGTTTTAGGAACTGTAAATAGAACAGAAGTTTCTGGCCTCAGAGCACTTGTATTGGGTTGTCAGGCAAGTCATGACATAGTTTTCTAGTTTTTCAATGCAAAAATGTGTCACGACTTTCCCGACAACCCAATAGTTTGGAACTTATTCCCTTTTGTGACCTGTTCCTGTTTATGTTACTAATTAATCCTCATCTGTTTAAAGGAAAATAAATTCCAATATTAACACAAACGGGAAAATGTTTAGTACTGAATCAAGACATGTTCTGCCTGGAAAATAAAATGGCAGCAGACAAAATTGCCTGCAAGGAATCTGAGAGGACACGATTCTACAAGCCCTGAATCACATTTTGTGCCTGTAGGTCTAAAGCTCCAAAACGTTCAAAGCCAGATCCATCCAAAGTCACCCATTGTTATATAAAGCCATCTCGCACAGACCCGGCCATCATATGTTACAATTTTCCCTGCCAAAAAATTAATTGGCTCAGGCTGACTTTGAATTCATCCCAGATTTGCACAAAACTTGCTGGAAAGTTGTCTACCTCAAGAAAACTTTTGATAAACCCCGTTCCAAGTTTCAGATTTTTACAAAAACCTGAAACCAAGCAAGATTTTCTTGGTTTCCTATTTGGTGTGGAGGTACTTCAAGCTCTAATTATGAGGCCTCCAGGGAACACAAGGAAAGAAAGACACAAAAAGAAAAATCTTTGAAACAGGTAATTAAGGAGGAAAAACCTATCAGGAAAACCAATAAGAATCCGAAGCTTAGCTGAAATTGTAAGATTATTAATAATATATTTACACTGAAATGTTTCTGTGGTATAATGCCACTTAACAGGTATGCATTTCTGGATGCACTTTATTGTTAAAAGTCAGGAATTTTGAGAATGAATACCAAGCCTGTGTAGAGAGTGATCCATAAATAGAAACTACAAATCAAAGCTCTCACCCTCTTACCCTCAGTCCTATAAAATTTCACATTTTTTTACTCTTATTTAGTGATATTCGAAGATGAGTTAGCATAAAATGGAAAAATAATTTGATTGCAAATTGTGTTTGAGTCATATGCAAGGCATATCACACAGTTGAGATCTAATGATCAAATAAATTTGCCTTTGGGTGACTTGAAGCCACAAAATCAGTCCCAATATTTGATTTCAGTCTTTTTATTAAAATGGTGCCAGATAATCCAATTGTGTCATTGTTGCAAGAGGCTAGGCTATGCCTCTGCCTGGGAAGACCTAGGTCAGTGGGTTCACTGTAGCACCTAGGAGAGAATTTAAGCACCAGCCAAAATGAAAGTAAAGCAAGGATTCGTTTATTCAGAGAAGGAAGAAGCAGGCTACTCCATAGACAGAGCAGCCCTGCTCCTAATGTGGTTTTTAAGTCTATTATCAGTGTTCCTTCAATTAGAGCCTCCACATTCAAATTTGTAGGAGAAATACTCAAGGTTTCCTGGGAAAGGGTAGTGATTTCCTGGAAGGGCTTTGGGGGCCATTTTGTGTTCCTTTGTGGTCATTCTGTTTCTGACAATGGCAACACTATGCAGGGTGTGTCTTTTAGCATGTAATGAATGTATAATTAGTCTGGGGTCACTGCCCAGTTAAGTCCATGTCCATGTTGGTGCTAGTTGGTCACAGCCCATCTTAGCTGGATTTTAGACCACTAATCATCTGCCCCGCCTTGAGGTCCTGTGATAAGTTTCAGAAGGGCAGAGATTTCTCCCCCCCACCCCCAAGCTAGCCTTGCTTCTGCAGCCTGTCTTTCATCTACCTCATTTTAACATTCCCCCCACCCCCATCCATCCTTAGTTTTAGGTCAAGACATATCAAGAGAATCAACACAGATTGCTTTTCTTCTTGACTCTGACTTTGTAATATTTTTTAAACTTGGAGACAACTGAACTGTTTTTATTTTTAAGTCAGGAAAGATTATTTTCTGTCAGTATTGTTTTGATACTGAAACTCCTTTGGGTTTCTCATTTGAAATGGAAACATCTGTGAATATCTTATTTCATTAATGAAGTAGCTTTTGAACACATATGTCCAATCATAAGAGATATATAAATTCAAGGATTCTCATTTAACACAATATAAGAATGGTTCTAGAGCATATTAACATATGACGTTATACTGAACTTATGCATGGTTTAAACAAAAATTAGAGAGGGAAAAAGGGGTAGTATAACTGAGGATGGGTACAATGTAGGGCTTGGAAGTGAGTGATTAAGTTACCAAGTCAAGAAAATGGTAGGATTAAAGGGAAGAATTAAGAAGGAAGACAAATTGTCTGATAAGAACGTATTTACTGAGGTCACTTCCCCCTGTCTAAGAAGTGCCTGAATTGCCCAATAGACTACACTTGATGCATTTGGTAAAATATGGGACACTGTTGTGGGTTTAACAGCAAAACATGAACAATTAGTATTTAGTTGACTTGTCTTTGTTTTGTTCATCTTTTAAAAATCATATATGTGATTGAGAGACAGACAGCGGTGGAAGAGAAATGTAATGGACAGTAAAAAGCCTTGACTGAACCAGCAGTGTCCATCTTGAAGCTGCTTCTGGTAATTAATAGCTTGGTGGCCTTAGGTAATTTACTTTGTCATTTATTTGAAAAAAAGTGCATAATAGTAACACAAACTTCATAGGATTTTTTTAAAAATTAGGAATAAAGATGTTAATAGATGTAAAGTCTTGTATATAGAATGTACCTATATCTTAGCTATTGTATTTTAATTATATCGTTATCTTGAATCAGATAACTTGGTTTTATACACATTGGAAGTAAAACTTGTTCTCTGAGCTAAATTGTTACAGATATTTGTCTTTGGGCAAGTCACTTAACCTCTGAACCTAACTGCTCTCAAAAGTAAAATAGGGATGGTAGTAATAGTATCTACCTCCAGGCAGGATCAAAGAATTAATGAATGTCATGGCACACTATCAATTATAAAGTACTAGGCCAATATGTGTTTTTTACCGCTTTTGACTTAGTGCCTTCTTCTGGGCAGTGGAAGAGAGGAAGGTAAATGGATTAAATTATTAAGGATAAGACAATAGATAAAAGGTGTTGGTGAAGATGTGCAAAAATGAAAACAATTGTCCACTGTTAGTGGGAATGTAAATTTGGCATAGCCATTATGGAAAACCTTATGGAGGTTTCTAAAAAAATTAAAAATAGAGCTACCATATCTTCCAGCAAGTTCACTTCTGGGTGTTTATCCAAAGGAAATGAAAACAGAATATGAGAAGATATATCTGCTCTCTATGTTTATTGCAGCATTATTCACAAAAGCCAAGATATGGAAACAACTTCAGTGTCCACCAGTGGATGAACGGATAATAAAAAAGGTGGTATAAATACACAGAATATTATTCAGCCATGAGAAACATTGACATCCAGCCATTTGCAACATCATGAATGAAACGAGTATATGATGGATGCTAAGTAAAATAAGTCAGACAGAAAAAGGCAAATACTGCATGGTATTACTTATACGTGGAATCTAAAAAAAAAAATGTTAAACTCATAGAAACATAGAGTAGAAAAGTTAGAAAAGAGGTTGCCGAAGGTCTCATTGTAAGTGGTGGAGATGGGATCGGAACCCAGGTAGCCCCCATTTCTCAATCTGTGCTCTTCCTCAGTATGGAAATCTGAAGTTTCAGAACCCCAAATCAAGGTGTATGAAGGGGCATGTATTCATTTCCTGAGGGGTGCAATAGGGAGCATATTTGCAATCAGGACTGTCCCGCAAGATAGGAATACACAGTCAGTATAACTATAAAGTATCTTGTTCTTTGTAAATCATAATTCCAAGGCTGGCCATTCTATGGCTTTCCTCATTCAGCAGCCAGAAATGATGAAAGATGGATGAAGAGAGTCATTGCTTAGATGTAGCAAACATTGCTAAAACTTTTTTTTTTATCATAGGTACATAACGATTTTGAAAGGTGGGGTGTTTATTTCAAATAAAAGAGATTATCATGAGATTTTTAAAAGACAGCCGAAAGCACAGGTACTGTTACTACATGAGAATAATGCATTTTAGATCTGAGATACTCTCAGTTGGGAGCTAAATAATTCAAGTGACTTCCCTTTCTGGTGTTTAATATGTTTTTGTCAATTTACCAAGCAGAGATAAGCAACTCTTTCCATGTATGATTTTTTGGTGTTAAAATCTCAGCTAAAATTGAGGTACTAAAATTTGGCTTATCCACAATGACACCCTGAAGTCTGGTTTTTATTATCAAAGTGCCTACAAGAAAGCCTCAGGGATTTGAAAAGAATGTCTAATACTTATATTTTTTAGCATCTTGTACAACAGTTTTCTTTTTTCTTTTTATTCTGCTTGTGCATAACTTTCTGTCCTCAATATAATTAATAAAAAAAACCCCGAGTGATAACCTTCTAATAAGAGTCTGAGGATTGAGGGCAGGAACATAGAAAGAGAGTAGGCTACATTTAAGTTGAATATAAATGAAAGAATAATCCCATTGGAACTAAAACTTGTTCTCTGAACTAAATTGGCTTTCTAAGGAGCAGTGGCTTGTTCTGCCTCTTCAGTGCATGTATTATATTAATATAAGCTTAGTGCTATGGGACGAGGGGTGGGGAAGGTTTCCAGGTTGTGCTTCTTTCTATAAGGCTATGTTCTCTCTTCTTTGCTGGCTCATTTCTACTGGTTCTTTGCTTCAAACATTATCTCCAGCAATGCTTTCTTGATTCTACCTGATTATTTTGTTACTTTCCTCCAAGCTCCCAAAGTACCCTGAGGCCTATATCATACTTTTCACTTGGTTGACTTGGAATTATCCATTTATGCATATCTCATACACTTGACCCTTAGGTCTTCAAGGACAAAGGTTACATCTTATTTATCTTTGTAGCATAATATTTAATATGACATAGACATTCCATAAATGTTTAAATTGAAAAGTTACACTGATATTATTAGTGATGCAGTAATGGTCAAAATAAATCAATTGTACTTCTTTTTAGACTTCTTTTTAGTCAACAAATAGTTTATTATTTATCAGACTTTTTAGAACAGAATAGAAGTTGTTTAGCAGGGTTCCAGGGTGTGAAATTCAGAGCTTGTAGCATTTACACATATCTTTGCAGATACAAACGTATTCCCATAAGTTTATGTAACATGATAAATGCCCTTGCATGATAAAAGTGAAGAAGGTCAAGTCATCGATTTACTTTTAATCCCATTAAAATAGATTAAATAGAACCTATTAAAGGCATTAAATGGGTCTTTAAAAAATAAAGATGCATATAAGTATTATACTTGTATTATATGACTATATATGTATGATATATGTAAATAAATATTTGCAAAATATGTAGATACACAATTTTAAAGTAGTGGGATAAGAAGTCATTAATTTAGCAGAGTAATATGAAGACCCAATTTATTTTTTCTTTTCAATGCACAGCATTCACATTCAGGCAGACATGGACTTGAATTCTGAGTCTATAACTTAAGAGCTATGTGATTTTGGACGTGATGTATCCTGCAAAATTCTAATTAGGATTGAATGAGATATTATATTTAAAGTGCTCACTTACCATCATTCCTGCCATCTGGCAGATGGTCAATAAATGGTGGAATTGTTGTTTTTGTGGTTGTTGTCGCAGCATAAGAACAGTAATCTCATAATTTTATTTTCTTCTCTGACTTTAGTTTCCTCATCTGTCCAATGGTAATCATGCTCTTTACCTCATCGGTGTTTACAAAAGTCAAATGGGATAACGTCTCTGAACATACTTTCTAAAATGAAAAGTTTTAGAAAGTTGTTACACAAGTTAAAGTAACAGTTAAAACAATTTTGTTTTTATTTTGAAGAGTAGGATACTGGCTAGAGACAAATTACTCTCTGCAAATGTTACAGAACTGTAGCTCTGTAAGTTACAAAACAACCTCTCTAAATTTCCTGCCTCACTTCATTTTCATTTTCTAGTATTTGGTCACCAGGACTCCTTTGATTTCCTTCATTTCTCACTGTGTGGGAGACCTAATCAGTATTGAAGCAGGCTCCGCCAATTAATTGGAAGAAGCACTTGTCACTTCTTCCGATTGTGTATAAAACCCTTGGCTCTGTTTTATCAGTTTAAACAGGTTTGCTACATGACTGCATCTTCAAAAATGCCAATAAGTGCATTCTAATTCTTTATTTTTAAAATTAGGTCCATTTATTTCTTCCTGTTAAACATTCTTTCCAAGTTTGCATGTGTCACTTTTTGTCATATTTTTTTATGGTTTAGTTAAACTTGCTTTGGTCCTTTAAACCTTCTCAAATTCATTCTCTTTTCTAGTATTGGTATTTATGTGATCACACACTAGCCTGAGCGTTTTAACTCACAAAATTCTTGCCCTCAAAACTGCAGCCTGGTTATTTTCAAGAGCTGTTTTTCCTCTCAAAATTTAATAGTGCAATTTAGTGTCCTTTAAAGGTTTGTTAAAAACATTATATAGCAAAAAGCCAACAGATGTTATATTTATACTTGTTTCTGAGCAAGAAAATTCTCAGGAGTTTGAAAGTAGCTTTAAAATTATTATTCTGTAGTAATGCCTTTCCAGACATCTCAAGATACCATATCTTAGTTTTGATTTTTCAGTTCTCAAATGCCTTTCTGCTCCATGTATTTATAAATGGGGAATAAAATCAACAAGATCTTGACTTACTTCCTTGAATGTGATTGACTCCTCTTTGGAATTACCAGGCTGCATTCTTATGTCCTCACTTGAAATTGAAATTACTATGATTATTGTTTGCCATTAAAACAAAACCAAAAAGTGAGATTCTCCTATGCTCTTGAGTAGATCTAGAATATGACCACTCCTCGTATGGTGTTTGAGTCACTTAGGGATGCTTTTAACTCCATGTAACAGGAATCCCAGCCATTCTGACTTATACAAAAACATGTTTATCTACTTATTTTTTTTCCACAAAACAGCTCTGAGATAGACATTTACTGACCTGATTTAGAAACTTAATGGTGTCAGAATTAGTATCTCTGAAAATCTCTTGTAATCTGTAGCCTCAGCTATCACATAGATGTGAAATATTACAGAGTATTACCAAGATAAATCAAGTAATATATAAGAAGGGTAAAACATCATGAATAAGTGATATTTTTCCCAGGGAGGTTTTGATATGATGTATAAGCACAATGTTAGTCAGGGTAGGCAACCTGGTTAAGTGGTTTTTTTTTTTAAACGTTAAAAAACCTATAGGATCATCTTAACAGATATAGGAAAAGCATTTGATTAAATTAAAAATTCACCACCCAGAAGATAAACGTAAACTTCCTCAATCAAAAAGATATCCACGAAAATCTACAGCTGTCATCATACTTAATGGTAAAACATTGAATGTTTTTCTCCTAACATTGAGACTAAGACAAGGATATTCATTCTTACAAGTGCTATTAAACATTATAATGGAGGTCCTAGCCAGTGCAATGATGGGAGAAAAAGAAATAAAAGCCATATAGATTGGAAAGGAAGAAATAAACTGTTTCTCTTCACAGATGATATAATTCTTTATGTAGAAAGTCCTGAGAAATCAAACAAAAAGCTGCTAGAATAAGTGAATTTACACAGATCACAGGATACAAAGTCATATAAAAATCAATTGGATTTCTGTATACTGTTAATGAACAATTGAAAAAACCATCCATAATAGCATCAAACATAAAATACTCAAAAATAAATTTAACAAAATATGTATCCAAGAAAAATGAAAAAATATACCCCCACAAAGACTAGCATATTCATAGTAGTCCCAAACTATACATAACCCAAATGTTCACCAACAGATGACTAGGTAAGCAAATTATGATATATTCAAACAATGTAATGCTATCAGGCAATAATAAAGAATGGACTGCTGATAGACTCTATAACATGGAGGAAATTCACAGACATTATGCTAAGTAAAAGAAGTCATATACAACAGAGTACATACTGTATGAATCCCTATTTACAGAAAGCGGATCAGTCATTGTTTGGGGTGAGGGGTATGGAGGGTTATGACTATAAAATGGTACAAGAAAATTTTGGGGGATGATAGAAATGTTCGATATCTTGACTATGGTTATTATAGTTGTCAAAATTCATTGAAGAATTGACATCATATCAGTACATTTTTCTGTGTAAATTATATTTCAACAAGATTGATTTATAAAAAAAATGTTAACCTTTCTAGTCACAGTTATTCATGAAAAATGTTGTGGGTAGAAAGCGCGGGGGTGCTGGTGCATGATTGACTGGAAATGACACACTGTCCTCAGAAGATAGGGAGTGAACACTTTCCTTAAGAAGGTTCTTAAGGAAAAAACAAAACAAAACAAAACCACCAAGCAGCAAAATATGTCCAATTTACAATCAAATAAAATTGCTGTGGGCATAAAGCCAAAGAATATTCTTAGATTGGACTTTGTTTAGCACTCTAAATTTAGCCAGCTAGAATTCTCTAAGTACATTTTTGTTCAACATTTTGAAGTGAAGCATTTACTTTTTATTTGAAAAACTCTACTTTCTCTGAAAGGCAGAAGAAAGTACATTTTCCTTTGTAATAAAGAATGTGATGGTTTATCATAGGTTTAATACATAGTGAGCACAAATTGGCAAACCTTAGCCCCCCTACATTGGGACAAATTTGAGGCAAAACTGGTAAAAAGATAGAAAATACAAGTTGAACTGTACTTGTGGAAATGATGTTTCTAACCTCTATCAAGTGAATGGAAAAAATATATATATATATATTCAATGGAACAAAGAAAGTTTTACAATATATAACACAGTTGTTGATAGTGAGCAAATATATAAATGATATGGGAAATTTCCCAACAGTACAATTCTCTACAAGATAGTTTATATTTTAATAAGACTGGAGGGTTCTTTTTTTTTTCTTCTATTTTTCAAAAATAAAATAAATATTTTTTTCCTCAAATAAATGAAATGTATATTTAAAAACCACCAACTTCCCTAGTTACTGCCTCAACACTCATTCTATTGTGTGCATTGGTTCATAGATTATCCATAACAATGAAAATTCTTTTCATAGTAAGAGTTGACATAACAATTAAAGCAGAATATTGAACGAATTTTAACAAATTTGGGGAAGCAGTTTATTTTTTTTATCAAGAGATGTTTCCTTTTGGGAATTAAAAATTATATCCAAGATACTAATTTCCTCATAAACAGATTTGGAGGGATTACTTTTCCCATAGAACCAATATTCCAATTAATTCATCCAAAGAAGGAGATTTCTCATGTTGAGCCAAATTCAAAGCACCAGCATAGGGATGTCAGGAATTTTAAATAGAAAACCACTCTGCCAGATACTTGAGGCTCCAGTGCACACACTCAGTGATTCATAATCAATCTGATATGACATGCTTAGTCAAATAGTCTTTCTGTTAGGTAAATATCTTTCATCGCTGAACTGTCATTGTTTTCCTTTTCTTAAAAACTTTTTGGGACATTGAATGAAATTCCCATTCTTTAATACATCTATTTTTTTTTAAAAAGCACTTAAATATTGTTTATCTCAAAGGAGTGCTGAGGAATATAAGACAAAGTGAAAGCTAGATGATGCGGAAGACTTACCTGATTCATATATTTATAAACACTTGTACTAACATGGATCTGATATTTGGTTGTGTAGTTCCCATCAATTCAGCCAGACTGATTGTTAGTCAGGAGATGGCTCTATAGTATACAAGTCTCCGTATGGAGAACGAGAAAACACCAAAACATCACATATTATTGGCTGAAATGGAAAGAGAGCCTATGCATCTAAATCAGAGGGTAGAAATTAATAAAAAAATGTGGGCAATGGTATTCCCACTTGATAAATTGAATATGTTCCCATTGCTCTGTAGATAGAAGTTGAAATATGAAGCTACCTTGTTCAAAATTTGGCACGTGGGGACACTAAATGACATAGTGCCAAGAGGAAAGAAAAGTCTACTCAACAACACAAGTAGTATTAAACAAGAAGAAATAAAATAATTTACTTCTGAAACAAGAATAGGCAGTATTAATATGGAATTTGTGAGATATTGTTTCAATAGTCTCTCATGTCACAAGACAAAAGCAGAATCCATGTTTGCTCACAAATACTAAGAAATGTAAGCTTTTCTGTACTAGAATGTACTGAAGTGAATAATGCATATTGCTGCTGTTGATGATTTTCAAAACCTATTTTATGGAAAATTTGTAAAACAACCAACTAACAGAGCTTCCAGCCTAAATGGAGATTTGTGTGACTGTTTAGCCTACCTAAATATTACTATGCTTGTAAATGATGTGAATTTCGTTGTTTTGGAGTTGCTGATTAATATATAGTAGGGGTGACAGAAGGTCTCTCTTCAGTGAAATTTTTAAACTTTAAGGTAATAGGCCAAATTTTTAAGAAATTGTATGGGGAAAAGGAACTGTTATAGGAACCCAGTATGTGCAATTATTGGTCTGGGTATAGGCAGTTCCATTTAAACAGACTAAAAAGGCAATATAGAGATTATTTAGTGCGACTTGCATTTACGGTATAAAAATTGATCTATACTCTTTCATTAAGAGAGGTTGTAACTGGAGGAAGTCATTTTTTAGCCAACTGCATGTTTTAAAGAGTCATTTTATTTAAATTTTGATAATTACATTTGGAGACATTTGGTTTGGAGAGCAAGTTTAAAGCTACAATGCTAGTAACGCTTCACATGTTTTGAGAATAATTGGACATTTGGTATTCAATGTTATGGACAAATGGTAACCCAAATGCTAAGAACATTGATAGAATTCTAAGAATTTATCAGCCAGAACTGTATATACGACTACACAATTGAGCAAATGAAATAATTAACCAATACATTCCTGGTTTCCTCTATCTGGATAAGGGGGCGCTATTTAGTAGTATTAAACAGAGAACTTCTTTGTCTCAAGCGACTTCTACAAAGGTTGAGAGAGGGGCGCTTTTGACATCAGACTTAATCAAGAAAACGATCTCTCCCAACAAGAGCCAGAATGGTATACAACTTCTACTGTAAGGGTAATATACTTCCTAGGACATTTAGATCAGAACAAGAATGGAAAGTTAGAGAAACACACAAATAAAAACACCGAGCAATAAAGCCTGGAAGTGTACTAGAAGCATAGGTTATTTCCTATATTATTTATATTTAAGAATAGACTTGTTACAGAAAGTGCTATTGAAGATTTGCTTCTTGGTATTCAAAGGTGAATTCATTTCATATGGAAAGAATGAGGGTTCTACGAGTATTAATGGACTTTACATGGAAGACTAATGCATGTACATGTATGCAATATTACATGGCTTTGTTATGGTCACACATAACCTCTAAATGTCAGTGGCTTAAAACAGTAAATATTTTTTTGTTGTTGGTAAGTTTGCAGATTGGCTGCAATTCTTTTTGCTTGTGATCATCTCTATTCTATATATCTTCTCATTCTTGAACCTAGTATAACAGAGTAGTTTCTTTCAGGACTATACCATTCTCATGGTCTAGGGCAGAAATGCAAGAGACCAAAAAAAAAAAAAAAAGATTGAAAAACTTTGCAAGCTCATTTAAGCTTCTGCTTGGACATAGCATATTCCACCCCAAAGAAAGTTGCATAGCCAGGCCTGAAAATCAGGTAAGGAAGCATCCTCCACCACTGTGAAGCATAGCAACTCACATGGCAAACATGGATAGCTCATCCTTTTACAAAGTAAAAGCAGAGTGTTGGACAATTTTAACACACTCTACCAGATACATATGTTTGTGTGTGTTAACTCTCCAGTAAAGTGTATACTTCTCATTACAATATGTAATTTTAGTTGTTCAAAATAATTGATTTATTTTTCTTATAATTTCCCAGTTAAAAAAATGGTCAGATATTTAACTATTTGTACTAGGACTTTGGTGAATACAATATATTCTTGTGCTCTCAGACTGAGTGAGTGGGGCCCCTTTGGAAAGATTGCCTTTAAAAATTCTGGGTATGACAGAATACACAGAGGTTTTTTATTTTTAAAAAAGGGAATTAAATATATGTTTAATGAACTATGATACCAAGTTGAAATTTCATAATACCACTAAAAATTTGTTTTAATACAATGACATATTATTATAGAATTCATCCATCTAAATCCTAGAAATTTTCTACAAATAAACTTCATTGGCCTGATTTTATTTTACTAACTTTTACTAATCTTTTTAACCTAGAGACTAAGCAAGATATGAGAACCAAACTGGAAAATTGAATGTCAAAGACATCATTAAAGCAATAGATAGATACATACTGAAAAGAAAAAAAACAAAAACAAATAATAAAATATGTTCAATTTTTTTTTTAACACCTCATTGTTGAAACCACCACATAACAACTTCAAGGGCAGAGATCTTTAAGGGTTTCTCTATTGAGAAAGACAATTTTATTTCTCTGAAATTTTTATTTTCCCAGGTCACGGTTGTGCCCTTTGGTGGCAATATCAGTCCTTTCATAACTTGGGGGTATGAATCTCCTTTTAGTCTGGCCTTTCCTGACACTTTCAGAGTAACATGGAAGAGTGTTGGAGCAGTGGACATGGAGCAGTGGACCAGGACACCATGGGAAGGAGCAGAGGAAGTGGGTGGGGAAATCACTGTGTAGAGAATTGAGTTGATATGTGAAACACACTATGACTTCCCATAGAGACAGTGAAACACTGAGATTCACAAATTATATATTGACTGTAAAGTGTGAAGATAAATACAGAATATTTGCCTAATAAGCTGTGTTTATGTTTTCCATCTATTGCATTTGAAAACTATTACATATATATATATATATATATATATATATATATATGTATTTGAAAATGTAAACCGATCAAAGCAAAGGCATATGCGATGGCATTTTTTCCCCCCTGCAAATCAGAGCTTTCATCTGATATCTTTTCCCGTCAGCGTGAATAAATTCTTTTATCACTTTGTGTACTGCAGGCCTGCTAGAGATGGATTATCTCAGTTTTTGTCTCTAAAAAAATTTATTTGCTTTCACTTTGAAAGGTAGTGTTTGTCAGTGTGGAATTATATTTGGTCAGTTTTTTGTTTCTTTCTGCTTTTTAAAGTTGTTGTTTCATTGTCTTTTCACTTTAATTCCTTCTGATGAGGTCAGTCATTCTTATTGCTTCCACACTGTATACAGAATATCTTTTTCCATTCTAGCTTTTAGCTATTCTCTTTATCTTTGATTTTCTGCATTTTGGCGTAGGTTTGTCTGGGTGTTGATTTTATTTTTAGTCTTATTTATTTTGCTTGGGGTTCATGACTTTTATGGGACTGTGGTTTGATTAATATATTTATTTGACAATTTTGGACAATTCTTAGCCATTTTCTCTCAAATATTTCTTCTGCTTTGTTCTCTGTCTCCTCTTCTTTGGGCACTGTAACTATATGTATGTTTAGACCATTAGGTATTGACTTCCTGCTCTCAGATGTGGTGTTTGTTTCCCCACTCTTTATCACTTGTTTTTTAAATTTGTATAATTTCAGTTAAAATGAATTAATATGTACTGACCATTTCTTCTAATATTTCCAGTCTTCTCTCTGAAATCTGAGTGGTTTTTTTATTCCTGTGTCATATTTTTCATTTCTAGCCTTTCCACTTGATCTTATTCTTAGTTCCTCAGTTTCCTCTCTGTAAAATTCAGTTAAATTAGATGATTGTGTACAACTTTCTCCACTCTTAGTACACTATGATTTAAATGCTAATTTTAATCCAGGCGTTTTGTGTGGGAGCACAGTGTGCACAGGATGAGTGTAAATTTTTTTTAGTTGCTAATCAAAGATTGGATAAGTAAAGAGAGCTCCTATGGGTAAATTGACAGAAGGGACAGGCTCAGAATTTAAATCACTTTGCTACCTGTGAATGCAAATTTCAGATAAAATCAGACAAGAAAATGAAGTGAAGATAAATTTGAAGATTTAAAGAAAAATTTAGCATAAAATTGACAAGCTTACGCATGGATACTCTGTAAAATGGATAATTGACCCTTAGACTTTAGAAAGTAGCTTATAAATAGACAGCTGTCTGCCTTCCAAAAACTGGAAAAAGAAAATCACATGTGAGCTTTCAAAATTTTCATTTCTTAACATGCAGTGAGTGTGTATAGACAAAACAATTGAATGAATTAGTCAATTATATGTCCCAAACTCAGTAAAAATCATGGGAAAAGCTTAAATAGCTATATTTGTTTTTTCTTTCATCTTACTCCTTGACTGATTTGACTGGGAGGCTCAGTCAAATTTCTACAGTTACTGAATAGTTTTTGTGGTAAGAAGCCTCTATGGTGGCCCAATGATCACTTTCTTGGTATTCACACCCTTGTTTAATCTACTCTTGGGTGTGTGCTGGACTTAATGACTTGCTTCTAACAAATAGAATACAGCCAAAGTGATGGGATGCCACTTCTGAAATTAGATTATAAAAGGATTATGGTTTTTTCTTAGATATTCTTTCTTGGTTTCTCTTACCTCACTGTGGGAGAAGCCAACTGCCATGTACTAGGCAGCCCTGAGGAGGCTCCTGTGAATGAACTTGAAAACAAGTGTTCTGAGGTCTGCAAATGGCCATGTCAGTAAGCGCGGAAATAAACCTTCTGCCAACACCCACATGAATGAGTTTGGGGGCAAACTCTCCCCCTAATTAAGTTTGAAGGATTGTAACCTCAGCCAACCATGTTGGAACCTGTGCCAGAACCATGTAGCTAAGCCACTCCCAGATTTCTAGAAAGCATGAGATAATGTTTGTGGTTTCCAGCTGCTAAATTTTAGAATAATTTGTTACATAGCAATAGATACTTAATAGAGTTTTTAATAATGATGCTTCTCTGTATTATTTGTCTTTTTATAATTTACATATGCTTAGCATCAAATGATTTGCATAATGACCCTATGTTATTGTCTCTACTGCAAAAGAGCTGAGATTTGGAATCTTGTTCAGATTTCAAAGCTAGAATAAATTGAATCAAGATGTGAATTTATACCTTCTGACTCTAAATATAATGCTTTTTCAACCATGACCTTGTTCTTCACTTCTCTCTTCACTAAATGCTAGCAAAAAAAGGGACAGCAATGAGCCAAATTAATGACTTTGCTGAATACATTAATGGGTTGTGATTTTCTATCCTCAGCATCCAGTGGTTATTATGTTATAAGATCAAATAGTGGCATGTATATAATACTGAACAGTTAGATTCTGGGTTAAGAGGTTATTGTCACAGATGAGAGTGAAATCTAGAGTTCAATCCCTAAATTCCCTGGGAAATATGTAAGCCCCTTGATTTTGTTAAATTAGCTCTTTCCATTTCAACAAGTTATGTGGCCCCATTTTAAAGGACTGCAGCTTGCCTTATCAGTATTAAAATAGCCATCTGTGTGAAGGTGACATTTTGTGCTGTCTCTGTGGGTTCCTCTGACCATTGACGTCCATCGTCATGTCCCCAGTGCTTTTCATCTCCTCATTCTAATTGCTATCCTTTTGGATGCTGGCCCTGATTGGGACAGGCAGCTGAAATGGCATGCACTGGGTGATTGACACAGTTTGTATAAATACCTATTCTCTCAAGCCCACACCATGTCACAGGCTGTCAGAGGTAGTCTGCTGCTAGGGCCTTTTCAAGATCATAATTAAAGCATGAAGTCCACTAGTCAGTTTTAAGTTCATAAATTAGGCTCTATAAAAAAAATCTACTCTCAGGACTCTCTATATAAGAGTTGAACACTCTTTTCTTCTCCCTCTGTTTTTGAATAGAGTTGGTATTTGAGTCCATGGTTTTGGGATAAAATTGTTATTTATTCATCATATTTGAATAGGTATAAAATCTACTAGAGGCCAAATATTCTGCTCTGTCCCCAGTAAAGATTGTTGATGGATAGACAGCTGTTTTATATAAAGGGAGGAAGCTGATGTAGCTTATAGGAATTTTACTGGGTATTGGGAATGCGCAGGGATCAGGTGTGGCAGATAAATTTGTGAATAATTTTGTGAACAATTCTCAGAAGGTATCATGATTATTGGATTTTCAGAAGTCAGTAGTGAAATGGGAGGGGCATATTTCTAAATGCAAAGCAATTATACCAAATTACATTGATTGCAAGATGGCTTACGGTTAAAGATCTCTAATTAAAGATTAATTTCTAGAAAGTCTTGTGGATGGATTTTTATTTTTCTCCTCCTTGTTGTTTTAAAAAGTCTTTCTCTCTTTACTCTGTGGCCCAGCGTTAAATAACATGAGTCTTTATTTCCTTCTTTGCAACATTGTTAGTCTTACAACTCCAAGGTTGTGAGAATTAAAGGAATTATATAAGTAGTACACTTGTACAGAACCATAGGAGGGCTCCATCAGGAAGAGTTATTCTTGATTCCTTTTTAAGAACACTATAACTTAGAACCTCTATTGCAGCTATAAGTCTTGACTTACACGTCTATGAAAAACTGAGTTACTGAGTAATTCAATGAGTTACTTAAAAAATTAAAAACAGAACTACCATATAATCCAAAAATTTCATATTATTTTATAAGATCAAATAGTGGCATGTATATAATACTAAGCAGTTAGATTCTGGGTTAAGAGGTAATTGCCATAGATGATAGTGAAATCTAGAGTATTTATCCAAAAGACTTGAAATCAGAATATTGAAGAAATAGCACTACCATGTTCATTGTTGCATTATTTGCAATAGTGGAGATATGGAAAGAAGCTTAATGTTCATCAACAGATGAATGGATAAAGAAAATGTGGTATACGAGATATGACAATTAAGTTCACTAACTCATCCTAGAAAAAGTGCCACATACCTCATTGCTGAATATCACTATGGTCACCTTCGAAGTACTCCTCTTGGGAAGCTATGCACCAATGCTAGCACCTAGTCCACCCTTGAAAGCAGTTTTGGAACTCTTCTTCTGGAATGGCAATAAGAGCTGTTGTCGTATTACCCTTGATGTCCTGAGTGTCATCAAAACGTCTTCCCTTCAATATTTCCTTTATCTTTGGGTAAAGAAAGAAGTCACTGGGGCCAGATTAGGTGAGCAGGGAGGGTGTTTCAATACAGTTATTTGTTTACTGCCTAAAAACTCCCTCACAGAAAATGCTGTGTGAGCTGGTGCATTGTCATGATGCAAGAGCCATGAATTGTTGGCGAAAAGTTCAGGTTATTTAACTTTTTCATGCAGCCTTTTCAGCACTTCTAAATAGTAAACTTGGTGAGCTATTTGTCCAGTTGGTACAAATTCATAATGAATAATCCCTCCGATATCAAAAAAAGGTTAGCAACATTGTTGCAACAAGCTCGTGAATTTAATTGTCATATCCCATATACATAGAATAGAGTATTATTCAGTCTTAAAAAAAAAGAAAATCCTGTCATATTTGACAACATGGATGAACCTGGAGAACATTCTCCAAAGAAGGGGACGCTGTGAATTGTTAGCAGCCAACACACACAGCACTTGGAGGATGAGTCTGTGGCCTGGTAAGGGGGATCTGGGTTGGGCACCACCAACCACTGCAGTTGCTGTCCTTCACTCACTGTGATAGAGAAACCAATCAGGCAAGGAGCCTGAAGAATGCTGATTTATGTGAGCACCTGCACTCTTCAGATTTGACTAATGAGCTTTGCGGAAACAGGCCTTTTAAAATAAGAGTATAAGAATTTATTTAGACAGAGTTCAGACACTGCACCCAGCAACTAACAGCTCAGTTACAGAATGTATTCTGTCACGGAGGGGTCCCTTTTTGCTCAGCAAAGCCATGGTGCTGGGGTATGAAATGGCCATGGTCAGGCTGATGGTGTCCTTTCTGTTTCTTCCTTCAGCAACTTTTCTACTCATTCGTTCAGGTATGTCAGGCAATGGCAAGGAAGATGCTGGTTGAGAGCTGGAAGATGAAATCAGGAAGAATAACTCCCTATGGCTAACAGAGGTTGACGTAAAAAACTTCAGTTATTTAATCAGATATGAATTGCCAACACCTTCATTTATATACTTTTTAATTTTTATTAAAATTTCTTTCTTTTTTTTTAAATTGGGGAGCAGTGTGTTTTACCAGGACCCATCAGCTCCAAGTCAAGTAGTTGTTTCAATCTAGTTGTGGAGGGCGCAACCCCATGGTCCATGTGAGGATCGAGCCAGCAACCCTGGTGTTAAGAGCACTGTGCTCTAACCAACTGAGCTAACCAGCCTCCCCACCCTCATTTCTTTTTTCTTTTTTTACTTGGGACTGCATTTATAATCTAACCACGCTGAGCAGAGAGAATCCAACGTAGGGTTGGATGTGATTTGTATTAAATAATACTGAGTACCATCATAATAAACTTGCCTTTATTAGGCTGTTTCAATACAGAATAAGAAGTCCAAAGCACTGTATATTGAAGTGATGCAGGCAATGATTTCTAATTATTTTGCAATCACACGGGAATATTGTCTTCATGAATCATAGTCCAAAAGGTATAAATATCAGCCTGAGTAACTAAGTAAATTTTCTTCAAAATTTCAAAGGAAATTATATTTGACTGAAAATTGTTTTGTAGGCCCCTCTTACTGTAATTACTGTACTGGATAATACAAGACTTAAATTGCAGATTAAAATATGTGAGTGGTGAAAACAGCAGCATTCATATGAGGGAGGCCCTCAAAGTTCAGTCTCAACGTATGTGCTGCACAATAGAGTTTGCTTCCTTAGACTCACTCTCAGGGCAGAATTCCAGGGTAAGTTTTACACACATCTCCTATTCTTCCCAGAGTTCCCTCTGGGAGGCTTGCTGCTATCAGTTTCTTCAGGGTACCTGTGTATAGAGGTGATTATCTAGTAGATGGAGAGAGCCTATTGTCAGGTGGTCTGTAATTTTCCTCTCATGAGCCCTGTGTTGTTTTGAGAGACAAAGTGACACTTAAGTCATATACTGCCCTACTCTATACCTGCAGAACACAGGTATAGAGTAGGGCAGTATATGACTTAAGTGGCACTTTGCTGACCCACTCAGGAATCATTTCTATTCTGTTTACATTTGGAACAATAGACACCTGTTAGAAATATATTAGAAAGCAGCATTTCCCAAAGTTTGTTGTGTAGGTGACGCACCTCCAAAGTTCCTGGTCAAAATATCTGGGTACCACTATTTGATCCTTGAAAGATGTCATAGTGCACAGAACCATATTAAATCCTTTATCTAATCCAGGGTCATCCTAACATATTTAACAACCAAGTTCTTTTTACCTTGAAACTCTCATTCACCTTTGATGGAACACATATATTAGAAAAGTGTTTTCAGAAATTTTGGGCAACAGCAAAGCATCTGTTAAATGGACAAATAATCAGGATGACCTTTCTGATACCCTGTGATTTCCCCATATCACTTGTCTATCTCCTTTGATCCCTATTGGTCCTGATCCCTTGCAGCATCTCCATCCTTTTGAATAAAGAAATAATATGGGAAAAATTATGGCTTTTTCAGTAACACATTGTGGTACATTTTTGAGATACAAATAAGAAGACTTCTTTCTTATATCTGAGTCTCTATCTGTATATCTTTTGCTTTTCATAAATGAAAAATTTTAGGTACCAATAGGGATAGAGGAAGAAAAAGAAAAATCATATTTAGAATATTTCTTTCCTATGCATTTAAATACCTATGCATTTAAACCATATATATGTATATATATGTATATATGTGTATATATGTGTATCTATCTATCTATCTATCTATCTATCTATCTATCTATCTATCTATCTATCTATATAGAGAGAGAGCCAAACAGCCTTAGCTGAGTTGAAGTAGTATATTTAAACATTTGAGCACCAAAATCTATTAAATGAAAATGGAGAAAATACCCAAAACATTCAATAAAGCTTTTCAAACTGAATATAGGGTTACCATGACAACGAAACTCAAAAATCTCTCTTCTTCATATAAAGTTGCTGAAAAATTGCCCATGGTGGAAGCAGCATGGAGTCCTCAAATTTATAACTACTGAACAGAGGTACAAAGAATCTCCAAAACATTTGATAAAGCTTCAGGGTGAACATTTTAATATCCTCCTTAAAAAAATAATGCTAAAAGACCCAAGCTATTTTCACACTACTTCATTTTTCTTTCATCTAAACCATTTTGAGGATTTCACGCTATTTTTAAATCATTTTTGATGAAAGAAAACAGTGTTGATTACAGTGTCCTAATGAGGAATATTAATAACATTGATCTTACAGTAGGTTTGGTGAATACCAAGTGTGGCACGTAAGGAGTCAAGCACGTGTCAGATTGCTGCTGACTCAGCACTGCCAGTGTGACCTCATACCTCTTGCATGATCCTGGGGAACTTTAAAATATGCAAAAACACACACTGCTAGAGCAAACCAAAGCAAGACCCTTGATTATCTTATTTTCAGCCCTTTATGGGTTTCTCAGAAGGACAATACATTTGTGAACATGCATTTGTGTATGTTTTCATCTCCTGCACATATCTATGTGTAGGTAGGTATAAATTATATGTATGCATGTGTGTGCATTGTTTGCGAATATATTCTCTTTTATGGGTCAATACAAAGGAATGGTTTCACACAGGAAGGGTGGACTTATTGGTACTTACAATTTCCTCTCAATGATGGGTGCTGTGAAGGAAATGAAGATAATGGGTTTGGCAATATGATAAAATGTAAAATTTAGAAAGGAAAACTTTCATCATAATATTCTCACTAGGAAAGCTTTAGAGTCAAGTAACTGGTATCTAAATGGTCTAAATAATACAAATCAAGGAGGAATGTTTCTGATCTTGGATATCATTCCCCATTTTCTGCAGGTAATTTATAGCTAAATAGTGTGAGAAGGTGTATTTTAAGTTAACTTATACTGCTGTTGGATTAATTTTGTTTCTATGTTAGTTTCTTTGCTTATGCTTCCCCCAGGCCGAGCCTGTGTGACAATGAGTTAGTTGATCAAATTTAGAGAAATGGTGCTTCATTTCAGTCCGTTTTTATTTGGAGTAGGGGAGCAATCATATAGTCTCTTCTTACAGTTGGTACCGAATCACATACAAGTAATGGTGAACAAGGATAATTTCCTCCAAGTAGACTTATGTGCAAGGTAGGTGAGGCAGAGTTTGCTAAAAATACACCGGTGAAAACTCCTTAGTGTCCCTTAGGAGGCAATGTGCTTTTGAAGTTAAGTGTCCATTTCTCTCCCACCCCATGCTAATGACTCCCCACTGCAAAGCGTTCCAATTTTGCTTATGTGAATGCTGTAAGTAGTAGTTTGCAAAGTGTGGATAAAACCACCACTATCATCATCACCTGGGAACTTGTTAGAAGTGTAAATTCTCAGGTCCTACACCAGACCTACTGTACCAGAAACTCAGGGGGTGGGGCTCAGAACCTATGTTTCAGTAAGCTCTACTGATTATTTGGGTAAACCCTAAGGTTCGAGAAGCACTGCTCTACAGGAGAGAATTTGAGAGGATGACAGTGTTGATTGACTTGGACAAGTACAGTGGTGATTGGGAAAAGGGAAGGAGGAAAAAAATGAGGGAAATTTAGAACTTGAGAATTTAAAGGGAATGTGGGGACCATCTGATGGCATCTTTCACTTCCTATGTGAGCCATGGAAAGGTTTAAGTGGCTTGCCCAAGGTCAGAAGCATAGCAAGAAAAAAAAATATTTGCTGACTCCAAGATGAGTAAAAGTTGAATATCAGAAGAGAAATACAGAAATGACTTTTCATATTTGTGATTTATAATATGTATTCTTTGACAATGCAGCCCTGTCACAGGTAGTGTGAGTTTAGCTTCCTGAGAACACCTTGTGGACTCTGAGATTTGAAACCAAAGAAAACATTTTGGAGCTGCTGCTATTAGTGGTGATGCTGCTTTCCTATTTCTGGAGAACTCAAACGTGGCCACAGTGGGAAAAACATGCATATCTAAGGTCCATACTACAAAGGCTAATGTCCTACCATCACACAGAATATGGAAATTATGTAAGAACCACCTACAGTACAGACGCTATATGTATAAAAATAGGTCAGACCTTTTGGAATACAAACTTCGGTAGCAGTGGTTCTCAAAATTGTATGCACATTAGTACAGCGGAGGGGTTTTAAAATCCTGATCCCCAGCTCAGACCAATGAAATTGGAACCTCTGGCAGTGGGACCCACACACTGGTGTTTTTAAAAACTCTCCAAAAGATTTTAAGGTTCTATCACCTGGGAGAGCTGGAGTTTTATGGTGCTGACTCTAAAATATGGTCCTTGGATTGGCAATGTTAGCATCACCTGGGAGTTCTTAGAAATGCAGAATCTCAGGTTCCACCCCAAACTAGTAAATCAGATTCTGCATTTTAACAAGGTCACAGGTTGATTTGTATGCACATTAAACTTTGAGAAGTTCCAGCTTTCCTATTTAAAACTTCAAAAGAACTCTGCTGATACAGATAATTTTTTAATATACTGAAAAGAAAAGTGAGAAATCAAAATTATCCAGCATCTCACCATTGTTATTTTTTTGCATATCTCTATAAATATAGTATTTATATTATATATGTACTTGGTACTTTGTATGCATTATTCAGGGCATACTCTTTATACAGTTCATGTTTTGCCTTTTAGTTGTTATTGCATCACAGAACATTATTTTGGAAGAATTTGTTCATGACGGATTGAAAACCTATTGGTAGAAAGTCCTACATTGTGTTTTTATTCACATATATAGTAAAAACCAAACAGGATTTGAAATTCATTTTAGTAGTTTTGTAATCACCACATTAAATTATATTTTTTAAAATCCCACTCACGTCTGATCCTAGTGGTTCATATTAGTGGTGTAAGCCTCTTGCTTACGTGGATAAAAAAAAAATACAGTGAGGAGAAGTCTTTTACGATGCATCAAGCCAAATATCCTCAACCTGCAAATATTAGTCATGGAAAAATAATTTCCAGTTGTTCTGTTTTGTTCTTCCCAGAGATCTTCATGTTCCCCTCAAAATATCTTAGAACAAATCCATGCATTATAAATTTGTTTTAAAAATCATTCTTATATTTTTTGCGGAATGCAGGTAATGGGAGTTAATACTGAGCAGTTGTAAAAAAAGAATTTTATAAAATCAAGCTATTTTTATGGGCTGCTGAACTTTATGGACTTATAATATGCATCCATGGAATTACAAAATGAAAGAAAATTGTTCAAATTTAACACTTTGGATGGGCTCGCACTGCTTCATCGTGCTAAGGAGAATGTGGACTCTTGGGCTCTGTGCTATAGTGATGGCTGGTGCTGGTCGGTAGAAAAGGGTTCCAGGGTCACAAGATTTGGGGATTTGTAAGAACCCCTAAGTCCTGGTTTGTTAAGGACAGTCCATGTTGTTGTCTATTGCCATGGAATAATTTTAACAGATTCTCTTTACTCTTAAAAATGTCCTGATTTGGAAATAAATGGAAGGGTTGTACACACAGAATCCCAAATCCAACTCTATCATTTTATAGAGGAGGAAATTCTGAAGTGGTTGATTGGTTTAATCCTTGCTTAAATGCAACCACAGCAACAACAAACAAAACTTTTAATGGCTCTCTATTGTCCTCTGGATAAAGTCCGAACTCTTTGGCATGAGAAAGAGAGGTCTGCAAGATGGGACCCTGTCTACCTCTCAGTCTCTCTTCCTCTCTTTTTTTCTCTCTCTCTGTTTCCCCTGTATTTCCCTCTCACTTCTGCTCTTGTCTATCTCTCATTCTTATTTCATATTATATAGTGAGACATACACACCAACACAGTTATTAATGCTGTTTTCCACATATTTCCAACTACATATTCTCCTGTTTAGGTACCTGATAAGATTGGACCTACTGGTTTCCAGGTGATGCCAGTTGATCACATCACCCTAAGTAGCAAGGGTATAGGTGCTTTCCTTTTGAACCCGGTGTCAGAAGTTCAAAATAATTCCATCTTGAAGGTCATGTACAGTAATATTTGGTTTGTGAGCATAATTAGTACCAGAAACAAACTACTCGTATTGTAAGACATCACTCTTTTACCATGTTAAAATGTATTAGAACTGTTTGCTCGTCTTGCGGAACACTCGCAAACTGTGTTACTTGCAATTCAAGGTTTTACCGTATTTCTATATGCTATATTTTCTGTATGTATATCTTATTTTCTTATTCTCATTTTCCTTTGATTCCAGCTTTCTTTGTGGGTTGTTTTCCAAATCTTGAGGTTTCCTTAAGTCTTTTTAAAGGTGAGGCATAAATCAATGTAGGAATGCCAAGCACAGTGCTGAACACTGAAAATCCAAGAATGAATAAGATAGGCCCTGCCCTGAAAAAATCATCAGGAGGGAGAGTCACACCATCCCAGCAGTTTCACCACATCGTAGTAAGTGGTACAGGGGTACTATCTTCTCCCACTTCTCTAATTTTCATGAGAAAAGGTTTTCTCTAAACAGAGTCTATCCTTTCTCTTCCCCTTTATTCACTCTGCCCTGGAGAGATGGAATAACTTGCATGATTGGTAAATTTGGGAAGAAGAAATTGGTGATGCTCAGAGGCAGGGGAAATCAGCCCTGCATACCTTGATGGATAAATCTCTCTAATTCTGGGATTCCACAGTAGGAAAACTAGTAGGCATTCATGCTAAGCTACATTCTTCAACTAGGCCTTTATCAATAATAAAAGTCAAAGCTATTTTGTCCCCGCCCCGACACACACACCACCATCACCCATATGTCATTCCTTGGTTTGATTTCTCAGTTTGTTCAGAACCTGAGAAAGGAAGAGGTGTGCTATTTATTGGGGACTTTTTGGAGACTCCAGCATTTGGTGCACTGATGGGAACAGCAAGAACTAAAAATAAAAGACTTGAAATGAGGGGAGCAAAATATACTCTAGCAAGACTTTTGGTGAGGCAGGCTGCTGTGACCTTCGCAGAGGCTTATATTAGGCCAGGGGGAGTTTTATAGTTGTGCTGTTTGCTTTTAACTGCTATGGCCTGGGCAAGAGGCTTTAAATAAGTCACATGGTCTTCTGACCTTGGTGATTGAACATAAGTGAGTGGCTATTGTAGAAGTACTTGTCTGAAAAAAAAAAAAGACACTGAACATCTAAAAAAAAAAAGTACTTGTCTGTGGTAAAGGTGTGGAGGGGGCCCATGAGAGAGCTGTGTAGAATGGGCTGGGCCAGACAGAACTTTGCTGGGGAACAGTGGGCCATAGAGGTCTTAGTGAATAAGCACAGTGGAGGCAAAAATACAAAGTATGCATTTCTGATCTCCACAAGCAGACAAACAGGCAAAGGCCTGGGCCTCAGAGCCCTAGCAAGAAAGGATTTCAGCCTGGAGCTACAACTGGGGCTGAGGCAAAAGTGTAATTATAGGAAAAGAGAGCCCTCTAGCCAGAAGCCACGGGTGAATAGAATAATTACTTGTTGCTTTGAAACTGTAAGGCACCTGGCTTCTGCAGGGACCTCAGAGCAGGAAGGGGTTTCAGGATTCAAATTGTCCGTGGAAGGCCTAGGGAGGAAGGGCATTGACAGGCTGCCCAGAATTTCACTCCATATTCAGGTCGAGGATTAGAATGGAGGGACTACACTTAAGTTTCACGTGCTCAAGAGGCACCTCCCATAGGTGGTCTCAGGCTGGCTCTGGATGGGTTCATCACTGAGGAGAAATCTTCCTCAAGTGGCCTATTTCTGAGGTAAAGAAAGCTGTGGTGAAAACAGACTCTGGGAGTGCCTGCTCACAGGAGGGCATGGGTGCTGTTGTTGTAAAGAACCCACGTTCAGTTTGGAACTATGGAGGATGGAAATTCAGAAGGTGGCATAAGCCTAGAGGGAAAGAAAAACAAGTAAGATAGGACTTGGTGAGTAAGACCTATGATTGCTGGTTTCTAACTTTTGTGAGATAAAGCCTCTCTCTCTGAGAGGTGATAGGATGCATAGATGGACCTCCCTTCAATAGTATAAATGCAAAAGTGCCTAAATTAACCCCTAAAAGAAATTTCTGGAGTTAAACTCACAGGCTAAGAATTCTGAAAAACGGGTATTGATGGATGGATAACCAGGTGAGGCTGAAGCCAAGGTGTTCTCTATCCTTACTCCCTCAGCTACCATTGTGTTTCTGCTGCTGTCTTTGGTAACAGTACTGAATTCCAGGAACATAATTTTGAAATTGTTCATAAGATGAATTATCAGCTTCTAGTTTGTATGTAAATAGATTTTAATATTAGTTGTTGGCTGAGACTTTCCAGTGGATTTATTTTGTTTGCAATTACTAAAAGGTACTATAACTCAGTGGCTACAAAGGCACCACGTAGTTGAAGGCTGTTCTCTAATTTGGAAGCCTGGCTTGCTTTTCCTGGAGTCAAAGCAATTGAACAAACTGAGAAGACATCCACATTACCATTCCGTATATAGTATAATAAAAAGCATGCTGTGAGTTTATTTTAAAATTGAGTCTATGGCTGCAGTCAGATTGCTCACTAAGGATTTTAACATAGCTGCAAATCCATTCTCTAGAGAGATCCTTTTGTATTTCCCTGGAAGATTCCACATCTGCTTCTTGGAGTATCTGAATAATATCTGTGTGCATTCTCTTTCATTTTATCTTGGCTTTGTTTATCTAATGCCTTCACTCATTAATCTATACATTAATATTGTCCCTCTATTAGTTGGTTAAATGTTTTTCAATGTGTTTCTTTGTATTTGAAAAACATGTGTTCCCACTTGCTCCTTGGTATTGATAAGAGCCTGGGGTTGGAACTGAACCTCTAGGTCTATTTAGTTTTGCTTAAAAGTACTATGAAGAATTAAGTGCTTACTGTGATTTTAAAATTGTAATATTTAAGGCATGAGAGTGGCAGCATTAGACAACATTATGGAAAATATAAACCTTTACTGTTCTTGCTTTTACACTTTATTCAGAGGCATTTTAGTCCTTAACTGCCAACAGCTGAGAGGATATTTTCAGTGCCTTTGCAAGCAGAAGTGACCCTTATCGGTCTTACAGGAAGTGGGGTCAGGGAGCTACCTCAACTACTTTTGGGAATCACGGTAAGAGTTAAAACTACAAACTAAAAATGTTTTTGTTTTAGTTTGTTTTTTGTTTTAAGAAAACGTGCTGCTTTTATTTGTTTCCTTAAAAAAAATTTTCCCACAAGGATTGTATCTGGGACAGACCTTTGTAGCATTAGATTTTGTGGAGGACTCTTTTGTTATTCATTTCTTTTTCTTTTGTTCTTATTAGGAGGGACTGGCCCCTGTTTTAGACAGGAAATTTAGCATTTTCCACCAATTTTGCTTAATAAAATGCTGCAGTTAATCTTTATGCCGGACTTGTCAGCAGAGTGGAAGTGTGCCTGTTTTCCAACAGAGGGCAGTGTGTATTTGCCAAATACGAACTCTTCCAAGGTTTGGGAAACTGTCCTCTGAAAAGAGCAGAAAGGACACTAGGAACAATTTCTTTCTTTCAGTTTTGCTTTTGTTGTTAGAACTGCAGGTGCCATTGTGGGGGGTGAAAGTTATATAAAAAAAAAACACACTTTTTCCTCCCACATGTTCCTGACACCCAAGGAAGAAATGGAGAAAATGGAGGCAAAATGCCAAGAGGTAGTCCTAGGCACCCAGACCAAGTAAGGTAGTTGCCAATTGCTGCATCAGCCTTTCATGGTCTCTTTATATAGACTTTCAACTTTGGCATATGGAAACAGTCCGCGATTGGACAGGTTGTATACGTGCTAGAATTCCCTTTGTACATTTTCTATGCATGCTGGGTAATTTTCTTGACAGAAAAGCACCTTGGTGTAGAATGTGACGTAAAAATTTGTCGTACGTAGGTGTAAGTGTCAGTCCTATAAAAGATGCTCAGTTGTCCACCTAAGGTGAGTCCTGAGACTGCTTTCTTGGCCAGAAACTGCTGTGAAGGTACATTTGGTTGATGTAAGGAAACTAATATTTATTGAATGTTTATTTTGAGTCTAGAATTATAAACCTTATAGAATTTATTCCATTTAATTTTCATGACATCTCTAAGAGGTGGACATTATGAATATTGTTTTATTGGGGAAAAATAAAGACAGGTCAAGTGAGCTCCTTAACCCACCCAGCCAGCAAGCAGCAGGACTTGGAAGCCAACTCGGAGTTCTCTGGTGTCAAAGGCTAAGTTCTAAATCTCCCAGTTTCTAAAGTCTTTATTGACCCTTTGCTTAACAGATGGTTCTGAAAAGTCTTGAGTATTCATTGCAAACTGGAATCATAGGAAACCTTGACTCAACGTATTGAAAACGCCGGCATGCATATGTAGTGTGGTCAGTGATCCTCTTCTCAACTAACTTTTTTAGTTTTTCTTTTCCCTTAAGATGTGCTTTTTCATAACTTTTCTGCTGTGCCTGGATGAAAAAGCCATATAGGTAATAAGGGTTTTAGCATGAGGAAATTGAGTCTTAGCAAATGGGCAGAGAGGTTATCTGTTCATATAGTTTGTTTGTGGCAGAGTTATAATTTGAATTCCTGGATGTCTGGCTCTAAATCTTAAGCATTTGTTGTAAGGTTTCTGTATGGATAGAGAAGTGATGAAATACTAGGGGGAAGGGAAGAGGTTTCTAGAAGGACTGCCTCTAAGGAAGTCTTGTCTATGAGTATTCTATAGGAGTATTATCTCGGATGTGACCTGGAAGAAAGAATCAGCCAAAGGAGAGGCCAATAGTAGAACCATTGGAAATTCTTGCGAAGGAATGCTCGTGAGCAAGTGAGGCACAGATCAGAGGAACTCAAGCTTCAGAAAGGAATCAACATGACCTCAGACACCCTCCCCAGACACCAGACCACCAGATGGAGGCGGTGCAGATTGTATTAGCCTCTCCATTATTTGAATTTCTTTTCCCTAAATGCAGCAGCAGCCTGCCTTTTAAAGGATATTTCTATTGTCACAGAGAGCCTCTTGTCTTTTCCTTTCCTTTTTTTTTTTTCCATAATGAGCAAACACAGAGGTCCAGGCAGTCAGAGGTGGAAGCCAAACACAAGTGTTTTCAAAAAGCCTCTGAAATAAACACTGAAGTGCTGTATTTCATAACCTTACACAAAACTGACAGTAGCCAGCTGTTGTCTGAGCTAAACACCATCCTAAAGAGCCAAGAGCCAGGAGGCAAAAAAAGAGAAAGTGAAAATAACTCCTCTCTTACTGAACCATAGATGACAGATCAGCCAAAAAAGACCCTGGAGGAAGCAAAAGTCAATGAGGCGAAAGTCCTTGCAAATGACCCCTTGCCTGCTCCCCTTTCTCACTCCAGAAATCATCCACCCACATGGCCTTTTATTGGTGCAGCATCTGAATGCACTCTCTTCCATCACAGTTCTGCATCTTGCAGTAATTATATCTCATATCACCAACTTTCCCAAGATTTGGGATTTTTTCTTCTGTTTTTTTTTGTGTGTGTTTTTCCCTGTTTTCTTTATTCTCATCTTTCCATCTCTTTGGCTCTCCCACAATATGGAAAGTAAGAAAAATATTAAGACCTTTTCTTATCTCACTCTTACTTATTCTATGGTCAGAAAAAAATGTCTCAGGCACTCAGAGGCTTTTTAAACTAACCCTGTGAGCTCCTCTTCTCAGAAAATAGAAATTTAAACGGATTCAA
This sequence comes from Hipposideros armiger, assembly GCF_001890085.2. Taxonomy (NCBI): domain Eukaryota; kingdom Metazoa; phylum Chordata; class Mammalia; order Chiroptera; family Hipposideridae; genus Hipposideros; species Hipposideros armiger. The sequence continues at coordinate 1,505,012 of NW_017731534.1, forward strand.
TGGAATTGTAATAGATAAGCATGATATCGGGGGTGGGAGGGCAATAGATGGGGGAGGGGGGCTGTTACTTTGTGAGGGTGAAAAGGGTAACTATTGCATTGTTCTGTACACCTGAAACTAACAATAAAAAAAAAAGAAAATAGAAATTTACTATTATTTAAAATGTAAGTCCTGGTTGCTGATAGAGGGAACTTTGAATAAGAATTTTATTTGGCCCAAGGTAAAGAAAAACACATTTTAAGGCTGTTTGATATTAATTGTAGTAAGAGTACAGATGAGTCCTACACAGCCATTTTATTTAGCAAAACACCATGAAGTTTATTTTTTGGGGTGGTGTGTGTAATGGTACATCTGGGAGCTAATATGGGAAAGGGTTTGAAAGCTAAATTGTAATAATTAACATCATTTTGAATCATTCCTGTGAAAAGGAGACAGAGGCTTATTAGGCCTTGAAATATGGAGAAGAAAAGATATGTCTTCAAAGAATGGGTCTTCAACATGGTAATAGACTGGGCTTAGTGGAAAGTATGACTCCCAAGCCATAATCCTGCAGTGACTCTGGCCAAAAAATATTCATACGGTGTTATCTGACGTTGACTTTCAAGTTGGTTACTATTCTATGCTCCAGTCCAGTCACTCTATGATGTCTTTAAACCTTCATTGCAAGTTTATTATGTGCATCTGCCTTGTAGTGGTGATGCACTGATGGATGAAGGGGAAGGATAATAGTCAAGTGTAAGTAACAATGAGTCAGGAAGAAGAAACAGGCCCAGGAGCAGGGGCAATGAGAAAGTCCTGAGAGATGGGTGAGTGCAGAAATTCATAAAGAGAAGTGATGAGAACAATGAGTCCCACTCTCACCCCAAATCTACAGATGCTCCAAGAGAATGCAGACCATACCACAGTACATGGCAGGGAGGATCAATTCATTTTAGTTTGCTATTAAGGATAAAAGGGCCTCTGATGGCTGTGGGCATCTAATTGTATTTGTTTGCCTTTTTATGTTGAATTCAGTTGAATTTTGTAAGATGATTTTTATTGTTTTAGCTTGATGTAGAGTTATCAGCTCTGTGTATTTGCTCTGTTGAATGTTGACCTAGGTGAGGTTGGGCCTTAAACTTAAGGCAATTTTTAGTTTGACTATCATTTCATTTTCAGGCAGACATTTAGCCCTTATTTGCATTTTTACAGATAAATATTGAGTAGGTTCTGTTTTTGATTAGGAATATACATATAAATTTACTTTTACATACTTTCTGAATAAAAATAAAGATATTCACATTTTCAATAGTCATAGATTGATGATTTATAAACTTTCTTGTTGTTTCACTCATTTATTTTCTAGGTTGTGCATGCTTCCCATAATACCAGATGTTAAAAGGTAATCTGAGGCATATTAGACAATTTAAAAGTTTATTTGATCAAAAATTGATTCAACTTAGGCAGCATCTAATTTAGCAGATAGCAAGGAGCTCCAAGAAGCGGTACAAAGTGAAAGGCTTTTATAGGAAGAAGAGAGTAGAAACAAAGAAGTTACACTAGGCAAAAAGCTAGTTGGTTATTGCAAGTTTACTTTAGCGGGTAATGGGGTTCTATAAGACAGATTACCTAAGTAATGCTGATCAAGTGATTCCTAATTGACTGGTTTAAGGTTTAATTTCTGCGTGAGCTGAAACTGTAAGCTAAATCTTGGTTTGGTGATGTGGAGCTTAGGATAAGCAACTCCATTTTGAATCTGTTGTCTTGTTTTTTAACATAGGTGTATATAATTTACTATTGCCGTGAATACAATAGAAAGAAGAGCATGTCATTTCTCAACATCAGTTACTGTAAATACAAAAATGATACAAAAATGGAAAAAGTGAATTTTTTTGTTGTGCTTTCAGGTCCTGCCTGCTATGATGCTCCCAAGATTTTTCTTTTCTAAGAAATAACATTTTGATGTACTAACTCTTCTTTTTTTGTATATTCTATGGGTCCAAACTCTTCCTCATCTTCGTTCTCCAACATATACTGCTTTTCTTTTCCCAGTTATTCAGCCATTGACACCAACCAGTTTTATGATTGTTTCCATTTGAACCAATTCTATAAGTTTTCAAAGGAGGCTGTTCTGATTTATGCATATTGTTAGATTTGCTTATTTTGTACTGAAATATTTACTTTCCCTAGTTTTATTTGTTTCATCTTTCTTTAGGGATTTGTATTTTGGGTTTGACGCTACCGGGTATTTCCTTTTTGCTATTTGTCTGACTCTAGCTTTAAATGTGTTCCAATTCTGCTTTGGGTTAGCAGAGCAATCAGGCCATGGTGACTGCTTATCCCTACTTTGTATAAGCATCTAGGTATCCTATTCCTGGCACATCTATTGAACAGTTTCAGTATTTTTTCCCATGTATTCTTTCTTGAGTGGACATGCCAGGGTGAAGACTCCTTTGGTTGGCAGAGGTTGATGTCGTTTTCTGCCCATTGGCATTTCTCACTGGTGTGTCACTCATCTCTCTGGCTGTGGGCACTGCCTATCTGGCACTTGGCTGTGTTGGTACTGGGCAATTCTAATTCCTGCACCTGCCACTGGCCTCTTGTCCAGAACATCGAGGTCGCCTGTGCAGTGCTGGCAGCAATCTCCCAATTCACTGTGAGCAGAGCCACTTAAGGTAGAAGGGTCAAGTTTGGCTCTCAGTTATCTCCCTGCAGTGCATTTGGGCTAACTATTCTTTCAGAGCAAGCAGAGAAGCAGAAACCTCTTGAATTAAATTGCATGGCTTGCTGGCTGGAGTCACTGTTCTTCTGGTTGGATAGTGCTGGGTTGGGGCTATGTATTGGAAACAGGAAGAAATGTCAGATTCAAAGATGAATCCTTTTAACCCTCCATTCTTTGCATGGCCAGTTTGACTAATAGGTAAAATATGATTTTTAGAGCCTCAATCTGTAGGAATCCTCTACTCACTCTGTAGCTAGGCTGATCACATGTTCTGGTTTACCCAAGCTTTCACCTACTATCTCAGCATTTGGGCATTTATCCCAGGTTTCCTATTTTTTTTAAACTTTATTGGGGAACAGTGTGATTTTCCAGGACCCATCAGCTCCAAGTCAAGTTGTTGTTTTCAATCTAGTTATGAAGGGCACAGCTCACTGGTCCATGTGGGAATCAAACCAACAAACTTGGTGTTATAAGCCTGTGCTCTAACCACCTGAGCTAGCTGGCTGCCCCCCAGGTTTCCTGTTTTTCAATAAATTATTAATAGCTGAATTAAAATAAGCCATAATACAATTCAAAATTACTAGATATGTGAAGAACCAGGAAAATGTGACCGCACTAAAAGGAATTAGTTACTGACCAGCACCCTTCTCCAAAGGAGATAGGCCAAGCTGAACAGCACACGCATGCATCAATATATTTATGGCTGTAGTGCGAAATTCAAAATGAAGTGTCTGAGAAAGTTTCTACAAATTAATTTTTTGGTTAAAGTAACAAATGTTTATAGTCTAGAAAATCATGTACTTTTACAGGGACTAGAAAGCCCTTTTCTAAAGCCCTTGACATACCCTCTCTAGCCTCAAGCCCTTTTCTCAAGAGACAATCAGTTTTTTTCTTTTAAGCATTCTTTAGCTATTTAGAAGTTTTATCTGATATTTGCCTTCCATTTTTCTATGTTAATATTTTGTTTCTTGAATTTTAAAATTTAGATACTGTCTTGAACTAAACCATTTGATGCCAATTATTGTAAAACAGTTAACAATTATCACTAAATGTGTGTGGAATGAATAAATACAGATATTCTGTTTAATTTGGTGCCTACTTCTAAGTGCTGTAATTAGGCCAAAGAGGTGAGACATGAAAAATAATCAGCCATTATTATGGTATTTGTGGAGCTGAGTTTCTTGCTAGAAGGCAAAATTTAAAAACTCCTCTTCCAATACCAGGTTTTCATTCTAGTTGCTCAATATTACAATTAACTAAAGCAACCATACTCTGATTATTACATCATTTTATCAGGTCAGCTTTTTGATAATAGGAATTATCAGTGCATCATGATTTTAACTTCAGGGGACTTTGAGAACTTAATGGATTTTCAGCCCTCTCTCTTCCATCCAAAATCACTAGAGCTTTTTGTTGGATTACACAGTATAGAATACTAAGCCCAAGCCACTAGGTTCAAGTTTCAGTTCTGTTGTTTACTGACTCAATGATTTTAGTAAAATAATTACGCTAAACTGTATTTTCTTCAATGCATAAAACAATAAAAGGCTATTGTAAAGATTAGATGGAAAAGCACATTGAATTAAATGTGATAAATTTTGATTAATGTAATAATATATTACACACATATAATACATATGTATGGAAATATGAGATAATCCTGTTTTATTTTGTTTTTTTGAAACCAAACTGTTGAGGAAGTTCTCATTTTTGAGTTCCAACTGTGATTGAGGTTTAGAGAATTTCCCTTTGATATAATTCCTAGATGTACTGACAGAACTGTCATTACAGAAATATTCGTAGGTGGCCTAGTATGCACCAAACGGCTCACACCTCCTGGAAGAAGCCGGTTGAACATATGGGAGGGGCAGAGTTATAGATGCTTAATATTCCTGAATGAAAACAATCCACATTCACTGTTAACACTTGAGGACAGGATTTAGCTAAGTAGATTAGTAATAAAGTTGAATGTGAAAATAGGAGCCTTGTAACCTATTGTTAAGGAAATTTGTTTTCAAAGCTATTTGATAATCCTCTGCTCAGATGAAAGCAAGCGTGTGTATTCTTAGAAAAAAAAATGTTATATTCTCTGTATGCCTTAAATTATGAGAGGTTATTTTAATTATGTTTATTATTTTAATAATAATTAATTACATGACATATAGTTAATATCATTATATAATAATTTAAACAATACTATTTTATAATAATTATTAAAAGTTTTATTATAAAAGAATACATTATTGAAACAAAATATTCAAATAAGAGCATATAGAAGAAAATGTAAAAGCATATAGAGTACATGTATGCTATAAATTGAATGTTTGTATCCCTCTCAATTTATGTATTGAAACCTAACCCCTACTGTAAGAGTATTTGGAAATGGAGCCTTCGGGAGTGATTAGGTCATGAGAACAGAGCCCTCATAAGGTGGGATAAGTGCCCTTATAAAAGAGGCCACAGACAGTTCCCTCTTCTCTATTTCCATGTAGGGTTATAGAGAGCCCAGAACTGGGTCCTCAACAGACACTGGATTGGTTGGTGTCATGATCTTGGACTTTCCAGCCTCCAACTGTGAGAAGTAAGTTTCTGTTTATAAGCCACTCAGTCTGTGGTATTTTGTTATAGCATCCTAAATGGACTAAGATAACACGACAATCCTCTTCTTAGCCTCCTCTCTCCATTCTCCTTCCCAGAGGTAACCACTGTTAATATGTTTAATATCCATTTTTTTGTATGAATCCATGTATATATCTATGTCACATGCTCTGTAGACATTGGCACTTTCAAGTAAAGGAAGGCTGCTCTGAGATTTTATTTATATATATATATATATATATATATGCACCAAAAATATATATACACATTTTAAGAAAGGGAAAAACTGTATTAAAATTGTAATACTCAATATATACTGATAACAAAAGATGAATACAAGTCATGCTTGACTTCTGCAGTTACAAAAGATGCTCAAATTGGTTACCATCAGGGTAATTTTAACAGAGTTATTTCCTTTCTTAAAATGTGTATACATTTTTTGGGGCACTGTGTGTGTGTGTGTGTGTGTGTGTGTGTATATATATATTTTGTAGCAGGAACTCAGGTTGTCAAGTCAGAGCATCCTTAAATTCAAACTGCTATCTTACTACTTACTAGCTATGTGACCTTTAGCATATTTCTGAAATTCTCTAATTTCACAGTTGACTCAACTGTAAATCAAAGTAAAAATGCAAAGTTGTTGTAAAGAACCAAGTAGGTGGGTGGTAGAAGAGGGAAAAGGGGATCAAATATTTGGTGTTGGAAGGAGAACTGACTCTGGGTGGTGAATACACATTGTGATATATAAATGATGTATTATAGAAATGTACAATTGAAACATATAATTTTACTAACCAATATTGCCCCAATAAATTTAATAAAAAAGGATCAATTAGGTGGGATTTGCAAGTTGTTGAAAAGAGTAAATAAAATACCATATATGATTACTAGAATAATGACAGAAACTATGTGTTACACCAATATTTCATTCTTTGTTCTCATTAGTTTTCTTTTTTTCCTCTGCTAATTACAATTATGTTAAGAATGTCTCCTTGAGGAAGATGTTGGGTCTGTAGTATTAAAGATTATCAGGGCAGAGTGGAAAGGCAAGGCTGTAATCTCTTAACTCATGGAGAGTTGGAATTGGGCAGATGTAAATCTAAGATCATCTAGTTCAATATTTTCCCCTTCCTCTCTTTCATTGAGGAATGAGTTGTTTAATTGAGATCCAAGTGGAACTGCTGGTGGAGTGTAGAGGGTGTGGACAGTCTCACTGCAAAACCCCCACTTGATTTTCTGAAGAATCTGAAGTGCCTCCTGCTAACCCTACATTAATCTGAAAAATAACCTATCTCATTCAAACCCTCTCAGTTTTTAGATTAGGAACATGCTTTACGTTGTTCATTTCCAAGTCATATAGTCATCAAAATCAGAGCATTCGGCATGATTGGAAGCAATCACCTTTGACCTTTCAACTTGAATATACCACACCTTGAAAAATACATCAGTAATTGCGGAGTCTACAGGTGTTCATGGCCTCTGGGTCTGCAATCCAGATTCTAGGACAGCAGAGAGTCACCAGTGACCTCTCCAGAGGTTTATCAAAGACACCTCAATTTTATTCTGGCATTTAATCTGCCACAGAAGCTGTTTATTACTTCATCTTCTTGAGTAACGTGGACACTCACTTAATTAACTCACCATTTGACTGCATGTTTTAAACTGTCAGGTGGGAAGTGAATTTAGTGCTGTCTGCTGTCTTATGATTAGTAAAATGCTCAAGTCTTGTTTTGTGAGAGCCATGGAGCTGGCACAGGAACAGAAGCTGCCGGGTTTGTTGATTGTTATTTAGCTTATAATTATATCGACTGGCAGGGAAAAAGCTGTATTTATTTGTTCTTTTTATATATTTATTTTTAAAGCCAGTCAATATGTGTGTGTTGGGTTGTTAGTATGGTTAGCTAAACTTATAGAAATGTATCATATCTTAACAAATGAATTATTGTGTCCTTTAATAGGTGCACTTTGTTGAAGAGAAATGTATCAGAGTCCTAGAATTAATAATTGAATATTTATTGAGTGATTATTCATGCTAGATACAGAGTTAGGCTCATTTACATATGTTGTTCCAACTAAACTTCACAATAACCCCGAGAAGTAGGCATTGTTCTTCTCATAATACAGATAAGGACATGAAACTCAGATATTTAATTATTTGCACAAGGTCACTTATCTTAATATTGACAAAGATGAGATTGAATACAGGGGTTTTATGTCTATATTTATTACTTCTATTTATCCAGTGGGAAAGTTGCTTTTTTAAACCCCATGAAATCGTTATGCTTTTATAGAGAATATGCTTGGAAATCTTGGTCATTGTTTATTTTTTCTCCTCCTTTATTTTCCCCTCACAAAGAGATCTGCATTGGGGGTCCCAAGACCACTTCTTTGTTTGGTGATTTGCTAAAAAGATTCACATGACTTAGCATATATTCACACACATGGCTAAGATGTATTATAGTGAAAGGATACCAAGCAAGATAAGCAAAGGATCATGGAGGAAGCCAGGCACAAATTCCAAGAGTCCTCTTGCAGTGGAGTCACAACAAGTGCACTTCATTCCACCAGCAATGAATTGTGACAATGTGTCAAGTGTTACTTATTAGGGAAGCTCATGAAAGAATCAGTGCCCAAAGTTTTTTTGGGGGCGCTGGTCACAAAGGCACTATGACTAGCATGCACCAAAATTCCAGACCCCCAGAAGGAAACTGTGAGTAGGTGTTTTAGGGAACTGTTTGCCAGTCAAGTTCCCACAAGGGCCAAATTTGCAAGGAAGCCTTTCAAAGGAAAGCAGTTTCGGGGCTACTATATTAACTTTTTTTTCCCCCACAAGATTCAGATGATCTTATTGAGTGACCTAAAGTCAAAATATTTTGTCATTTGCAATTCTTGGAATTGAATCAGAAAAGGAGTAAGGCTCATGCCTGGTAGTGCTGAGAGGGACATGTTGCATGTCAGAAATATGCCCAAACATTATTCATTTGGTGATTTTATTCCTTCCTTCATTCACCTGTTTACCCTCAAATGATCTGAACACCCATTAAGTTAGAAAATGGCAGGACATAGGGATTGAGAGCATAAGCTCTGAATCCAAATGGGTTTAAATTCTATCAATAGTTCTTCCACTCACGAGTTTCATAATCTTAGGCAACTTTCTTAACTTTCCTGTGGCCAGGTTTTCACATCTGTATGCTGAGGGTTATAATGATGGCTACCTTATAGAATTAGGGAAGATAAAAGAAGTTAATAGGCTGTTTGGTGCATGGTAAGTGTATAATAAAGTTTATCTCCTACTGTTATATTCCACAGATTATGCTGGCTCTGAGTACGCAATGATGAGTAAGACAGATATGGTTTCTGCTGTAATAGAACTTCTAGCTTTGTGGATGATAAAGGCAAATAAGCATGAAATTATCTTAGAGAGTGATAATGCTTCAGTGGGTAAAATTTTGGGCACTCTCAAAGCACATATGAGAAAACCGAATCCAACTTAGAGGAACATAAGTAGAGGTTAGAGAGAAGGAAGAGGGAGATGTTAGAAGTGGAGGGAGATTAAGCCAAGCCAAAGGAACATCATGAGAAAAAGGCATTGAAATTAGGAGTGGGAGGGAAAGAGAGAGGACTGTGTATTTAAATACATGAAATGATAAACGGTATGTCTGGAGAAGAGATGAACTTGTAGAGATAAGAAGGGACCTTGCAATAAAAGGCCATGTGAGTTCTATTAGGGAGTATTTACTTGCCCTGAGAATATTGAAGAGTTCTAGGGGGGCTGAACTTGAGAGCAGCACCCTTTGGAAACACAAGTCAGCACCCGTGCGAAGGGACTTTCTTCCATATGTGTGGCTTCTCTCTCCAAAGGATGCATCAACAGCTTCCCTTATAAAAGGATAGTGATGACACCTCTCCCTCTGCACTTCCTCTCTGGGTAGAGATCAGGAACATTCGGGGCTAGGGTTGAGGCAATTTTAGGGGCTGCCAATAACAGGTCAGACCTGTTTTAATTTGCCTCGCACTGAGAATTCTGGACATGAGAACAATAAAAGGACAGAATGGGGACATTAGTTTTATTCGTGTCCTGCAAAACTGGAGAAGGAAACTACTTATAAGCACTAATATATCGGTGCTCACCTGTCTGCAACACAGTCCAGTGCCCTAGACTGGAGCCTAGTGAACAGTCAGCAACTAGGTTTTAGGGGATGTTTTGATTCTCTGTTTCCTTGACCTTCTAAATTTGTGATTGACGGTTTATTCCATTTTCTTTGCATGTGCTTCTCTTTCAATTGCTATGTCTTTACATCTTTATTTGCTTTTAAAATCATGCCTCATATAAACACAATAAGGAAATGATTTATATTGAAAGCACGAGCCATAATAATAATAAATACGCCATTATTTATGGGGTAAAGGGTCATGAAAATTAGTATTTACCTGCTGTCTTTTACTCTGGTAGTATTCCCACTTGTCTGTAAGATACATTTTTCCATTTGGGTCTAAGTAAAAATGTCTTCTTAAGCTAATTTTATACAACATATAACCAGTAAGCCAAAATTTCCAATTCCTTTTTACATGAGAGCATTGAAGTATGTGCTTCTTAGGCAAAAGGGTCCCCACCTAGGGCCCCACATTTTAGAAGGGCCCTTTATGTTTTTGTCTGTGTCTGTCTGTCTGTCTGTCTGTCTGTCTGTCTCTCTCTCTCTCTCTCTCTCTCTCTCTCTCTCTCTCTGTCTCACACACACGCGCACACACACGCACACACATAAATTTATTGAGGAATACACAGGCACGTCTGTCACTTTACATCCAGCCACTCACTTGACATAGAGAAGCCTATAATCCCAAGCATCCAATCTCATGTTTAGCACAAGCTCACTGGGGCACAGCTTCTCCACAGCTTTTACCCTGTATCTTTGCATAAAGAGTGACTGAGTCAGAATGTAGCGAAATTTTGTGTGTTGGACTGCTGCTGATGGTGCAGATTGGCCCTGCTTCAAAGAGTGAGAAGGACATGAGCAATGGAAGCACTTTATAGATAAAAGACAAATCAATTTAAGTGTCAAATCTTCTTCTGTTAGAATGAATACGAAAGATCTTGCATAATGAAGTAACTTTCCCAGAAATAAAAAACGTCTGTTTTCTTGCTTTTTTTCTTATTCTGATGCGTGTTTCCAAAGGTGCTCTAGAATTAGCACAATATTGGCAACCGTTGCATATGGCTGCTGGCGAACACTATTACAGGGTTAGATCTGAGGTGGTAGCCCATGGCCACAGGTGGCTGTTAAAATTAATTGAAATTAAATAACTTTAAAATGTAGTTTCTTACTTGTGGTAGCCACACATTTCAAGGGCTCAGTCACCACATGTGGCTGGTGGCTAGTGTGCTGGATGACACAGATACAGAACATTTCCATCGTTGCAGAATGCAGTGTTTGCGCCGTAGCTGTCTAGACGTATCACATAATATTTCAATTCTTTATCAGTGTGGTATGCTGGCACCATATGAACATTGAATACTGGAATTATGAGCAGTTATAATTAAATATTTAATTTTAATTTATAAGTTTTAAATATTTAGACATGCGTTATGTCTGTCTCCATTTACACTTTTCCCCTGAGCCCTGCAAACAGCAGGTTAGATTTATAAGGCCCTTGTCCTTTCTTAAGGTGACTGGCTGGTTTTTGTGGGCCTTGTTCTAAGGCGCTATTCTGAAACCTTGGGCTATATATGAACCAGGTCCATGATGATGATGGGTAGAACTTGATATCCACTTGAAACGATATAATGCAATATTTAGTTGTCCAGCTCACACCATATATAGTTTTAATGCTATGGATAAACTTATATAAAAATGCATCTTAGTAATGAGTGTGTTAAAACATCATGGCATGACTTAATGAGGTAGATGTTATGGCCTTGGAGGCCTGCTAATCTAATTTCATACTGTGGCCATTAGAGATAACAAAATATCTTTCTGCTTGACTTTGAATTTACAGGCAGTGGATATTTCATGATGAAAAGTGAACAAAAGGATACCATTTTGTTTAATGATTTGATTCTCTCACTTCTTCAACACTATACACACACACACACACACACACACTGAATTATTCCTTTTTCTGTAATGGAGGAAAAGATATGTTGCTTTAGCAATGGCTCACTGACAATGTCACTGTAACTTCTATGTGTCTGTCACACCATCTTTTGCTTGATTTAAATGATGCTATATGGTTTTTACCCTAACAGAACATTTGAGTGTGTGAACTTTGTAGAAGTGTTTGTCTAGGGGAAATACTAATGCCAGAAAGTCTGAAATCTTTACATCAAGTAATGAAACTTTTTCCTTCCACTAAGACTGTGAGNCTCACTCCTGTCAGAATGGCTATCATCAGTAAATCAGCAAACAACAAGTGCTGGTGAGGATGTGGAGAAAAGGGAACCCTCATGCACTGTTGGTGGTATTGCAGATTGATATAGCCACTATGGAAGGTATCGCAAAAAAATGGAAATGGAACTATCATATGACCCAGCAATTCCACTCTTAGGTATTTATCCAGAGAAATCCGAAATGATAATTCAAAAAAATATATGCACCTCTATCTTTATTGTAGCGCTATTCACAATAACCAAGACTTGGAAACAACCGAAATACCTATCGGTAGACGACTGGATTAAGAAACTGGTACATTTACACAATGGAGTATTACTCTGCTATAAAGAAGACTGAAATCTCACCATTTTCAACGACATGGGTGGACCTGGAGAACATTATGCTAAGTGAAATAGAGGAAAAACTGATAGAGCTGTTTCTTTATATTTCAGTGCAACCTGCTATTTGGACAAGCATTATGCAAAGAAAGGAATCCTCAATTTCGAGTTAGAGGTCTGTTTTTTGTTTTTTTCTTTTTCACTTAGCTTGTGATTGGGGACATGTTTAAACTTTCTAAAGTTAAGTGTCTTCACTTACCAAAATAGACTTATAATACTTGCTTCTTGGTGATTTTGTGAGAGTGTCTTGTTCACTACTCAGACCTCAGAGGTTAAGGGCAGGGCTAGCTGCTCATTAATGCAATAATGAATGAAGTCATACTAGGTGCCTTGATTGACATATGCTAATTATTAGTTTCATAGCAATCCATTTTCAAGTTTGTCTTCTAAAATTCTAAAATCTTTACATATCATCTTTATCCACTAAAGTATTTTAAGAAAATCTTCTTATTACTTTGGTGTCAGAATCTGGTAATCTTTCCTATGGAGAAATAATCTTGATTGTCCAGGGTTTGGTCCCTTATCAACTGAAGTCATTGACTTCACTGAATTATTTTCTCTCTATAGTAGCTCAGCGAACTCATTGGATTCAATCTGTTTTCTGCTTTAAAAGATTTGAAAAGGCCTATTATTGAATCAGTGTGATCTTGCTTAATCTTCTCATTTCTAACATAGGAATGTTAAATCAAGGCTAGTCTTCATAATTCATACTCTTACAACTCTTAAAACTTCCAGGACATTGGGGCATCTATTCATGTTTTTTGGCTTTGGCAATAGCCTTCCAATTTGTATGCTCTGGCTCAGCAGGTGGTGATCAGGTCTTAGGAGTATTAGGCAACAGGCGTTAGCTATAGATGTGCTTTTTTGAACAGTTACCTTGACTGTGAAATCTGAAAAATAGAATTTGAATACTAAAGATTCATAGAGGTTTTTGACAGACACATTTTGAGGCTTAATAACACGGCTTCGGGCAGACTGGAGAAAGATGAATTTAGCAGGAAATAGCTTTATCACTGAACAAGTTTTCTGTGTCTTTCAATCTCAGGAAATAATGGTTATAAGACTTGTTCTCCCTAACAACTTTGTGAGGTGAGCTCTATTGAATTTTATGGATTTTAAAGGATGTTGGATCTAGAAGAAACATGGGATTTAAGTAATATTAGGTACTTTTACAGCTACCTTCCACTGTAATAACATTATCCAAACGTTGGTATCAAGTTGTTCTAGATGTTATAATAGGCAAATTTTCAGATGCAATCTCTGTTCTTGGATACTTTACAATCTAAGAGAGGTAATGTTGATGCAGAATAAAGAAAAGGTATCAAGAGAGAGAGGCAGGAAGGTTATTGGGTGGATTATAGACCTTCGAGAGGTGGGAAGTTCTGTCAAGCTCGTGTGTGTGTGTGTGTGTGTGTGTGTGTGTGTGTGTGTGATGGAATTAATAGCTAATACTTTAGGGCAGTCATTGTATTAAACACAGATGTCATTTTATTTATTTCTAATAATTAATCTAGGAAGTAGGTTCTATTACCCTCATTTATGAGTCAATAAATATGTTCGAGAGGTTAAATACCTTCTCTAAATGCATGCACACCATTTGTGCTACAGCATAGATTTAAATTTAAGTTTAAATTTAGGCTCTGACTCTAAAGCCTATGATCTTAGCTACTCTTAATTATGACTCTCTAAAGGAAGGTGTTTCTCAAAGTAGGGTCAGTCCATGGTTCTCTGGGGCACCATGGAAGGTTGCTGCCAGCATTCTCTAATAGTCTGGGATTGGACTCTAAAAATCAAGTCCTCTCTTTAACTTTTTATAGCTTCCAAATAGTGATGTTTTTTATAGACATAATTTTTGTGCACTATTAAGGATCATAATCTGCAAAGTTGTTATACTTTGGTATTTTNGTGAGTGTCTTTAGTTGTGCTGTCATGGCTGCTTCAGTGTCCCGAATTGATTCAAAATGTTTTCCTTCCATGGTCATTTTGACTTTGGGGGAGACCCAGCAGTTGCCAGATCTGATGAATAAAGTGGATTAGGACACACTGTAATGTTTTTATGTAACAGAAGCAATGTGTGACATGAGCATTGTTATGATGGAGGACGAGGTAAAGACACGAAAAAGGATTTCCAGAACTGCTTCAGAAAGTGGCAACAATGATAGGATAAGTGTGTTCGAAGCGAGGTGGTGTATTTTGAGGGGGATTAATGGCAATGTGTCTTTTATTGTAATAAAATTTTTAAATTTAAACATTCATCTTATTTTGTGATGACACCCTTGTATAACAGCCACACACCCTTTTCTTCCTGTAGTCTAAGAGAACAGGGAACAGATGTTTTTAATCTGCTATCATTTCTCCTCAGAGTTCTTTTGGTGTCTCTGATGATGACTCCACTCACCCCTCCCCTGTAGATGTACCCCTGGTTCTACCCTGTGCCTCAAAATATCTTTGGTTAAAGGTAGGATTGCATGTAATCTATCATCCAATTGCAGCACTTTTGAGAGTGAAAAGGGGCTACTGTTTATAATTATTCTGTGCCAACAGACATAACCTGACTTTGTCCTGGGCAAATTCAAACATATTTTCACCTGCCTCAAAATTTCCATGTTCAGTGCTCTCCTGTGTCCCAAGAAAACCTGTTTGCAATTCTCACTGCATTCCAAGACTCCTGTTTCCCAAAAGTCCCCAACCTTAAAGCAAAACTTATCATGTGCATAAAAACAAATGACTACAGAAAAATGGAAAGCAGAAAGCAATTCTTGGAAAACTAAAAAAAAAAAAAAAGCAGCCCTTGGATACAGACCTTTAACCCTAAAGAAAGGTATAATAGTTCTGTTAAACATCTCACTAAACTTCTTACTTGAGGCACTGAACTAGTTTTGCAAAGGAAGAACAAAATGACAGTTGTGACCTTAATTTATTGTTGTAGCACCATTCTGAATGGGTCTTCCTCCCCATTTGTCTCCAGTGTCAGAAGTGATGACACCACACATGTAACAAGAAGGTTTATTACTCACATAATGACGCTTTCTGAGGAAGGTAGGGCAGGTTTCCTGAATAGGTCCAAAGATGGCTTGAGAGAGCAAGGAATCAAGTCCGGCCTGGCGTTTTTATGGTGGTTAGGTGATGAGGATAGAGTGAGAATTGTTTGAACTTCCTGATAGCACCAGTGGGAAAAGGAAGAAGTGGGGTGAAAGCTGTCAACAGTCAAATTTAAAAAATGGAGCCAGGCTCTATTACAGTTACCAAAACAACTGGGAGTTGAGTTGTTCTGCTGTGCGCTCAGAGCCACCAGGTCTGGCTTTGCTGGCTNTTTTTTTTTCTTCTGTGCAGCCTCCTGTTAAAATTTAGAATTGCTGGCTTCATTTGTATTAATTCTGTTCATTTAGGATACATTATACAATACTTAGACAAGGTACTATTTAACTATCAGAGAAAGGCATTAGTTCTTTTATTCAACTTTTACTGTAATTATTTATTGAGTATCTACTTTTTGAATAATATTCTCCTACTTATCTAGGTGGTCTCAATAAGTATACCTTATAGCCTAATCTTAAAGAACTTTGGATCCAGTTGTTGCGATAAAGGACATAACGTTAAATGTAAAAACAATATAAGGAATCTTATATTTGGTCCTCTACCAACTTGCTGGCTGTAGACATAGACAATTTTTGTATCCTCTTGGTTTCATCATCTTCAAAATGGGGGAGCTGGGCTAAGCAATTTTGGACTAAGTGATGTTAATCTTAATAACCACAATTCTTTGGCCTTACTGGTTATCAAACAAATAAAAGAGACAGAGTGGTTTTAGAAACAGAAGCAATCACTGTGTTTGGACTTGCCAAACTACTGATTAGACCTAGTTGTTTTTTACTGAAAGAGAAAATGGTAAGTGTTGGTAGAAGTCTGTACGAGAGGATGTCTTTGAGTTCAGTGCTTTGATTTCCCTCCCTACTCTACTACTCTCACATGGAACTCTGAGTGCAACGCCTGTTTGATGCAGTGCTTTATTTTATTTTTTTTCTTATTACTTAACTTTTTATTTTATGTAAACTGAACGAGCAGAAATTAGCAGCAATACTAAGTGAGGATATAGTGCTGTTTTAGACTGAGTATGGTTCAGGGCAATCTTAGCCCTAATGCAACCATTACCCAATTTACTTTGTCATGGGAAGAGGAGGTGTCCGGGCCATATTGCGTGAAATTGTAAAAGTTCTGGAAACGATGGAGGGGTGATATTTTTGCATTTTGTTTAGAGTACAAAACTAGAATTTTATGCACATTCTGTTGTTATATAGACTACTGACACATAGTGAAAATAAATTAAATAGGAGGGAGAGTATGACAGTAAGAATGAATGAATGATTATGAATTTATCTTGCAGCCTGTGATGTGCTGACGTTTATCAGCTGGGTTTTGTCTTTCTTTTACTATTATTTTCTAAATACTGAAATGGTTTCCTTAGAAGTGTTGTATGATAAATGAAAAATAGCAACAAACTTATGATCTAGAATTTGATGCTGTCGAGAAAACATCTCCCAATTAGTTATTTCCATACTTATCTATGACCCATTTCACTGCAGGTGCTTTCAGCTATTGTTTTCTTCTCTGTCTTATTTTGATAGTGGGTGAGAGTGAATTCAGACTCTTAATGTGTGACTATTTATGGCAGAAGATTATAACAACCTGCTCTGAATAGAACATGCTTTATTTCCATTAAGTGTATATTCTCTTTGTTTGCAGAGTTCCATATTTGTGGTTAAATTGCCCTTATAAATTTAGTGTGCATTTTCCATGGGTAAAAAATAAGCTGTTCTATATAGTAAGTCTGACTAGGATTTTGGGATGAATTTTGTTATTCTTTTTTTGCTATTGTTCTCTAGCTCAGAAATAGCAAAAGCATGCTGCTTTATTCTCTCAAATTCTATCATATTGTTTGTTGCATTTAGTAGACAAGACAGTGTTCCTATGACTTAAGTGGAATTGAAAGCTATAAGGCTATGTAATTTTACACAGCCTATCCAGTTTATGATGTCAAAACACTTTTATTTCTGCATGGAGACTTTCTATCTTGATCTCATTAATATTGCACCTGTTTTGTTAACTGTAGACTCACTGGTAGGATGTCAAATTGAATTCAGGAAGAGATTCTTCATAAATATAATGAATTTGAGTTGAACTAATTGAGAAATTATGAATTATTTTAAAGATTTGACCTAGACTTAAGGTAACTTTTGCACTACTCACACTAAAATGCTCTATGTAGCAATTAAAAAGGATCACAAGATTGTAGACAAGCAAACACATATTTTTGGTTTCCTTCATTTATAATTTCAAAAAAATTTTTTATATAAAAGTAAATTATATATTGCTTCTCAGCCTTCTGCCTAAGATCAAGTGTAAGAGTAAATTATATTAGTTATAAAAATTTTAAGTACAGAGAAAGCAAGAATAAATAATCATGTATAGTCCTACCAAAGAGAAAAAGTGTTTCTTACATGTTAATACTCAAATCATTTTATTTAAAAACAAGGACAATCATACACTTAATATTCTTTTGGAAATGCTATATTGCTAAATGAAATATTGTATAAATTTTAAAGTCTATATAATTGTATGTATCACATAATTTACTGAATCAGTTCCTTTTCTGTAAGATATTTGAGCTAGTTTTTAGTTGTTCATGATTATTAATAATTTTGAAATGAATTGTTATATTGAATAAAACTAATACTTAACTGAGCACTTATTAGAGTCCATAAACTAATCTTTATTCCCATAATTTAATTTTATCTTCCCAATAGTCTCATGAAGTATGTAATATAATTGTCCCCATTTAAAAAGAAAATGACTGAAGCTAGAGATTTTCTGTAACTTGACCAATGTAGCAGAGCTAGCAAGCATAGATTTAAACTTACACTGCCTGACTTCGAAGTCTGCGTCTCAAATTACTACACTCTATTGACTATGTACAGGAATGATTTTCTCTAGGGACAAATTTCTATAAGTGCAAATGCTTGTTCAAAAAATTTGCACAAAGAGTTTTATGTGTTTTGACAAATTGCCTTTCAGAAGGATGGTATCAATTTGTCATCCCACCAAGCTGTGTTAAAACAAAAATATTTTTAATGTAGGTTGTTTTTATTATTTTTATTCTCATTATTAATATTGGCAGAAAAAATAGTTGGAAGAACTTTGTAACCTGGATAATCTTGCTAATAATAATAATAATGATAATAATAATAATGTTATAATAATATGCAGCAGTTATAGTTTATATATTGCCTTATGTGCACAAGGTGTTCTATAATGACCACTACCCATGTTAGCTTATTAAATGCTTATAACAGTTCCAGAAAGCAGGAATTTTTATCTTGTTTCATAGCTAAAAATTACAGAAGTTATATGATTTTTCANGATGTCAGTTGATGGTGGTGCTTGTTTTTATTGTTAATTGAAGTATTAACATGTAAATTCTGGTATCATCTTCTCTTCCATAATATGCTGTGTCATTTTGTGACTTAATCTTTTAAACCCTTTATTTCCTTATTGGAAGATAATAACATCCACCCTTGGGTCAAATTAATTGGGAATTGAAACGTGGAACCTTGTAGGTGACAATCAGTGACTGTGTGGCGTGTATTAGATTCAACCGTGTGGCTCTGCTCATCATCAATTCTTGACTCAAGCCTGTATGTGTCAGTATTTTATCCCCTTAACCCCGCGATGTGCATATGTAAATATCCACATGTACGACCACAACCTGTGGAAGCATTGTGAAGAGGACATTCTTGATGTGGTAAGGCTTCGGAGACTCTGTTGAATGATTCTGGAAAAGTCTTATTCTTTTTTCAAATTCTTTTGGGGTTTGGGAAAAGCTAGAATGAGGAACACAAAAAGAATAGATTAATGCCTTAACCCTTCAAAATCCACAGATGAAAAATATCACACAAGGGCAAAGTGTTTCATTGTTATCAATTATTCATGGATTCTTAAAAGTAACAATAATAAACATCCTTGAGGCTGCTGTGTAATATGACCTCAGGGCTAGGACAATGACAAAATAAAGATGTAATAAGAAGTATAACTGATATTCACTGATTCTATTACTAACAAAGCAACCTATGTAACTGAGCAGAAACATGCCTTTTAAAAGGGACTAAAAGTATGTCCTTGTGTTCAAAGAAGTGTATTTCTCCCCATGGAAATTTGCTGTGAACCAAAATAGCACATACTTAATAGTTATCATTTGCGGAGGGCCCACTATATAATGATGCTTTTTATTTCTAATCCCTATGGCAACCTTGCAAGGCTGATTTCATTATCTCTATGTTTCTGATGAGGAAATTGAGCTTGGAAAGGGTCAAATACTTGTCCAAGGAAAAATTTTCAAAGCTACTAGGAATAAAAGTTGTGTTTAGAATGCCTCAGATGTCACTCTTGCCAGGTCCCTTGTCAACCACACACGTCATACAAATTCTACTCAAATACTGTGTATTTACCTTTAAAGGACCAGAAAAGAATGAGTATGGATTCCTGTGCATGGAGTTACAGCTTAGGGTGAATGGCTCTTGATTTGTGTTTTCAATAAACTTTTGTGTCAGGCACTGTGCCAGGCATTGAGAATGAAAAATTAAACACATTTTGTTACCTTCCAGGACTCACAGTTAGGGCAAGGATGACAAATAGCTGGTCCAAATACTGTTCTTCTCTCTCCTGGTTCCAATAGTAGATAAAGCTTGGATGCAGGTCAGGTAAGCTAATCAACAATTATTTCTTAATGGTGATTCCAGGCAATCTCTAGCCATTGATGAAAATAAGCCCACAACAGAAATCAAACTCATTTGCCACTCCTGTTTTAGAGAACATATGTAATCAGTCATTTGCAATACACTGTGACAGGCTTGATGAAGAGTTGTGAATAGTTGTGTCTATACTACTATGGATTACTATGGGTTCTTAAAAGGAAGGATAACAGCCTCTAATTCTGGAGGTTGGGAGAGAGCAGACAGAGAAAGTTTCACATAGATTCTTAGTTTTAAGGGAAGGGTAGGAGAATAAAAATGGATGAGACTAGTGATTAAGGCAGTGGCCAAAGAATGGAGGAATGTATAGGTCATTCTAAGGAGTTTTGACTCTACCCTGTAGGTTACGGGTTTTAAGATTCCGGAAGATTTTTTCAAAGGAGTAAATCAATCAAGAAACCATTTTAGGAGAGGGGAAGAGTTGATGCAGATGTGGCTGAGAGAAAACACTTGAAATACTGCGGTCCATCTTGGATAGAGAAATTGAGGACCTGGCTTAGAACAATAATGCTGGTAATATAGATCTGGAGATCTGATTGGAAAGCAGTCTAGAGCTGATATAGATAGAAACTGGTAAACATTAGTGACTGGACATAGTGAAGGATGGTTTGAATGAGAAAGTAATATCTAGGATGACTTTCTGATTTCTGGCTTGGATTAGTGAGTTGATGATAGGAAGAAGAGTGAGCTGTAGGAGTGAAATGACGATTTCAATGAGGACAAGCTACAAAAGCATTGATTTATGTTATTATTCAGGACTATTTGCAATTTTTTTTTATTTTGAGGCCAAGTGATTATTTCTAAACCAAATTTTAGAATATCCTCATGAGGTATTAAGAAATTAATTTTGATGGAACCATAAGTAAATGTGTACCACTCATCTTTACTTTCTATATCCTTTCTTTATTGGGAAAAGTAGGGGCTTGAAGTTTATTGATTAAATCTTGGACATGGAGCCCCTCTTAGAGGCAATGATTATTACAGAATCAATTGTATTTCTCCATATAGATATCAGTGATGATTTCTTTTGTTTTCATTTCCAGCCTGTNAATTAAAACAGCCTTCTGTTTGGTAAAAAGATGTCCAGATCTTTCAAGAGAACCATGGAAAGAGCTGGAAAGCTGGCAGAGATGGTCAGTATTTAGGGAAATTGCATTACATTGTTCACATTTATAACTCAGACCTTTGGTCTTGTTTATAGCACATTTCCACACAAGGCTCACTGATTCTCAGATTGCTGAATCACAAAGCATCTGCTTCTATTGGAAACACAGCTACTTAACTTATTACTGATTACCTCAGAAGCACATAATTCCTTAGTCATAGTCTTTCATATATAGTGCCTGCTCTTGAGGTCATCTTTAACAGGGCAGAAAAGCTCTTCCCATAACTTGTCTGTCCATGTGGTGATATTTTGATCTCACTTGTCCCTGCTTATCATCTCCATTAGAAGAACCATTTTATTAAGGGGGAAGAGGTACTTGATGATCAGTTCAAATCATCTCTGGATCAATATTCTCTTAATATTTAAGATGAGGATAAACAGAGTCACAACTGCTATAGAATTTATTTTGGTGGTGGGATAGAAAACTACTAACAAATAAAGTGCTTCTTAAGTACTTAATGATAGCCCTAATAAAAATGATAACAATATTGCAAACACCCACTAACTAGATAGGGCAACAGTTTTGTAAAGCTATGATTTATCTCCTTGTTCTGAAGTGATTACAGGATGACAATGAGTTTGTGTTAACTGTCCATTGTGGTACAGATTTGGGGTCTATGGCTTGGTTAACGATAAGCTTCAGTCTATGTCAGATTATTTGGCTATGTTGTACTTATTTGCATAAATTAAAAAACACCTTCAAAAGGTTTGCTTGCATTTTCTATAATGTGGCATATAAGTCACTTGATATCTCTATGAAAGGATGAATCCAGGTGGCACTGCATTGTCAAGCAACCTTGGAGTGGCTGAGACACTTTGAGGGAAGCTGGGAAATCTTTGGATAAGAAAAACAGGCCCTGAATGGTAAGGGGCTTGAGATGTTCAAGCTCGTCTACTTTTAGAGGAAAATAAGTGCTATGGAAAATGTCAGCTTTGACATCAGAGTAAGCTAGGTTTCAGTCTNTCTTAATGCCTCAGTCATAATGGAGTATGACTGAGGCTTTCCTAAACCAGATTCCAGAAAAAGGAGAGGCAATGGAAGTTTTTTGAATAGAGAACCTCACCTATTGGGACACTTGTTAGAAATCCCAAATTTCTAAAAGCAAATTGAAAGAAAATAATTTACTTCCTAAACAGTTTTATCATTCCAAATATAGGGGAAACATTTTAGGAATGAAGATTCTGGCATTAATTCTGACCATGAGCGGGAACTCGTTAGTAATGTGAACGTTGTAAGAGTCTTCAGAAAAAGTGACCTAATCATCTTAATTGATTTCATGATAAGGGAAAAATAAATACAAGTATAATTACAAGATTTATTTATATCATTAGCAAACAAGATTTTAAAATCCTAAAACATACCAAAGCAAGAACATTGGAGATAAAGTGTTTGTGTATGTGTATGTATGTGCAGTAATCCCCCAAACTGATTTTATTCAAAAGAGATAGGTAGCTATTTAAAATATAATTTTGCTCATACTTACAAATAAGCCAAATGAACAAGGAAAGTAGATTATCTAAATAAATCAATATTGCATGTTTTCTTTATAAAGTAATGCTGAGGTCAGATTTGATAAGAATGTTACAAGGTTCTTTTATAGTTCAAAAGCTGATGGGCTAAATAAATTTTTATCATTAACCTGGGAATCTAACTTCTTTTTTTATAAAATTAAACACAGGATGGCTTTCTTTTTAATCAAAAAGAACAAATTGAAAAATAAACCTCAGTAGTAAAGCATTCTAAAGTTGGCATTTGCAATTAGCTGAGTATAGACATATAACTTCTGAGCACATATGAGATTAAATGGTTACATGTATTGCACATATATGGAATTCCATACTGAGTGCTCCCTATGTGTCTGACTCATACTAGACTGAATAGATTTACAGATGATTAAACCATGATTCCTGTAGTTGTTACTTTGGGTTTGCCCTTAGAATATAAAAATAGAGATATTTCAGAATAAAATTGTAGCATATTAAAAAAATACTCATTAGCTGGAGTGTGGAGGCAAAACCAGCTTCATTGATTCACTTATTCGATAATCATGTATTGAATGCCTGTACACAGGACACTCTTCTAGGCACTAGGGAGACTGGGAAATAAAACAGATGAGGTCCCTAATCTCGTGGGACTTACCCCGTGTGAGAAAGCAGACAACGAACATATACTCATCTATCAGATAGATAATTTGAAAAACTATTAAGAACATGCAATGGGTGGTGTGATAGAGTGTGTCTGGGGCAGCTTCTCTGTATCTGATGCTAACAGAAGGCTTTTAGAGGACGTGTCAGTGGAGCTAAGCTCGCTAGCCAAGTGAAGATTTGGAAGCAGACAGCTTCAGGCTGAGAGAATGGTCAATTAAATAGCTGGATTTGAGAATTAGCTGCAGTTCCAGGACCACTGCAGCTGAGGTATAGTGAACAAAAGGGAAAGAGGGAGTAGGTGGGGAAGGAGACATGTGCAAGACCATTCTTCTTAATAGAAATTATTATCAGCAAGGTCGGGAAAGGGAGTGTGAATTTAATTCTAAATGCTTGTGCAAAACCGTTGGAGTAATTGAATCTGGGAAAGGCCATGTTCTAATTTATGCTCTAAGAAGATAAATCTGGCTGCTATATGGAGAGTGGACTTGAGGGGTGGTGCAGAGTGGAAGCAATTATTACAGGCATTAAGTCAGGGAGCAATAAAACAATCTGTGTCTAAACAGGATAGACACAGGCTTCGCTATCCTCATTCTAAGTAGTCACGGAGGGCTAAGTAGAAAAGAGAGAAGCTCGGGTGTGTATTTGTTAATAAAGTTTTATATACCACTGCTATATTGACAATATTGGGCAACACATTACAGATACATGAAAAAAAAGTGCCATGCAATTGTCCTCAAGGAATTTATAGGACAGCAGGAGGCAAATGTCTTTTGAATAAGTCATTCTATTACAGATAGAGAAATCTGAAGTGGAAAAGAATGACCTCTCAAATGGGCAAAACAGGAAATGGCTCTGCTATTGCTTAAATGATAGAAGAGTTTGTAGGAGAGAGGGTAGTGAGACAGGTGTACCTGCCATCAGAGGGTGTTGATGGCTGAATATCTGATGGCTAGAGGAAATGGGGGAGGGAGTCAGGAGTCACAGCCTCCTGAGGAGGGACTTTGACATGGAGATTGGGATCTGACATGATAGAATAGTTCATGAGCAACATGATCAGACACTGCCATTTTAGACAACGCTTTCTGCTCGAAGTGCCGAATAGAGAAGGGCTCCTCTGTAGTGAGGGCTGCTGAAGGGAAGTTTACCAAAATCAGCCAGTCCACTTAGCCACCAATAACTGATTGTTTATGTGCGAATGTCATGTTTTTCCATTATTGAACATTTTATTAAAGTTTACTTATTAAAATATATTCAGCAGTATTGTCATCTCTAAGATGTACTTTTTAGAGAAAAAACATGGATGAATTATTGTTAAAACCAGTCATAACTTTTAGGTATTTGAAGGTGACTATTTAGGGTAACATAGGCATGCATAATACTTTTATACATTTTCCAGGCATTCAGAGGTGAAGGGAATCTTCAAATTAACCCATGAGGAAGTTAGGATATCATCCCTATTCTAGAGCTAAAATTGAGTTCCAGAATGCTTTTTTTTCACCAACAAATTAGTGGTTGACAGAACAGAGTTTAGGCTTTTACTCTATTTCCAAAACATGTTACAGTTGCTTATAAAAGTTACTACCAAGTATAAATAATGTCCCACATGGTTCTCTGAAATGTGGTAAATTATATTTATGATTTTCACTGTTATATGCCATTTTGGCAATACACAAAGATTTTAAGGGTATTTGATAAGTACAGTGATATTTCTGTCTCTGTTATTTTCGACAAAATTATGATTTACATTTGTCAGTGATTTTGCATTTGTCAGTGATTTTTGCTTTATTCTGTAGTTAAAATCAGTTCTGTTATTTTTCTTTTATCTCTTTTATAAAAGGAAGGATTGAATTAAGCCCTATGGAGAGAACTCACACAAGATCCAATTTTAAGTGATAAAGCCTCTATGGTAGCATTATCCTCAAGCTCTGTTCTCACTAAGAAAATAGAAAGCATTTAGGATCTAAACCTTTACACACTTTTTAAGGCAGAAACTCTTGTCTCATAGTCTATACTTCTGAAATGATAAATTGCTCTCAGTTAAGCCCACAGGATAAGGGATGTTTCTAACCATTTCTAGTCATCCATCACCAACTGTCTTCTAATATCTAAGCCTAGTAATCTAAATATCAGTTTGCCTAATATCTTCAAGGTTTCCTGTGTTTGTATTTGCATCAAAAATTCAAAGACATTCTATTTCAGAAAAGTTGTACTGTCAATATTTTCCACCTGTTTTTTTCTTTACCTTCACAGACAATGGTTCTAGATGACAGTTGTAAAAGCCTCTGCTGTTTCCCTGTGTATGTATTTGAAATGGAGCACGTAGCATCACCATTCAGTATGTTTTGGAGAATGAGGAAGGTATTTCAAGTCAATAAAGCTACCATGGCATTCCAGAAAATGGGGTCAGCATGTACAATGGCACTGATTAATACAAGGACCAAGAGTGTTGCATGAAAATCTGTATAACCACCAGAATATTCATTATTGTGGGTTCTTCCAGACAGGGTCCATGACATTTTTACCTTTGGTGCTCCAAAATCTTAAACAACAATTGTTAAAGTATAGGTGCTTAAAAAATCAGTTCAATTTATGAAAGAAGGAATGAATGTGTTTTACATATTGGAAGAGAATAAACACACGAAGTTTATCTGATACTGTTTGTTGAAGCTCAGAGTTACTACCATCAGAAATATAATCTATGTTGAAGAGCCACATAATACATTTTCTTATCTATTGATAGAAGAATTCACTCAACAGGTATTTATGATACATTGTCTACGTATTAGAGTCTGTGGCAAACATAGTCCTTGTTCTCACTGAAGTTCCATTTAAATAGGGCAGATAGACAACTAATAAATAATTATATGTACGAAGAACATAAAGAGGTTCGTGAAGCCCAAGCCAGATATTCTAAATTGGTGGCCTTAACATTTGAGTCCTAAAGGATGCTAAGGAGGTAATTATATGAAGAAATGGAGGAAGAGCACTCTGGGCTGGGAGTATGTTTTCTTGCTTAGTTAGATTTTGTAGTTAATGGAAAAATATACAAGAGCTTATTGATATTTTGCCTCATCCTTCCTTATTTGATTTGCAACTTCTAATATTTTAAAATTCAAAATGCAGGACTAAATCCACTAAATCCTTTTGAAAATGTTCCTTATGAGTAAACAAGCAATGTACAGATGCTCTCTAGGATTAGAGAGAACTGTGAATAAAAGATTCTACTTCCAAGTACAAATCAAATGCCTACCCGGGGAAGAGGTAGGCTTTGGACTAAGCTGGATTTGGTCTAACTTGGAGGATTGGATTTCCTTCTGGATTCTTTATGATACAGAGCAGAAATCTGTGTTTATTAGATTGTATAATAGATTGACAGTAAGTCACAGTTCTGCCTCCTAAACAATGGTATGAGTAACTTACCCCAAACTGATTTCCTGTATCAGATTCAGTTTACATTTGCCAATTCACACCTTATTGAAGTTTTTCTCCTCTCTTTAGTGTGCCTTCTCCTGAGACATTTCAATTCCCTCCTTTCTTCCTTTCTAGCCCTACTGCTTTGCAGCCATTTTCTCCTGCCTTCACTCCCTTGGTTTTCACAGTTCTTGTATCTCCAGAGAGTAGTTCTCCTGTGGACTTTCACAGCCCAAGATGCTGCTATGGAGGGAAGATGCTTCCACATCCCACAGAAACCCTGGGGAGAAAGTGCTCACCCTAGGCATCCATGTGGAAGATTACGGCCACACTGCTGCTGCTCTGTTTTGCCTTCGTAACAAAGTTACTTAAAACAATCACAGCCATATAGAACACAAATCCCAAGTGGCCCAACTTGATGTTATAAATGTGAAAATACAAAAGTGAGAAAATAAAGTGCTAGTGCGAGCTCTTTAAAAACCAGTCTAGTGATGCAGTTTATGGCAGGAATAATGGGAACATACTAAATTCATTACCGTTTTCTCTTTCTTATTTATTGGTGTTTTCTTGCTTACTCAGTTTTGCTCTTTTAAAAAGACACTACATGGTCAATAATCGTTTTCTATTATCAACTCTAAGGGGAAAGGCAATGCAGACGCTGGGACCAGGAGCAGTCTGCCAGCCCCACTGAACTATAGACTCCTTGAGATAACAAGGCATTTCTCTTCCTGCCCAAACACTCTTCCATGCCTTTCCACCTAATCAGTTACAGTGTTAAGCACTGGGAAGGGCAAAACTCCAGTGCCAGTTTATAATGGCATCCCTCCAGACCCAATTTGTATGCCATCCTCAGTGGAGATGATCACAGCAGGAGTCACAAGTGGTACAGACAGCTGCAGTGACTGGGTGATTGGAATTATAGCCAGTGGGTTAAATACTGAAGAATGGGTGTTTCTGGTATTTAAAGTATTATATATGGACCGGTGCCCAGATGGTAAGATTAGACTACTTTAGGGTTTAGGGTACCCGAGTTACTCTCTGAAACTCTGATGTTTTCTTGACTATAGGAACAACTAAGGCTCTATTGCAGCATGTTCAATCCTTGGTAACTCACAATAATGCTTTTGCAGGAGTTTCATTCCTTTGCAATGAGTTGGTTTCTATAGACTGCTTCATTTCTTATGCATAGATGACCCTTTCTTGTTGTTTGTGTGTGGTGTAGTTTTTGTTTGAAAAGTGGGTATTTTTGGTGATCTATTGTAGCAACTATGGATTCTGATCTTATGCCCATGGGTGGTGGTAATTGTTGTTGCTGCTGCTGGTGCTTTTTGTCTGATTATTTAATGACTTGATTGGGTTAGTTCTATAGACGGGGCCTCCAGTGGAGTGTGCAGTGGCCACTGATGTCTCTGCTCCTTGTTTTTATTTCGGCCTGCCTTCTTAGGTGTTGCTTCCTTCCTGGGTTAGCATAGCTAAAATGTCAGCCAATGATTGGTTACAGGCTGCATTTAAACATTTTGAGCCAATGGGCTTCCAACTGTTGCTGAGGGAATCTGTGTTTGGGTTGGAGAATGCATTGAATGTTCCAACCCTTTACACATCTTCCCCAGCTTTCACTTTCTGCCTCACGTTCAGCTAGGGATGAATATATAACTGGGGCCTTGTCCAGTCTCTCATGAACTTCATACAAGTTTCCCAATCCCCTCCCCTAGGATATCTTGGAGCTTATCCTTAGAGACCTTTGTTCATTTTGGAGCTGATTTGTTACTTGCCCCAACCAGTGTTAAAAGTCTCAGTCAGTGGTAATGTTGTCCTTCCTTGATTGTTTGTACCAAGATGGGGATTGCTGTTATTTTCAATAAAGCACCTCGGCATGAAGCTTTTATGTAGAGGTCCAAATTAGAGCATCCCAAAAAATAGCTGGGGAAGCACTTCTGGAATAGTGGAGTACCTCTGAAAAATCTTCTTCATAAAAGTGGTGAGAACACTGACAACAATTGTCGAAGTTGAGTACATAGATAGAGTACACAGCTGTCATAAAGTTGTACACTGGAAATTTATATAATGTTATTTACCAAAGTTATCCCAAAAAATGTAATTAAAAAAATTTAACAAACATCAGAGGGGTGCATGGCTCATGTGTCATAAACAGTTGATTCAAGCGGAGGAAAGGTTCCCAGAGCTCTTGGCATAACACCGCCCTGAGCCAGAGGGTCTGAGCAGGGCATCAGTCTCACAAGGGAAACACCTTCTCAGGGTGACAACACTGGGGATTGCCTCTAAAACTTGTGTGGGCCCAAGAAGAGAGGTGGAAATCACCCCTGAGAGGGGGAGGGTGGGGAAGGAAGTGGGTGGGAGAACTGGTTGAATGAATGTTTAGTTTCCTGAAGGTATTTTTAAGATAAAGCTTCACAATGTCTGGTAAACTTTCCATATCTATGTAGTTTGATACATATTGTTGCATTTGAAAATTCTGTATGTTGTAGATGGCTTTATACAAAACACTGACTAGTGAAAATTATATAATTATTATCATGTAATTAAAAGCATTAACCAAAAAAAATATTTAAAAATTGTTGAAGTCCACTATTTCAGAGCTCCAGAAATTAATGAAAGGCTTGAAACAGCCTAAAGAGTGTTTATTTATTCAAGAAAAATCTTTGAGATGGCACTTTCAAATTATGTGATTTTGAAAATATGTGAGATCTTTAGGGAAAAAAAAGGCAATTTTGGCATTATATTGTCTATCTCAATCTAAACCAAGACTTGAACAAGTTACATGACAGTTAATTCACAGTAGAAGTCAGTAAGATTTCAATTATTCTGTATTTTAACTAGATCGTTAGCTCCAAATCTGTGATTTTTAAAATTCTTTTTGTCATAGACACTTTGAAAATTGATAACTATCAAACTTCTTCAGGAAAATGTAAAATTTACATTTTGTGTATAATTTTCTGAACTTAATGGAGTTCTAAGTCTATCAGTGGTTCCCTAGCATTTACAAACCCCTGGGTTAGATGGTAAAGTTTATGTGTACAACTTTCTATCCTTTAAAAGGCCTGGAATTAAACAAAATAAATGCTCAATAAGTATTTAAGTGTTTTATTTAATTATCTTCAATGTAGGTATCTGAATAGTTGCAATTGAAAATTTACTCAACTGGGATGGGATAAAATAATCTTAATTCTAGGTAATTTTCTGATGTTTATTTGCTGTGTGACCTTGAGGGAATCTTTTAACCTTGTTTTGTCACTTGAACCACATTTCTTTCTCCCTCCCATAATCATTCTTATGGTCAGATGAAATGATTATCAGAAAGGGTTTTTTTTTTGTTTTTAATTTTATTGGGAAACAGCCATGGTCATTCGTTACACATTGCTTTCATGCTACAATGGCACAATTGACTCTTTTAAAGAGGGCACAGCTCACAGTGGTCCATGTGGGGATTGAACCCACAACCTTGGTGTTAGCATCACGTTCTAATCAACTGAGCTAACCAAACACCCCCAGAAGGGATTTTTGAAAACTATACATTTGTATACAGATGAGGCATTTGGACTATCATTTCCTGCTTAGATTGCCTATAAATTGTGCAAGATGTACTCAAGGTTTTTAAAATTTTTTTTTGCTTTAAACCTGAAAAAAATATTATCTATCCTTGGCTGCACAAGTTAAAAAAATTGTGAGAGTCTTTAGCATCTTTTTGCCTCTGGATTCTTCCAATCAAGCCCTCAGTTTTAAGTAGCAAGAGAAGGAGGAAAAGAGTTGATAGAACTAATTTGTGTGGTTTAGGGACGCATCTATAACCAGTTGGCCAGCAAGTATTTGAATGCCTGTGGTAATGTATCAAGCAAGCAGCAGAGGAAGGGAACATGTAACAGGGCAGCTGGACACAAGACAAGAGGAGGAAAACAAACAGGATGTGGAGGAGGTAAGGGATGACTAAATGTTTTCAGAAAGCATGAGGGGGCTGGTAGCCCACCTGGACCAGGACTAAATCACTTTTAAAGATCTACACTCTACTTTCTTTGTGGAAGGACACATTAAACTAAGAGGCCCTGTGATAAGCAAGAAGAATATAGGTTTTTGACCAATATAGATATCATTTTGAATACAGGTTCAGCAACTTACTAGCTACATGAATGTAGGTAGGTTATGACCCTTTGTACTGCAGTTCCCTCCTATATAAACTTCCCATCTTGCTAGATTTCTGAGGAAGAATAATGCGCTGGCATGCTTCTAGATCCATGGCTGGTGCTCCATAACTGCAAGCTAGTATTTTGTACCAAAGGTTGGATAAGAATGGAATTAGAAGACAAAGAGATGTTTAATTAATGGATAGGAGCAAGCAGTCTTAGGTGGGTATTGAGAGTTCATTTATTAATAACAGGTAAGAATTATTTCTGGTAAAAATGGATATATCAGGTAAGCAGAAGTTGATACAAAGGACCATAATAACTGTTGTATGTTTTCATCCACTTTGAAAGTATATGATGATTACATTATTGCCATTACCCTGAAGTTTGAGAGAACCTTGGAGATTATTCACTTTGTGGGACTTATTTAGCCACAGTCAGTTGTCCAAGAATAAATTTAAGCAATGACATACCGCTATCTATTTCATATCCCAGGAGATCTCAGTGTGGCTTTAAAGCAAGAGATGGCAGTGGGCTAAAACGGGTGTCCTGGTGAACATTTTCATATAGGGGGAAAGACCTATAGTATGACTGAATGAAGGGGTTGCACTTAGGTGATAACATAGCTGCACTTTAAAATATTGCAGAAAAGGATTTGTTGGATCATCAAATCTCCAAGAGTGGGGAGAATGTTCAGGAAAATGGCTATTGAAAAAATAAGAGTAATATATCAAAGGAATTATAATCTGATTTTCAAGTAGATGTCAGAAAAGAAATATGCCACTTCGTCCTGTGGGCCTTAATAACCTCGCATATGCTCAGGAAAGCACCTTCTTGAGTCCGACATGCTCAGGGTATTGTTGCAGCTCTGCTTCCCTTCTGGACGCAGACTAGTGTGGCTCCCTTGCAGTCATCCTGCCATTCTCCTGTTGATGCTCTTGCTCATGTTTTGACTTTGTGTTCCTTAAATGAGAATCTATCCTGTCCCCACTTTTGCCTCTGTCTGCTATAGAGGCCACAAAAGAGTGTTTTCTTGCACTTTTAATAACTTTGGATCCAGCTCTTTCTTTTTTTTCTTTTCATTTTTTGTTTTAACCTCTAGCTTTTGGCACAATTTTCCAGCAGAAAAATTCAGACCAGAGAACATATGAAGCACAATGTTACCACCACTCAAATGAGCCCTCTTCTTAGATGTGGGCTTATTCTCGGGCCAGACTTGAACTTCTTCCTCCCACCGCTTTAAGGCTAATTCCTGTCCAGGAAATGTTTTGTTATCTCTTGCAAAAAACAAACAAACAAAGCCTGTTGAAGGTTCTCTTCCAGAAAACCTACTAGGCTGAGACATTTAAATTCTAAGGTGATCAACTATTGGGCTCTTTCCATTTTATGATATTTATGTTTTGAGTTAAAATATGTCTTTGCCTGATGACACACTCAACAGTAATAATTTTACATCAGATGAAGGTTTGATAAAGCCCTTTAGCAAAATTATTCTTTGTTTTAACAAATATTTTCAACATTGAGAAAGATATCCCAAGCAATATCTCATAGAACCTGGGCGAGAGGGAAAGAGGACGATGTTTCTGAAGGCGCAGAAAGTAAATTAAATCTGTGAATTACAAACACAATAGAAAAATGGCATGTTTATAAAAGTTCTTACATGTAATAAGCCAAATGTTTAGCTGTGAGATTAAGTTTGAATTTCAAATTGTTTACCTTCAAACAGCAATTTTTTGCATTGTGTTTTGGAAAGCTCCGGTTTGCAGCTAGGCACTTCATTAATAAATGCAATTTAATTTTCCCTTCAGTGAGGAAGCAGGCATTAGACGTCTGTGGCACGCAGAGCAATGAACAACATGTCTCCAAATTTTAATGGGAGCAGTGCCATTTTTTTCCAGAATCATTAGTTCCTTATCTTGCAGATGCATGCCTGCTGCATATTCCTTTGTATTTACTTCAAATTCATCAGTTTGAGATGCTGCTGTATTCCATTCTTACCAACGGGGGGGAGGGGGACAAAAACAAAAACAAAAACTGGGCTCTTTACTGAGAGGATAAACAAGTCTTTTTAGTTTCAGACCACACCACATCACTATTGAGTAGATTTTATGTTTAGTGCTTCAACTTTTATAAGGTAGATGATCAATGTGAAGTTTACTCAGGAATCATTGAGATGATTATGAATCCATAAAAAGCAATGAGTTTGTTTTTATAAACAGGGAACTTTCACATTAAAGCTGGGCCATTGTTAGTGGCATATTTTTCACAGCAGCCTCAATTTGCCTCCCAAATGAATTGGGCCGGAGGGCCCTCCTTTACCAGATTGCCTTACAACTTTAGAGATATGCTAGTTAGTAAAATTAATGAAATGAGCATTAGGTTTTGTTTAAGTTTCCTTGAGATATTTGTCTAGGAGAGTGAGTGGTGATTTCTTACACTAACTTCTTATATAATGTACATTTAGAGCTGAAACAAAGATCTATTCTTCTCTCCCTCCCCTGTGGTTGTCACCTAACTCCTATCATCTCATTGATGGATGAGGGAAGGGAGGCTCAGAGACTTGCCAGGATCACAGGATCACATCATGTCAGAGCGAGGCAGATGACCAGATTTTCCGGCTCCCAGTCAAGAGCCATTTCATCAAGAATTCTGAAATAATTGGTTTAATATAGTCCCATCGTAGACTTCATAATAGTTAATACACTTTATATAAAATGACACAAGAATACTCACTAGTAATGTGAACTAAGGTAAATATTGGTGGTAAGGAGCCCAATCTTTACATGGATAAGAACTTGGAATAAAGTTACCAATATTTCTAATTAGGAATACTTAGAGCACTATCATGTAGAAAACAGCAGTTCCTAAAAGTATCCATGTGTTGAAAATATTACATCTAGACAACAGTAGTAATTAATTTTGATGAATCCAAGTCTAGATTTACATATCAAAGTCCTAATACCTAATGGGCACTTGGCACGGCTACACAGGTACGTTGCCAGGTGAGCGTCAAAAGCTTCTCTTTTCTTGAGTTCTGGTTCAGTGATGCATCATAATCGTTTTGTTTTCATAGTCTTTAAATCCCCCACTAGACTCAAAGCTTCCTTTGTAGATATTTTGCTTATTTGGAGAGGTAACCTAGGCCCCTTCCATCTATGACCCTGCCCATGTGTCTTTTGGAGCGTCAACACAAAAGAACGTTTGAAAAAATAAAGCATACTCCAGAGTACTTGGTGAACCACGTACTTTACAGACATAATATATCATTTGAGCAGCATCTCAAGTGATGCTGCTTTTCAGGTTTTTCATGACATGACATAGCCGTAAGATTTCTGTACCTACTCAGCCACCTGTGCTGTCCTCCCTCAGTGCTTTGCAGGAAGCAATCAAACAGCCTGAGGGATGGCAACAGGTTTGGTCTTACTGTCTAACTTAAGATGGCATGTCCATATGGCAAGATTTGAAAAAGGGTGCTTGAAGAGTGAGCCGTGATGGTCAAAATCAAACTATTTCTCAAGTAATATTTTTCATGTTTTCATTTACTATATTTGCTTTCTATGCATAGATTTTTATATTCAATATTCATGCCTTTCACTATCAAATAGTTTATTGTTTATATTTTAATTGAGATTGAGGGGGTCTAGGCAGTTGTAGTTATTCGTTACAGGGTAGGTATGCAATTCTTATTTTCCATGGAGCTGAAGCTACAATTATTAACCATTTTTTTAGGTTTCAGACTTGCTAAGTATGCAACTGATATTATGTCTATAAAATTAGTAAATAATCCTACTTAAATGAGTGGTGTAAAAATAAAGAGAGATGATTCATATAAAATGTTACTAGGTGTATGGAACATAGTAAGCATTCAATGAATATTAATGAAAACATTATTAATGTTAATAGTAAAGATAATGTCTTTGCAGTTGGAAGAGGATTGAGGTAATTAATTAAGTTTAATTGTCACTAAGCAAATCTGTGTGTGACTAGGAAGTAGAATTAAATTTGTAGAGAATATTTTTAGTACTGCTAAGCTATGTTTTTCTTTATAATTTTAAATGCTGTTTCAAATTCACATGTGATAAAGCCATATCTCTCTTAAGCATGATTGTAATAAAAACAAAATATTTTATAGGCAATAGGAAATCAGGCCAAGAAATAGAAAAGGATGATATACTCAGCATTGGGTATTTCGTTGTTGTTATATTGAGCTTCTGATTGGTTTTGGAACTTGATGCAACCTAGGACAAAAGGGTATTTAGTTCAATTATCATACCCATGAAAGGCCTCAAATTTAGACTTTTTACATTCTTTACTAATAAGGTACATATAAGACCCCAGAAATACCGTATCAGGCTAACATTTCCATTATAGAACTTTAGTTTTGTGTCTTTTTGCTGAACCCCTCTGCCTTAAATGTTCTACTTAATTAACTAATTATTTTTTTATAATCCTACAATTATCTTAGGATGGCATAAATTTTATTGTATTTGTGTTTATGTGCCAAAACCAAATAATTAATTTTTTAAATGTAAGCATTTCAGGTATACCACTATTTTTGGAACTCTTGTTTTACTTCCCTTTCTTTTCTTTTCTTTTCTTTTTAAAAAAATATACCTGGGACTTCCAAAAGTGAAAATGGAGCATGCTTCTCTTGACCTTTCCAATTGCCTAGCAAGGATGCAAGCGGTACTGTGCTTAACCGGAGTGGGAGAGAGAAAACGGGGAAATGGTGGAGCAACTATGAAGGCCCATTAACATTTGCTGCAGAAATGAAGATAGTTAATTCTACTCTTGATGAAGATGAAGTTAGAAAGGCTTCACTAAAATATAGCAGTAAATACTGCATCTCTTAACAAAAATTATTGAAGACCATTTCCCTGGAGTTTACAGTCATTAAACCAAACATTTAACCTTCTGTCTCAATGTGCCTAGTTGAGATATACTGCTAAGACACAAATACATAAGAGGAAGTATAAAAAGATCAAAGTGATGGATTTGCAGCTGAAATGTATGAATAACTTGAGTTATTCCAATTTGTAACATAAACAAACAGGCCATTACCTGCCTTCAGTATGCCCAGATAAGATGCATAAATAGCAGAAAATTTTATGTTAATTTTAGAATATGTAAATTCTTTTTATGAAAACATTGCACTGAATGTGAAATGTGTGCTCCACTACAGACCATTAATAAAATAAAAGCAAAAGAAAGCCCATCTTTTACACGATGGACATAAAAATACAAATTAAAAATCAGAGCAGGGGAAACAGAAATGTGTTAGATTTTGAAAATGAATATATTTAATCAAACATACAGAGGGTGCCAAAAATGTATACACATTTTAAGAAAGGAAAAAACTATTAAAATTGTAATACTCAATATATACCAATAATAAAAGATGAATGCAGGTCACATTTGACTTTTGTGTTTATAGGAAGTGCTCATAGTGGTTACTGTCAGCATCCAGACACTTCTAATTACGTGAACTATTGCTTGAGCAACATTGACCAAAGTGTCCACTTGTATGCATTTTTTGGCACCCCCTGTTTTTGTTCTTTAGCACTGGTAAATTTTGTATATGCATCAAGGAACAGAAAATATTTTTATTATTTTGCTTTGGATTAATATAGTCATATATAGGAGGGCTTGCATATAAATTTATTCCTGGAAATTGCATTCAAATTTGAATCTGGTATATTGCTATGAAGTTACCAAATAAAAAAATAATACTTAAAACTTGGATTTTTAAAAATTTCATGGTTCTAATCTCATATGAGTTCATTTTAGTAATTTAGCAGAAAAACTCTAATTTATAAAGCCTTAATTTTTACTAGAAGCTTATTGCAGAGACTCTTCTAATATATATATGTCATCAAATTATGGACCAGTTTGTTTATTTCTATTTAAATGAAGGTTGCATATTCTAGTCAAATATCTTATAAGATGTGGGGGCAGAAACATATCTTTTTATAAGATGCTGAATAAATATTCCTTGGATCAATGCATACATGAAGGGAAGGGTTGGAAAAAAGCAGAAGAGGAATAATAGTATTCAGCATATGTATTGATAAGGCACTATTCATAAAAGCACTATTTGTGTAAGAAAATCACAGAGAAAAGAGGAGTGATTATCTAGGTGATAAGGGACCTGTGGATTCTGCTTCACTAGTATGATAAAAGTAACACAAAGGCAAAGCACTGTAATAATGTTTAATTTCAACTTTCTAAATAATTGCTGGAATTTTATTTTCCTAAAATCAGTGCAGTAAGTAAAGTTTTGATTTGTCTTTAGAACAGTTTCATCTCTCAGAAACTAAAGAAAGCAATAAAGTCTTAGAAGGCATATGAACTGTATTTGAATCTTGACTCTATTATTTAGAACTGTATGAATTCTGATTCTAGATCCCTCATCTTTAAAAGGAAAAATAATAGTATCCATTCTAGACAGATTTTGTGTTTAAACAAAACAATGCTTCCCCAAGCATATATTAATAGCTTGACATGTAATATTGAAATAAATATCAACCATTATTCCCAAATCAGAATAAAAACACCAGTGAGTAATACAAGTAATGGAAACCTTGGGAAAAGTAAAAATATGACAATATTATTGGAGGTTCTATTATGGACATATTTACACATGTACCATAGATTTTACAAGAGTCAATAAAAATATGCAAAAGCCAGTACAGTTTCATAGCAAATGTCACTAAAATAATTGCTTCCTTTGTTCATCATCTTTGTTCTTTTATCTTGACAGA
The DNA here is from genome assembly GCF_001890085.2 of Hipposideros armiger. Classification (NCBI taxonomy): domain Eukaryota; kingdom Metazoa; phylum Chordata; class Mammalia; order Chiroptera; family Hipposideridae; genus Hipposideros; species Hipposideros armiger. The sequence goes on from NW_017731534.1 coordinate 1,542,503, forward strand.
TGGACCCATTCAATGCACACCTGTTAGCTTAGCTTAGAGCCAATTCTATTTCTGTGTGTCTGGGTCACTGGGTTCCTTTGTTGCATTACCATTTTCTGCTTCATTCTACAACTGGCTTATACTTTAACTTTTATGAGTCCTAGCAACTGAGTTTACTATACTCTGTATCAAGATTTTAAGTTACTGAACATCAGCCTACTTGATCTTTACCATTTTTCAGATGTTGAGACAGTCCTGTTTCTCTTCTCACCCCTGATATGGATTTCTTGTCATTGACCAACTGACTTGGTTCTTTCCTTGCATGTCGTCTTTCTTTACTCTTTTCCTCAGAATAATGAAGGCTTTAGCCCTTTGCCAAACATCCTCATCATGATTGGGTTTGTTTGGACTTCACATCTCAGGTGTTGTAATCTGGCATTAACATGGTTGTCTGAATCCAGTTATGATAAAAGCTGAAACACCTAAAACCTCAGACTTAGAACCAACATCCTAAGTGTCAAAGGACCAGTCTACCAAATTGGTAGAGAGAGATTTATTCTGTGGTGAATTTTAGATGTTGGACGTCTTTTCCTTCTTCAGCTACTTTGCCTGAGAATAGCATCTTTTCTCTGGTGACTTCCCATATTTGTATAAAAATAGTATTTCCTTTCTATTCCTTCTAGTACTTTGTTTACTACCAAGAAAATGCTTCCTTTTTGCCCTCCTTCCACCCAAGAATTTGGAAATAATGAACAATTTTCTTTTAGAATTAAGCTAGAATATTAATATGTCATGGATCACTGTAGGGATATATAATACTACCTTGTAACATTGAGGACTCTTTATTTAATAATGAAACTAAAAGTAAGCCCCTGTGAGCAGCCAGCAGCCGCAGTGAGCGGCCGTCCAGAAGCCGGCGACTGATCTGCCTCGCCCGGGAAGAGCNTGTACATTTTCTCAAAGTTAACATTTTTGTAAATTATTTATCCCCTTCAGCTATTTTGGTTTCCATTGCTACTACATTAATTCATGGTTTTATTTGCACATGTTCAATATGTAACATTAAAAGATGCTGAGCGCTGGCCGAGTGGTGCGTTGGTTAAGAACTGGCTTGGGATGCCAGAGGGCCCCAGTTCAGATCCCACATATGAGGGCCAGTGATACTGCCCTCTATAGCTAAGATGCTGAACAACAGCTCAACCTGGAGCTGGGCTGCCGTGAGTTGCCGGCGACAGGCGACAGTGTAGGCTGCAGCCCCTACTGCAGTGGGTTGCCATGGGCTACTGTGTGTAGCCAGCAGCCAGCGTGAGCAGCCAGCAACTTGTCTGTTCCCCTTCCCCCAATTCCCCAGCACTGTTCCCATCCCCCCAATTCCCCAATAAAAATCTTTAAAAAAAAAGTAAGCCCCAATTCAAAGTAACAAAATGAAGAGGAATTATTGGATTTTTTTTAATGGACTTTTTAGACATTCCAGAGGTTGGATTGTATATAATTTTTCTAATGTCTTTTAACAAATTATGCCAAAATTTAGCAGATTAAGACAATATTTTTTCACAATTTCTGTGGGTCATGGATTGGGTGGTTCTAGCTCAGAATTTCTCATGAGGTTGCAAGTCAAGTTGTTGGCTAAGGCTGCAGTTGTCTCAACAAGTGCCTGGGGTTGGAGAATCTCTTTCCAAAATTGCTCACTCACATCATGGTTGGTAGAAGGCCTCAGTTCCTTCCTAGCTCTTAGCAGAAGGCCCTAGTTGCATGCCATGTGGACCTTTCTATAGGCTGACTTGAGTGTCCTCTCAGTATGGTAGCTGTCTTTCCAAAGAATATGTAAAGAGGAGAAAGAGAGAGAGAGAGAGAGAGAGAGAGAGAGAGAGAGAGAGAGAGAGAGAGAGGAAGGATTAACAAGAGAACAAGGAAAAGTTGCAATACATTCTATGGCCTAGTCTTGGAAGTTATACACTGTTACTTTTGCCACACTGTTAGAGTTGAGTCCTAGGTTCAATAAAGGAGGGAGGGGAATTAAGCTCTATCTATTAAAGGAGATGTATCAAAAGTTTTGTGGACATATTATAAATCCTCCCTATATTGCCTTCAGGGTTGATTTGATTAAGCATACCAATGACCTTAGACCAATTTATGCCTTTGGGTTCTGTCATTTGCTGAATGAACATTATCCTAAGGCTGGTTCCCTATGTAGTATTAAAGTGACTACAACAGTTCTAGCCTTAATATCTGCACATTACACTTTCCAGAAGAGGAGAATGTGCTGGTAGTTTTCTGAGTAGAGCAAGACGCCATCTTTTGCAAATGTTAGTAGCACACCACACTTTATTTCTCATTTAGTTCAACTGATTCGTGTGTTCTTTTATAAATCAGCTCTATGGAAATGAGGTGGTGTGATCATGGTCTTTGGGTTAGGTTATCGGCACCAACCAATGTGGGAGAGGAGATGGGGGGTATCCTGACTGTACTAGAAATTTTGGGGTCTGACCTGGATCTGGAGTGGGATAACCCCTGTCTCCCCCTTCCATTGTCCTACCCAAAGAACATGGCTGCTCTACTGTAAGGAAAGAATTGAATAGATATTTGTTGAACAAAAAAATAAAAACCTCTGACCCATGCCATAAAAATGACAGATTCTGGGTTGGTACGAATAGACTGAATATTTATAAAATGTATTAATGTAGCTAAAAGAAATAGAAAACTAAAAAAAAACAAATAAAATAGAAGATTTACAGAGGTAAGCATAAGTATATAAGTTAAAAGAGATCTAGCCAATGGCAATTTGTCTATTCTCAAGGCCACATCAGCAAGACCATCCCTAGCAGGGAGATGGATACAGACAGCCCCATTCAAACGATTGTTAATACACCAGTGGGAGAAACTTCTGTGAGGGATTAACCTGTGACCAGTAAAATTCAATTCATACAACTTCTGTTCTGAGGCCATATTTACCAGTTGATTATTTGACTCAGAGAATGGAGACTAAGGATGCATTAGTCTGTATTGCATTTTTATTTTTCATTATACATTAACAAATTGTAGTTCTAACTTACATATCAGGTTTATGAAAAGAAACTGTTACCTTAAGTCTGTAGGATTTTACAGTCTCTTTCTGTCCTGTCAAAATCTGAGCTTAAAAGGCAAAATATGGCCTGAGATAAATTTGGCTATAGAATATCATGCCTATTGATAATATTTTTGTGATGGTTAGATATTAACCTTTTTAAAAAAACCTTAATATCTGCATCTACCATACAAGTTTATTCATACCAGTAAGAATCTAGAAACTCTAGCTAATATTATTCTGCAGACACTACATCTAGTACATGTAAGTACTTCCCATGGTTTAAATTTTTAACTATTTAGCATTTGTTGAAGAAAACTATCATTGCTGTATGTCAAGAAATCCATTAATTAATTAATTTTTTTTCTTTTGCAAAGTAACTTTATCCACAATTTCTGGTGACTTCTGGTGAATTATATTTTTACTCTTTTTCATTGGTTCCTTGACATGCAATAATGTAAGACATTATGGAAAAAATTTAAATGGGTTCCTCATATCATATCATAGTTGTAATATTAAATGATTTTTACTTTTTAATGAAGAATGCATAATCTGTCATACTCAATAGTGTTAGATGTAGAATTCTGTCCTGCTCAGATTAATGATTAATGCCAAATGATAAATAAGTTAATATCCTGATGTAATAAATGGAATCCACTTCTGGTTATTTTTTGACAAATGCCATATGATTTTGAGAAGAGGACTTGGATTATGAATTTTGTTACATGAATAACTGATTTGTTGCTAATGTGAAGTAGTTGTGTTCAGATTTTAAGTCTAACAAAATGCTATTTATGTTACTAAGGAAGTAATATATTCACTACTATTGCTACATTATCTTTATAAAATTATAGTGTCTAAAGTTCTGCCTGAATGAAGTACAAATATGTTTTTGACTTCTGATAATTGTACATGGTACCAGGAATAGCAAATGCCATATATTTATATATGTATGTTTTATTATACTTATTTATATTTAGCTTTCTATAGATAAATGCCCCTAAATTCTAGATCTCACCAATCAATAAACATATATTTCAAGACTTCTGGTTTAATTAAAGTGCTTTAATTCAAAATTTTTCTCTTGATTCATCCATGCCTATGGAGGAAACATTGAGATTATAGATAATTATTCAATTAAGCAAAGTGAAAATCATTTTTTAGTAAGAAATTATTGTGCTTGGGTAAATATTATCCTGCCTCAATTCAACTTTTGCCCACTTCACCCTTGGTCTGTGTAGACAGAGAATAAATCAGTCAATGTAAAGATCATATGTACAAAAAAATGGATTAATTCTCTCCCCTATATTGTTAACTAAATTAGGTGATAGATTAAACTCTGTGATCAAGAATAAATGAGGGGGCTAATTGGAAAGAATTTAGAAAAAATAAATAAAAATTAAGCAAGACATGTAAAATATTTTTTTAAAGAGTAAGTACTTAAAAAGTTGATAACACAGCTCTACATATGAATGGGAAATACTCTACTTAAAAAGAGGAAGAATTAAGATTCCAAAACTACTCATTTTGTGTTGAACATACATATTGGGATTTTATCTTTTGTGCCCTCCCCAACACCAACATGCACATAAACAGTATTGGAAAGAAAGAACCAAATTTAAATTGAATAGCTATTATTGGGCATCTACTCTATGCCACACACTGGACTAAGTGTTCCATATGTCTTATAGTACTAAATTCTTATGACAGGTCATTGGAATACATACTATTTTGACCCCCACTTTCCTAAATAGTAAACTCAGTTTAGAGAGGTTTGTTTTTTGTGTAAGATTGAAAGCTAGTCATTGCTGGATCTGAGGTATGGACTTGGGATGGTGTGGTTTTTGTGCCAGAGCTCTTAACTCCAACTCCATATCCGTTCCATTTGGGTTAAATGCTTTAAAAAAATGTTTTTTAAAATTAATACTGTTTTTATTTTAGAGCAGTTTTAGGTTGACAGCAAATTGATAAATTGCAGAGATTTCCCTATACCGCCTGTGCCCACCCATGCATAATCTCCCCCATTATCAACATCCCTCTTCAGAGGGGTACATTTGCTAAAACTGATGAACCTACACTGACACATAATAATCACCCAGAACTCATAGTTTACATAATGGTTCACTCTTGGTGTTGTGTATTCTATGGGTTTGGATAAATGTGTATTGAAATGTCTCCATCATTATGGTGTCATACAGGGTATTTTCACTGTACTTAAATAGTCTCTGTGCTCTGCCTATTCATCCCTCCTCCCCTAGCCTCAGCCTCTAGAAACCAGTGATCTTTTTATTGTCTTCATAGTTTTGCATTTTACTGAATGTCATTTAGTTGGAGTCATATAACATGTAGCCTTTTCAGATTGCCTTCTTATATTTTAAAAAAATGTGTTAAATTTTAAAACATTTTTGAATAGTAAAAGAAATCAAAACCATTAAACTTGATTCTAGAGTTCAAAGGCCAAAAAAGACCTGTTATAGGTGGTTACCTGCATCTGCCCCGTTGAACATGGGCTACAAGCACCAAAACAGCTCAACAGTAATAATAAGTTGGCTTCCTCTCTCCTCTCTCATTTTTACATTTTTACATCAGATAATTTTCTTTAACCAATGAAGTCTTGTATTAGAAATGCCTTTGAAACCCTGAGTTTGGTTGCAAAGGAGAAGAAACAATTACTTGGTTCTTAATAGTGACTGAATAGGAGTTTAGGTGACTTTTTTGCTGTTTGTTTTGTTTTCGAACACTAACATTTTTATTATAGCCCCAAAGACTGTGTTTAAAAGGTGGAGTTGAGGTCTAGCTCAGGTCAGAGTGCTGCAGAAGCCGCAGGAAAGCTGGACAAGGTCCCGCCAGAGCAAGCCCCACAGTCCTCTGCAAACACGCCCACACGTGATGGTGCTCAGCGGCCTCTCCTGCTCCGTGGGGGTGACGCAGGCATCACAGGCGGCCGGCCAGGAGGCTGGCGGGGTTCTGCTCCAATCCACCAGGGCTGCTGCTTTCTCCCCACTCACTCCTTGTACCTGCATCAGCTGCCAGACAAACACCTCCACACCCACTAGGCCTTCATGTTAGCTCTCTCATTGAAAGTGAGGAGTGAGCAGAGAGAGTTTGGGGAGGGCCGGGCCCTGATTGACGATCCCTTAGGATTCTCCAAGGGTGACTGTTAGGGTGTGGCCCTGGTAGAGTCTCTGCAGGCCCCGGGTCAAAAGGCTCGGTAAACAATGCTCCTTAATGGCCCCTGTGCGCTTCACAATGGAGCCATTGATGATCTGCCTGTTGGTGGCAACCTGCAGCAGTGTGCCCTCGGGGAAGGCTGAGGCGGTGCAAGAACCATGCTCTGCCACCAGATAAACTAGGCGCGCAGAGCTTCAGCAGGCACTTCTCCCACAAGTGGCGCTCTATCTGCTGCCACACGGGGACCCCAGCCACTTGCGCTCCACCGCGTGGCCCAGCACTAGCTCCCCAGGTCTCACTGCTGGGTCTCAGGGCTTGGTCTCCTGCGCCACACATGTGAGCCCCACGTGCAGCTTGCGCTCAGTGTGGGTCCCGTGTAGCCGCGGCAGCTAGTGGAGTAGATCTGGCCTATGGCAGCTGTGGTCTCGCCGTCCACATGCAACAGTACCCTGTATTCTCCAGGCCCAGGATGCAGCAGGTGAGCTTTTTGTACTCAACATTGGATGGCTTTGATTGTGCATTATTTCATAACCTAGCTGTATCACATAGGGATGAATGATTTTCTTTGGAAGGTTTTTCACAAATGAGGGCATATATATATATATATATATATA
>NW_017731534.1:1549585-1562682 GCF_001890085.2 Hipposideros armiger
ATAATTGTTGGCTCAGGATAATCTATATTTTTAATTCCACTTAGTCTGAATAAATACTTTTTGTAATGATTGGTCATGGTCAGAAATGGATTAAATGAACTCTGGGAAAATTACCTCTAAATCTTTTGTGCTTTTTGCATCATTTAGATGCCACTGATGTAGTCTCTATAGAGGAAAAAAATGATAGCATTTTGGGATCATTTCTTATGATTTAGGATTTCTTATGATTCTTTAGTATAACCTGAATTTATTTCAAGCATAATTAAATAGAAGAGAATATTATTAGCCAAGAAATACTTGAGATGAAAATGATCTTTCATTTTTGGACCTGATGATCAAAAATCTGAGCAAGTGGGAGGGACAGAAATCCTAGAAATTATTTCAGATAAAAATATTCCTGTTCATTTCAGTAGAATTACAAGGAAGGGGAGCTCATCACTAGGCATGCTTGCTGCCAGTGATCATTACAATACATCTCTGTAACATGCAAAAACGAGTATTTCCTAGCTCTTGGTGACTTTCAGAAACAATGTAAAATAAAAAGGTTAGTGCCAAAAACTAATTTAGGTATTCTTTACAAGTTTTCTTTATTGAAATATAATGTATATGTCCTTAGCATATATTTTATACAATAAAAGACAGTATTATTTATATATACCCTACCTTAAACTAGATTGCACAAATCCTGAAAGCCATGAAAAACAGTATAAACTAACAATAGGAAATCAAGATTCCTTTGGTAGTTCTTTCAGATTTAGAATGGAATTTGTGAACAAGCATATACTATGACTGAAACTTTAGGAATGTTTGTTTGTATTTGTACGTTCTGGTTATTGCTACTTTTCTTTGTACGTTTCTGTAATTACTTTTAGCGAAATCCCAAGAAAATTGGAGTCAGTATGACACAGTGGAATTAGCTTTGGAGATACATGGATTCAGCTTATAGTTTAATTTCAGACTCTATAGTGAGTGGCTGATGATTCTTTGGCAATGTACTTCGCTTCTCTGAGCATCCAATTTCCAATTGTAAAATGGGAATGATAAATTCTACCCTGTTGAGTTGTTGGAGGATCAAATGAAATCTTGTGGGTAAAACACTTAGCAAAGCACTTGACAATATATAAATGTTAGTTGCTCGCCTTGCATTCCCTTCATCATTTAACATTATTACAATCAATGTGGATGATTTTTGGTATTAGCACCTAATGAACATGTTTATGTAAAGCTAAGAAAAAAACACAATGTAAACCATATGCATTCTAATATTTATGTACTTTAAATGAAAGCATTTTCCTGCAGATTTTACTCTAACAGATAATTTGAGGGAAGCTTGATACTAGTAATGGCGATTGTCTTTTCTCAAAATGGCCTTCCTAGTACATAAGAAGGCACAAGATTTTTGCAAATAATCATCCAAGCCTCTGTCAGATAAGTTTTATTCTTTGTCATTTGAAAATGCTGAAGGGCTACAACTTGTTCATAAACATGTTTATGGAAATTATTCTTTGTTGCTTTTAAAACTTCTACATTTTTATCTCAGATATATCTCATAGGTATTTCATTTCTCTCATGTGTTTCCTGTTCTTGTAATTTAGTTCCTGTCTGGCAAAAATCTAGTTTCCATTTTCTTTTTGCCTAGTTTCTGTTTAACTAACTGAAGCTAGTGTTGGCTCATTAGATCTGAACCAGATGATATTTTATACTTGCCGATGGTCCTTAAGGATATACTTGAAAGTTTTGCCTTGAAAAGTAAAATGAATCATGCTTCTGTAGATTGTGTTAAAATGAGTTGACTCCTGATGAAAAAAATGATAAGTTAAAATGGTATTTTGTCCTTTTAAAGTTGGAAAGACTTTCAGAGTTCAAAACACAGCATTTCCCTCTGTAATTTACTAGAATTTTAAAAATAATTTAGGAATCAGTTTAAGTTCAAAGTATATTTTAAGGATTCTTTCCCACTGGTATTGTTTTTCCTGATGTAATAAAAACTTGAATATCTTTGAGACAATCCACCTCAACCTGCAAGTTGGTGAGAGTTCTGACATTATCTCCAAGGCCTGCCAACATTTAGTAAACACTTTTTGATGAAGATGGTATTTTAAGTCTTAGGAGAAAGACACCTCTAGAACTTCTAAGGATTTTACTTGGTAAATGATGAACAAGCTGAAAGTGAGAGAGGGAAATGGAAGTGTGATAGCAACCAGGTCTAGTGAATACCCCAATGTCCAACAAAAGAAAAAGCTCTGACCCTGACATAATTTAACTGAACCATATATTTCAAAGGTGAAGATAGAGCTTAATCTGAATAAGCAATTTGAGATTTGTACACTATTTTGAGAATTCCAGGAGCAGAGAGATTTTATGGACAGAAACAACAGGATTTAACAATGTTTAATAGACTCATACAATGGTTTATCCTAAATCTTCCTGGATTTAGTGTTGTTCTGTATGACCTCTCCAGAAATGGGAAAGAGATGGCTTAGCTCTATTTGCAAATTTTCACATCCCTCAATTATCAGGCCCATGGAGTGAATTTCCGCATGTCCATGAAACAGATCTCAAAGGATTTTTAATTAGTCTGGAATCCTTCATATTAGCAAGTAGGGAAGCTTAAGTCATTCTACAACTGAAAAGTTCTGACAGAAATTTTAGTATTCCTTGTGATGGTGAGTTAGCCCATGCTAAAGAAAATAACAAGTCACTTTCATTTTACCTAGAAGGGTGTCAGTTCAGTGTTGAAATGGTGTTTAAATTAATCATGACGATTAAAGGGCCAAATTGTTGAACATTAAAAAAAAGAGATGGACTATCTTTAATAAATGTGAAAATGAGTTTATTATTCATTTACTATGTATAATTACTGATTGCAATTCATGAAGGATGAATCTGGATCTGGGGCCTGATGAGGGTGGGACACGGTAGGGAAGAAGCTGTGCTACTGAGGCACAGAAGATTCTGGAATCATGGAAGTTTTTGGATGAACTGAAGTGTCTTTTGAGTTAAAGAGCCTTGAGCTTCATGACAGTGAAGCTCCTAGTGACATGTTGATTCAGAACACAAATTGAGGAAAAATTTTAAAAAGAGATGGAGCCTAGAAGGAGCTCTTGGAAAATTAAGCATTTGATGGCAAGGGAGTAGTTGTAAGGTCTGCAGGTTATTATGGTATACGCTGGAGGAGTGAGCAGATTGATGCCCATCTTTGGAGAAATTTAGGAAGCACTCCTGGCTCATAACATTGTTCAGCATTCATTGATATTATATCCTGAAGCAACATAGCCGTTAGGTGCTTTGGGGACCTAGGGAGAATTGACTCCAAGAAGAGTTGTCATTGAGAAAAATCCAGTTCCTGCACTATGTTGGTGAGAACACTGTTTGCACTGGTGGTGAAGGGCTTACATGGAGTCTAGGAGGGCAGGATCAGGGACCCTGGTTGCAAGTAAGGGCCTTGAGTTTTATGGACACATTGGTGAGTGTTGGAAAGTAGAGTGTGCAGATATTTGGTATACATAATCCCGAAGACCTCTAAGTGAATATGCATATTGAGAACAGACAGTGGGTGCTGTATGTATATTTGTTAATGGAATGAATATTTTAAGAGGGATTTAGAAGACAGCCTCTTTTCTCACAATTGCACACTGTCTTTCTTTCCTTCAACTTGCCTGGTTCTCTCACCACCCAATTTGGACTTGCTTTATCTCTTGCCAGGAACTCTTTTTTTCCCCCTCTTTGCATCTCTCTTAGACTACCATGAAGACCCTCTGAGGCAAACCTTCCTTGAATCATCATGGCCAAACCCCTTCTTTCTATGCTGTTTGTACTCTGTGCTTCATCTCTCATAGCATCGCATACATTGTTCTGTTTTAGTAAATATGTGTGCTCATAGATCAGAGGTTGTCTCTTATCCATTCTATTTTGTACATCATGGTGCTTGGTTCTGAGTAGGTATGCTCAGTAAATATTTGTTGGGTAAATGAATGAATGAAAGTAAGCAGAACCAAGCACTTTCTGGCACTACGTTTACTCATAATGGAATTCCACAGCCTTTTAACCATGAAACTAACATTTTTGCAGATAGAATGTTCTGTGAGTTCAGTTGTGCAAAGGCTCTTATTCTTACTGAGAATTGGAAAGTTTTCTCCTGACTTCATGTAAATTATACAGAGATAAAGCTGGCTATCTGGCAAATGGCTCGGTGCATGAAATGTCCCAAATTGCTGCTTTTGGTGTGCTCTTCTCCTTAGTTAGATATCTAAGTCTCACCTAGTTAGAGGCTAAGGATTTGTAGATCTTAATATCAGGGTTAGTTTTAAAACTGATAGAACATTAAAATGTGTCTGAATTTACTATGGCAATGTCCCCATTTAGAGAATCCTATATATTTTTTTTGTAAGCTGCCTCACAGCACTTTTAGAAAGAAGGATAAAAATAAATTCAATAAAACAACAACAACATTAAAGTTATTCTCTAGAGATAGTTTGGGGAATTATGTTGCAGCCTAACCATCCGAGTAATAAAATTCTGCCTTTCGAGTTTTCTGGAGGAAAAAAAACCAAATTGGCAGATCATCCCTGAATTATCCAGGTTTCACTGGAGAATATTTACTTCTCTAGAGTGAACCCCAATGGGGCTGCGTCACCAGCTCTCACCATTTTCCTGTTCTATGGTGTGACTAACCCTCCTTGTTGTCATTCACATGGTTATAAGAATAGCAGTTTGACTTCCCTGTGTGACTTTGCCTCAAGGGATCCAAGAGGGGCTAATGATGTGGAATTGAGTCTTAGAGATGCTATTGTCCAGACACATCCTGGTGTGTGGATGACTTTGGAATGGAGGTCTGAGATGAATGCTAGGGTGCTGTTGACAGTAATGGTTTTCCTTGTGGAAAGTGGGAAACAGGAATAGGCAGTCTTCACTGAGGGAGAAGGATGAAACAAACAAATGAAAAGAGCAAAGAGGCAGACAGAGGACTTGCTGGGTTATCTGTAGCCTGTAAAGGATTGGTTGATGTTTTTCCTGAGGATTTCCCCAGGCACTTTATTCCTATAATAATTAAACCCCATTTATGAGTTCTAGCTCAAGGACAGTTGATAGCTGCAACCAAACAAATCTAGTTCTCAGATCATTCTTGACCTACTGATCACAGAGACACAGCCTATGCTTTCTGTCACCCCCGTAGTCACAGCCAGTGAGTGTTGAGACTTGAGCCCTACAATTAGCACCATGTACCAGGTATCCTCCTTTTCAAAATTTGCTCTTAGGAAACAATTGGAAATTCATTTACAGTAAGAACACATGACTGGTAATCATTCAGTGTGCCCCTTACCAAACATTTTCATTTTTCAGGAATTGAAAATTTCACCTAAAGAAATGGCACCTTGGGGCTGGCCGAGTGGCTCAGTTGGTTAAGAGCTCGCTCAAGAGTGCGAGTTCTGAGCAACAGCGGTTCAATGCCTAGCCCGAGCTGAGCTGCCGCTGAGCTGCCAACAGGTGGCAGGATGGCTCAGCTAAAAAAAAAAAAATAAAAAAAAATTAAAAAAAATAAACGGCACATTGTGAGGAAACTTGGGAATTATGGGTTATTTCCTTTCCTGTCTCCTTCCTTCTCTTCTAACCCTCCTTCCTTTCTTCTTTTGTGTTTGAAGGAACTGGTGAAGACAGCATATTGGACCTCTGAGCTCAGGGCACTAAGCTTCCTTTTTAGTCTGAGGGTAGAACAAGCTTGCAAATCCTGAGTCCCTAGTAAACAGAGCAGTATCAATCCCGTTTGTCCACATCAATGAGTTGTCATCATGCAGGGTGGTGTAGTGGTTAAGATAGAAACTTGGGGATCAAGCCACAGATCCATTGTGCGACATTTTGCAAGTGACACTTCTGAACCTCGATAATCCTCCTCAGTACAAATGGAAACAGTTTTATCTACATGTAGGGCTATTGTGAAATGAAAGTGGTAAAGCACGTAGCAAAGTAAATAATAGCTCTAATTCACAGTACTGCTTCATCCTACCACCCTCTTTCTCACAGCTCCTCTCCACTCATCTTCCCACTTCTAGTTTGAGATCAAATATCTTTGTTTTTACCTCAAGCAACATAAGGTACCTCTTTCTGAGCTTGCAGAAGCTGTACATTTTTTTACTTCTGCCCATACAGATCACAGGTTGGAGTTGACAGGGACCTAAGAAGTCTAGACTGATCACCCTGTTTCTCTGTTGAGGAATCTTGAGAGTAAATATGAAAATTTGCTAACAGCTGCTAGTGCAAGGCCCCATTCAAGTAATATTTTCCTACTGGTGTATCTGTGGAACAGAAAGTTCCAAGGTAAATACCACCTGTCTTGCTGGGTTTCTTAAGAACCCTCCAGGCCAGAACTTCTCTAACTTTTTTTTTTTTTTCTTTAGCTGAGCCATCCTGCTACCTATTGGCAGCTCAGCGGCTGCTCAGCTCGGGCTGGACTCGAACCGCTGTTGCTCAGAGCTCAAACTCTTGAGCAAGCTCTTAACCAACTGAGCCACTCGGCCGGCCCTAGAACTTCTCTAACTTTTGGCCCAGGACACTACTTAAAGCGGAGGAGAGAGAAAGCATGTCACCCACAGGGGCCTGGCAGATCAAGTATAATCAGAACCATGTTTTGAAGTCATGCTTTCTCTTTAAAAATCATTCACATCATCCTCCAAAATATAGCTGTGTCTATTTTAATATGAAACAGAGTTTTAAGTGTCATACCATTGATAAAATTGTTGTTCCACGTAGTGCTAGAATTATCCTGTGGCTTCTATTCTCTTAGGATACTGCTATGTACTTACATTTCTCCAAATGGAAAAATAAGGCATTTGGATGTCATGATTTAACATGATGGTTATGTCCTCCACTGCCTACCGTGTATTCAGAGGGAGACTAGAAGGACTGACTCTAATAGTAGCTTACTTTGCAGGAATAACAGCAGTAAAACAACAGTTAGAAATAGATTGTAAAATATAACTACCACATAAACAGCAATGCTAGTGCTATAATCTCATATATTTTTTTTACTCCGGTGATTTGGAAATATCATTGGACTGAACAAGTTATTCCCTGTCCCTAATTTATCCATCTATTTTAATACCTTTAATATTCACCTATATTATGAAAATGATACAGCAGAAGTTTAAAAGTGGAAACTAAATTCATTATTTTGGACCCATGGAGTGAATATGTTGGGTGTTGAAAAGGATGAGGGATATTGGTTCTTGAACCAGACAGAAAAGGAATAAAATTATTTACGAACTCAGCAAATTGCAAAGTTAGTTGTTATGGCTTCCTTACTATAGAGAAAGCTAAAATACGTTGCAGAACACTGTTTTAAAGTGTGCATCAACCCTGAGGATGATATGCAGCCATGAAATAAGTTTCTAAAGTTCTGGAAATATAAATTTCCCATAAATTCCCAGTGCCATAACTTAATCTTCTGGATATTCTCCAAACAGCAACCCTGAGTTCTTCTGAGAGAAATACTCTTATTTTCTCCCCATTTTGATTCAATAACTTTCTTCTTTATTGAATAAAAAAAAAGGATTAAAAAGGGACTGGCTTTATTGTTTCTAATAAAAGAAATGTAATCTGAATACTCAAGTATATAATCAGATCATAGCATTTCAGTTGTATTACTAATACAGCCATAAAATAAATAAATTGTACACTAAAAAGCTCTCTATGCAAGCTCATCTCGTCAACATGTCCCATCCATCTTTTCTTTCCGTTTCCAGTCTGTCAGCATTTTTTTCTCTGCTCTTTGGATTGCACCTAGTGATTTTTCACACATCCTTCACTGCTGTCTTGTTGCCTGCTAGTTTAATATATAGAGATAGGAATAATCTGTTGTACCCCATTTATGCATCTTTAGGTTTTGGACTCTCAATCTGTCACTGGACCACTCTGCCTGCCCCTTTCCAGCCTTGCTCATTAAATCAGGTGCTAATGCATGAAAGTGGATGTTTCTCATGTTGATGTTTCTGAACAATTGGTCTTTAAACTCTTTGAACCTTGCAAGATGAAGTTTGTCCCTGATGATAGTCTCTAATAGAAAAATGAAGTTAATAGCAAATATATTTTTTAACTTCTTAAATAAAGTTTGAAACCATAGAAAAGAAGATAATTTCTTTAGAAAAATTTTAAGTAAGTAAAGAACTAATTTCATTGGTGCTTTAATTTGGGGGGCAGGTAGAGGGTGAGTAATCATTTTCTCGAAGCTTTGAAAGGTTTGCATTTATCTGGAGCAGTTTATTTCAAAAAATAAATATATTCTTACATGTTAGGTCATCAAAATTTGGAACAACATTGAACCCAATATCCATATTTATTACAGCACAATTAATTTGGATCTATAAATCTTTGCTCAGTAAATATGTGAGTGATATTATATAAGTTTTATTAAAAGAAAGATTAAGTTCAAAAATGGTCCCAGCATTCACTGACGAACATTACTACTGCGCAAGTGAGAAATTTTATTTAATAACCCAGTTTTATCTTATTCAATAAAGAAATCAATATTTTAGAAAAATACATATTTTCTTTTTTTACTGAATTCTGGAATGATTTTCTTGTCCACTTTTTCCTGCCTTGTGGGCACTAGAGGGGAGATATTTGACAAAGTTGAGTTATAGCTCTAGTTATTAACCCCTGGTAGCAAATGAGGTGTACCCTGGAATTTACTGAGTCATCATGAGTGCTTTCCCAGCCAAAAAGACTTAGGACAAATATCTTTCTTTCCTCTATTTTAGTTTTAAAATCACCCTCTTATAATAATGTCCCTAACATACCACATCATTGAGATCTTGTTCTTTGAAGCAGTCTCTTTGTAATGTTCTTTTCTTCAAAAACCTTTATGTTTCTTTTGGAATTGAGTGTGTTCTTTAGTAAAAGCAACCCATGTCTGGGAAGGGCTGTGGATATAACTCTTGTTACCAAAGTATTGAATCCAGTCCAAGAAGTTGTTGAACTGATCTCCCCTCCCCATGTTAGATCGATTTGTAGTTTGCCTGATGAAAGAATAGTTGTTATGGTATCATGTGGGCACAGCCACTGCCAGCATAGTGAGTACCCTTAGGAGACATAGCTGTGTAGTTGAAAGACAAATGAGCATCGCACATGCAAAGCCTGCCTTTTAACCTCACTCTTTTAACTATTCACAAATAGCTCAAATGAGCTGCCATTTTCTCAAAGTGGTAGAAGGTTGAGATGGCTCACCAAAGCCATTTCACCCCTTTTCTGGTGTTCCAGGTAGCATGCACGTAAGAGATGCTTACTTGGAGAGAGAAGTGTTAACTGTTCAACAGATGCTTACTCTCATGGATTCCCTGACCTTCAGGTTTCCAAACTCCCCACTTTGCCCCAGCTCTTCTGCTGAACAGCCATAGTCCTCTTTGCTCAGGATTATATGGTCTTTTAATGATTATATTATTATAGTGTTTAGATTGTTTAGACTAGCCAATCTCTATAAAAGATAGGTGCATTCAATATGGGTTGAATTGACCTTTGACAAAGCAAAAAATAAAAACCAAATAAACAAGCACAGTAGGCAAAAGGAGATTTCTTAGGTAGGAGTTTCAAAAGGATAGAAAAAGATTCTGTCAAATAATATTGAAAAGTTAAAGTAAGTGAATAAACACATTGCAGCATAGGTTGAGAAAGTGATCACAGGAATAAAAAGAGGGGCTATTCATATCCTGACCTCTTTTTCTGGAACTTTAGTTTGGGCATGGCCTTGATTCAGATGAATTGGCAAACTGATTGATGAAAGGGAGAACCAATAAGAAAATACATTGAAGACTAGTGAGCTTGATGCTGTATTTTGAAATCCATCTACATGTTATTGAGTGGATAGCCCAACTGGGAATACATTTTAGTTTTAATAAGAGCTGCAGTTGTCATTTCATGTGTCACGTTCTGTTCATGTTATAGGCCAAGTCTGTACAGATACTGACGTTCTTGATTTTAGGGCTATGATATTATTCATTTTAAATAAACTTGAAATATGAATTTTCTTTTGATTTATTCATATAAATATATTACCAAATTGTTTTGGATTCTGGGTCTCTGAATATTGTACATTTTATTTGGAAAAAAAATGCATATTACCCACATACAAATTTATAAATTTAAATGGAAATTCTAAGGCCTAATTTGTCTGAAAGACAAAAAATATCAAACTTTGAAAAGGTAACTTATTTGATCTTCAAGCCATTATTCTGTATTTATTAATGCCTAGTTACCTGCTCTATACAGTAGCTTGA
Source organism: Hipposideros armiger (assembly GCF_001890085.2). Taxonomy (NCBI): domain Eukaryota; kingdom Metazoa; phylum Chordata; class Mammalia; order Chiroptera; family Hipposideridae; genus Hipposideros; species Hipposideros armiger. The sequence continues at coordinate 1,559,851 of NW_017731534.1, forward strand.
AGGGCTTTTTTTTTTGTATTTTTAAAGTTATTTACAGAGTACTTACTATGTGCCATGCACTGTATTAATTTATTTATATGCATTATCTTAATGTTCAGGATAATTCTATAAGATCCTTCCCTATAAGATCCTATAAGATATTTCCCTATTCAACTGGCGATGAAATAAGCACAAAGAGATTAAACAGAATGATCAATATTACATATTAAATAAGTGGCAGAGCCAGAATTTGAAACACAGTTTGTCAAACTTAAAAAAACCTGTATTTTTAACCTTTCTGTTTTATTGCTTAACTTATCCAGAATCAAACTTCTAATCTCAAGGCTGTATTTTAAGGACAATTAAAAAAATTTTTTTTTATAAAAACAACTGCAATAATGGATACCTAGAGGAGACTAGATAAGTGTCTATTCTAATATCCTAAGATCTAATAACAGGAATTTTTAATATGTCTACACATACTATGTCATCATTCATCTTCCAACAAATTCACTGAGCCAGTTTCAACTATGCTATGGCCATTACAGCTGTTTTCAAAGTTCTCTCTGGTATTAAGGAAACAAATAATACAAGTGTATTATGTATTTTTATGAACAAAAAAAATCCACTTACTGAAATATGTTTTTGTTCTAAGCATTGATTGATAGCTCTGGAGCTACTTGCAGTAGCTACTCCTTATTCAAAGTGTCAATCACTAACAACTCTTTTTAATAAACCCATCCTTCTGTTGGGTAGTTTAAGTTAAATTAATAGCTGATTTTGGGATGTGCCAGCTTTGATTATTTCACTAAATAGAAGGGTCAATGTAGGATAAGTAAATGACCAGGTAACTCAATGAGTTACTGATGAATAATTTATATAAAAAGGTTGTATAATACCTGTCTTAATGTAGATTCAGCCTAAGTAATACCACAGAACAAGCAGTTAACAGTGGCATACCTTAAGTTTTTGTACTAAAAAGTTGGAAGGCTTGGGAAAGACTTCAAATTATGTAGAGACATGCAGTAAATGTTATCAAATGGAAATTATTTTAATTTCTTCTTATAAAATCTCAATGAAGTTTGAATTAGAAGTGTTCAAAACATTAGGTGAATAATAGAATTGTTGAACTAAAAAAATTAGTGCATATTTTTTGAGCACCTACTATGTGATACTCCTTTAATTCATCCATTTATATACCTAAGGAAGTTGCAAAGATCTTAAAAGTTTGCATGCAATTTAAGTAAGCAATAACATAAAATTCTAATTTGAGTTCAAACCTTTGCCCATATCTATGTTTACTGGTCCATTTGTGCTTCAAAAGTACTGTAAAAAATATTTAGTTTATTGTAGTTAGCCTTTTGTTGAATAAGACAATAGAATAGATGAGAAGATTTATGAAATATTAGTTTTCAGGAAATGATTATATAAATAAAGGATTTGGAGGTAGGAAACCAAGAAACATTTATTTTATTGAAATCATCTTCTTAAAAGATAGTGTAATGGAGGAGTTATTTGATACCTGTCAGCCACCTTGTCCCTATCATAGGATGGTACGGATTCCTTTTAAGAAAGGCAGGCATTTGTAGCTTGACGCTGTAGCTGTAGGATTTGATTTAGAAACTGTTCAGATGAAAGGGTTCCTGTTAGATTCTCTCGGAATTGACCTTGAGTCCCAGAGCTATTCAGAACAAAGTGTGTCTGACATCTTTAACACTGGATGGTTTCCAGTTTGGAAATTGTGACTGAGCATGACCAAGCCTCCTGGCCAAAGTAGTCTAAATTCAGAATGCCCTAATCCTTGCCTGTTTCTGGCAAGGATTACCCGGAGACCAGGCTTGATGTCAGTGAGCTGACACAAGATGTCCACCACGATAGATGCTCCGTGTTTCACCTCTACGTGTGTGTGTGCCTATGCAGAGTTGGAATTAAAAAGAGAGGGGCAGCTGCTCTTGAAGTATTTTGAGACAAAAAGTACCGAGACGTTGGCATTCATCTCAGGTAACAGCTGTTCTCCAAAATGGGCGCTGTTCCAAATAACAGACTTTGGAGGAGAAGCAGTATACTTTTGTTTCCTGGGGTAGAACTGTATCTTACTTTTGTAGACCACATCCACCCAATGTGAAACTAAAACTTTTCATCATCATTATCATAGATAAGGATTTAAAATAAGTTAGTAGGCTATTTTATACTGCTTCATATACAAAATATAAACTGTAAAGTATAATTTGTAAAGAGCAACTTACTCATATTAATACAATATTCATGGTCCTAGTACTGTATTTTTTTTCTTAAACTGGATTCAATTATATTTTCTGTAAATTAGGGGTGATAACTCTTCGGATTCAATTGCCCACGTGCAGTTAGGAGCATCCTCTGTATCAGAGATCACCTGGTGTCCTCACAGATTAATAATTACTTTATGCTTCTTTATCTAAATATCAGAACTTTAGCTGTAACTAGCAATTGAGAATTTAGCAAAATTTCCTGCGCATTTTCAATCCCTATAATAGCTCAAGAATTAAAAAGCAGGTGGGTTGGTATTTTTCTTTCAGGTAGTAGTCTCGTCCAAGGGAAAGGTGTCATTTTCAGAAGAGCTTAACATAGGGGCTTGAGGGTGTAAGACCTTAAATATACAAATATTTTCTTCAAGTGCTTCTTTTTCCTCCCCTGAATAGAGTGGCCTGAATAGAAATGGCAAGATGTGTGTGTGTGTGTGTGTGTGTGTGTGTGTATACACATACAGAGAGAGAGACAGAGAGACAGAGACCCACATACACATTTCAGTTGGTTTTAAATCAAAGTGAGCTATATAAAAAAACTGTGTGTGTAGTTTGACAGAAAATGGAAAAG
>NW_017731534.1:1565827-1569299 GCF_001890085.2 Hipposideros armiger
TTAGTGGTTAAAATGTGTTTTCTATCATAAATTGATGGTAAATAGTAAGTTATAGTTTTTTTTGTTTTTTGTTTCCCAGATGTGTTTGTGAAATCTAAATGCTGGACATCAATGTGCTAATAATCTCCTATTCACCTTATTGGTAAAGGAGAGTACTTTTACCATAGTATGACATGGCTGGCACAGGACACCTAACATTTGACAGATGAGATTGACAGTAGTTTATTAGTCGCACTTACAGCTTGGGGGAGGAGGTCACCATGCAGAGCCACATAGGGAAATCAGAAAGGGTTGTTGAAAACAGGCCTGGTAGTAACAGCGGGGTTGGGGGGCCCTGATTTCTGCAAGAGGATAGGATTGGATTGTTTGAATAATTCTGTCCGCTGGCAGAGATAGGAAACTCATTGGGTTGAGAATCTGGTGGAGTGAAACTGGTCTGGTTGATTAGTGAGGTGGAAAGCTTCTCCCACTGGTGGGTTGGTGGGAGTCATATCTGTTGAGAGTAAAGTAACCAGTGGTTAGGCCTTTGGGGCCCTGTGAGACTCAATGATGTCAAGGCAGTATTTAAAATTTTAGATCTTACCATAAAAACCACTGACTTTANATAATTGTTAATCTGTTTTTCTTTCCCTGCCAGTATATAACATTTTGGTTTCCAGCTGTTTATTATCCAAATCATTTCCTGCACTAGATAAAGCACTACCAGCAGGACTCTAAGATGTTTTATGCTAATGAGGAGAAAAAATCTTGGACAAGTTGCAAAGCATAGATTTTTGAGTGACATGACAAAATAATCAGAACCTAAATGAAAAGAAAACTTGGGTAACAGCCATTATACTAAATATGCTAAAATAAATGATTGACACTTTAATTAGATGAGAAAATATAATTACATTTTTAACTCTGAAAGGACCCCTTGCAAGAAAGATGGACATTAAATAATAAAAAAAAAAACTTTCAAGAATACAAAAGAGTACAAAGAATATAAAGATACACTCAATTTTCAGTATTCATGACATGAGTTATTAATTCCATGGATCATGAAGCAAAACTTTTTAAAAAGTTAACTTACATTTACCCTTTTGACAACAGTTTGCATTATAGTGATTGAATTTTATTAAGAGAATTGTTTGCTAGAGCTATTTGTCTTCGTTTTGGCAGCTCTGGCATAAATATTTAATTTAATTTATGTTCCAAATTAAAAAAAAAGCCTCATAAAACTGAGTGGCTGAGCTGTATCTGCTCACTGTTAAAAAAATGAGGCTTACATATTGCTGCACATAATATAAAGTACATCTACTTGAAATGAGACTTTATATGACTTGAAGACATTAACCATAGCCAAGGTCTATGGAGAAGGATAGCTGGGAAAAATCAAATATGAGAGGGATATCAATTTGAACCACGAGTCATGACTTCTCCAGACTAGTCTAGCTTTTTAATTTTCTCCTCTTGTGGGGTGCTTTTGATTAATACTTAACACAGATGCTATCCTGAAAATAGTTAAGTAGAATATTTAGATATAGGAAAATGATAATGATTATACCTCTTTTTAAAACAATGAACTTGCTTGCATTTTTAAACTTCACTTTGAATTTTAGTTACCTGTTGTTTTACTTGCATTTTCCCTTCATTTACATGCCAGTTATTATTTGGATCTTCCAAGTGGGAATATGGAGAAAATACTTAATAAGTCTTGGAGATTTTAGATGATAGTGTTATGTGTTCATTTCTAGGGTACAAGGGTGTAGTTTCCACTACATGAAGGAGATATTGCAACCACAGTTTCCACTACATGAGGAGATATTGCAACCACACAATAGTTTTGTTCTTTGTGGAACAGAATTCATCATAAGAGAGGATCCTGGCAGTGTTACAGAAATTTATAAGGTATATGATTGTAAGATGTTACCATAGTCTTACCTTCAAGTACTGGCACACGTATATCTTTATTTGCATATACACTTTGTAGATCGTAGGAAGGTTCTGGCAGATTATATTTTCCAAAGATGGCCACAGCAATATCTCACATACCCTTGTGCAATGTGATCTTGCTGCTGTCCCACCAAGGGGTGGACACTGCTTCTCCCTCCTTTGAATCTAGATTGGCCTTTGTGACTCATTTGTCATGATTAAAATATAACAACATATGGGTGATTCCTGGGGCTCAGTGGGAAGAGACTATGCAGGTTTCTCCTTGTTCTTTTGGAATGCTTGCTCTTGGGGTACTGTCTCTCAGAACATTCTCTCTCAGAACCCAGCTACCAGGCTGTGAAAAGCCCAAGCTACATGGAGAGGCTATGTTTAGATGCTCTAGTTAGCAGTCTCAATTGAACCTGGCCTTTAAGTCATCCCAGTATAGGTGCTAGACACAAGAATGAAAATGTTTCCAGATTAGGGCTTTGAAAAGTACAGACAGAGGACCAAATGACCAAATAGAGCCTGTAGCCTGTTTTTGTAGGTCCATGAGCTAAAATTAATTTTTACGTTGTAAAGGATTGTAAAAAAAAGACACCTATGCAGTAGACACTTATGTCACCCACAAAGCCTAAAATATTTACTATCTAGAGTTTTAAAGAAAAAGTTTACTGATCCCTGTTCTAAGAGGTGATCCCAGCCCTAAACATCATGGAGCGGGAAGAAGTCCTCCCTGCAGTGCCCTGTCCAAATGCCTGAGCCACAGAATCTCTGAGAATCATAAAATAGTGTGGTTTTATTTGAGGAAAGTTGGAGTGATTTGTTATGCATCAATTGGTAACCAGAAGAAGAATTAAGCTACTTTTTACTAAAAAGTGAAGAACTATAAGCATGGCCTCTATAATAACAAATTACCCATGACGTGTGACGCCCTGGTTACTTGGATGATAATGTATAATCTTGCTATTATGGGTCTGGATGGTCCTTCAGTAGTTGAACTTGTATTTTAGAAGATCTGTTCAGTATTAACTATTTAGTGAAAACTATATTTTTTATCCTGTGTTGAGAGTCTTAAATGGTTACATGGAGTATAATAAAGAAACTCTCCTAACAGGTTGATTAATTAAGAGAGTTGAGAGTTCTGTGATGCAGCAAGATTTACTTTCTTGGATGTGTTATCTGTGATGCTATGAAAACCCAGATTTTGTGCATGTGCCATGGGCCTCGTTCTCTTGAGTTTTCTTCATGTCCAGTGTTGTGTAAAGTAGATCTTTCTAGGTAGTATTAGTCAAAGTATTAGGGTAGACCAAAAGTTTTCAATAACATATTGGCCTTATGTAGTCCTTCCCTTATTAGCCTAGCCCTTTGGGAGGTCGGATGGACTGCTCTTGGACATCTCTCAGAGTAGTACTATATTTTAGGCTTTTATGTTTTCATTAGAAAATGTCAACTTTGCTACTACATAAAAATCTAAACTACATGGATATTGCTTAATCAGCATCTTTGATTGGTTACACTGCAGGCACTTATAAGTCTTTAATAGACAGTCAGTTGT
>NW_017731534.1:1571209-1583153 GCF_001890085.2 Hipposideros armiger
GACAATTGGTGACAGAATAAAAAGAAGGGATGATTTTACATTTGCAGTAGAAATTTACCATTGCAAATCTATTGTTTGTATGTTTATTGTTGACAAGACTCATTTGGACAAGAAAGGTCATGGGCTTTGAAGTCAAGTGCACAGATTAGACCTCGTTAAGTCTTAGTCTTCTCATGTGCGACATCGTGATTGATGCTGCTGTCTACCTCATAGGGTTGTCATGAGGAATGAATAAAACAGCACATGCAAAGTGCAGTACAAGATTGGCTCACAGTAGGCGTTCAATAAAAGGGAGATTTAGACAATGAGACCCAGTGGCAAAGTGACACTGATTTTGGATTTTAAAGCTGCAGCTACATTTTCAGGAACATTTCTCTGCTGAATATAGAGGTCACAACTATAAAACTTTCTCAAAAAAATCCTCTAAAAAGAGTTGAATTAATGTGAAGAAGCCAACAAATATAGATGTATATATAAAATATAAAACTCAGATGCTCATTTCAAAGTGTGACATGCACACAGGGTGATTCCAAACAAATTTTAGGGTGTTTCAGACCATAAATTTCCTCAGCCTACATCAATAGCTCCATTCTATCACTACTTATTTTCAATTTAAATTGGGTTTTGCTAAGGAGAAATTTTTTTTAAAAATAGGGCAAAACATCCTGCCTTACTTTGGAATTACTTCCCACATATTTTAATAAGAATTAAATTGTGAACAGGCATTTTGCTATCCCACTCATTTTCTTTAAGCACAGGAGGGCAGTGGCTGCTGGGCTGTCACCTGTGTACTTTGCAATAAAGTAGAAAATCTCTCATAGATGTGTTCTCATGTACCCAAAAAGGAATATCAAGTGAAGGTTTCAATTTTATGGCATAAATTCAAGTGATATTATGGATCACATTAGTTCCCCAAACTGTATCTCAAATTATTTTTCTGTATATGTCAAAAAGAGTTACATGATAAAGGTTTAAAGAAACGGTTTTTTTAGTAATAATAAATATACTTTCAGAAACAACTGCACATTATCATTATAAAGTTAGCTTCTATTCCTAGAAGGTGTTCAGTCTTTCACATATGATGCCTAAGGGTGAGGAATGTAAAGTTTCAAGAATGCAAAAACTGAAATGTAAAGACTGCACATGTTTGGATTTCCCCTTCTGAGCAGAGAGGAGGGAGACCTAACCTGATACTAAGTGCCACTCGCTATATTAAACTGCACTAAGGTTTTTATAGCCATTAACTTACTTCATCCCTCTATAGCTCTTTAAGGTAGGTACTTGTATCAGTCAGGTAAGCTAACTGCCATAACAAACAATCACAATATTTCAGTGGCTCAATACAGCAAAATGTTCTCACTCATATTATAGTCCAGCCTGGGTCAGTCGGGTTGGGGAGTGAGTACCTGGACAAGCAAGTTGTATGCATTGCCGTCATTTAGAACCCAGGCTTTTTTCATCTTATGGTTCTGACACCCTCTATGACCTTGAAGTCTTCCACTAGAAGACTGATAAACAGGTGAAGGAAGCATGAGAAGGAATGCAAGATAACATAGGAGGATTGAAGGAGCAGGACCAGGCTGATTAATGGCCTATTTACCTTTCACCCACATTTCATTGGCCAATTTAGTCACATATCCCAAAATCACTACAAAGGAGGCTGGAAAATGTAGTCAACCAGCCTCCCCAAGGTAAAAACGAGTCTGGTTTTGGGGAATACATTGCCTTGTTTCTGCTGCAGTGAATTAAGCCAATTTTATGTACTGAGAAAACGGAACCTTGGAGAGGTTAAATAATTTACCCAATGTAACATAGCTAGTATGTGACAGATCTGTTTTGTCTGTCTTGAAAGACAATGTAATCTTGTTATATCAGAAATTCTCTTAAGAAAAATTTGAGGGAGGAAACATTTCAAAGTTGGTAACTTTAATAAAACTGAATAAGGATGACTTGCCATAAGCAGAAAAAAATCAGAACATTTTTAACTATTGTAGAGAATTCTAGACAAATCTAATATACTGCTTGAGTTTAAGGACTGAAATATGTATGACACATACATATCTTAAATTATATATATCTTTATCTGGCATCCATTATTTCCTCTAAATCACTGTATGGCTTTTTGGAGACATTATGAATTAGGCTATCAAGGTATTCAGCCAACTTTCTTACAGTATTTCTGTTTATGTAGCAACTGGATGGATATATTATCACCATACTTTCTTCTTAATGTCTCATGATAACTCAGGCTAGGTTTTGGTTCTTACACTGGCACGAAATTCTTCTGTTATAAATCTGAGCTATTCACTCAGTAACCTTTATGCATAGGCAAAGATGCTGACTGATCGCTTGTGTAATGATCTATTGCATTCATTCTCCATAATCCATTTGTTTCACTCCTAAAAATCAAACTTTTTTAAAAAAAATACAGGAATTATTTGATACTAGCTGATGTAGAATTTCAGCTATGCAATTTTATGTGACCTGAGATTATATAAAATATAGAATGAGGGCATACTAAGAATAAATCAGGTTATTTAATTCTGGAAAACCTTTACATTTCAACAACATGAACTATATGTGCACACGTCTACAAGTCTTTTCTGATCTTCAATATGGCAGAGTGGAAAGTACTCTACAGTTGGTTTGAGAAGTCCAGAGTTTGGGTTTGGCTATTTATGCATTGTTACAGATTTTGAGTGATTGATGGATTCATTCATTGCTGCAGTGCATTTTTCATGTATTTATACAGCACATGTCTACTGAGTGCCTACATGTACTCGGCACTGTGGTGTGTTGCCAGCATACAAAGAATTTAGAAAATAAAAAGTGTTGTGTTATAGTAAACACCTCAAGACTTACAAACACTTAAAAGATCAGAGTAGAGCTGCATACAAATATAAAGACAAATGAGTCCCCAAGGACATTGACTAACAGTAAGAATGAGGTATATAACTAAGAAAAAAGATATAATACAAGATTTTATATAATTATCCTTGTCTGTTGAATCTGGGCTTAATGAAAGAATTTTAGGTATGTCCTAAGCTGTTGTATGAAAGATGGAGGCTATGAAAGCATATTCTTAAGATAGAGGGAATTAGAACAGGGGAGGGCAGCATGGATACTCACCTTTACCCATCTCTATTAGCGTTATGTCTAGATGTATTTGGACTGCCTGAAGTTATAGTGTGGAAGGGCCAAAGGGGGAAGTGAAGGTGCTTGGGGATAATAATATACACCAACTTCTGAAAGTGTCTCCTGGTGATGTAGGTTAGTTTAAAGGGATAATGAGTTGGACTTTAGCTGTATTTGTAATCTTTTACTTAAAAAGGATATCTCAATAAAATATAGCAAATTTTTATTATCTGCCAGTGTCAGTGAAGGGGAAATATACATGGTTTATTCTTTTTTGAAATTTCTATGCATATCTGAATCTTTTCATGAATTAGAAGAAGTTTTAGTAAAGATTTGTCACAAAAGTGACTAAAGTGTTAACTTATTTTTACTGTCTACGTTAGATTTTACAATGGGTCTACAGCATGTCTTTGCTCATAGCCAACCTGAAACTTACAGAAAATGAGAGCATAACAAGAAGTGCATGCAACTTGAATGACGTATTTTGAAATAACATAAGGATTGTCATTTAATGGAGACGTTTGTTATTGGACTATTCAAGGGTGCTAAGTGTATTTTTTTTGTTATTTTCTGGTGCTCTTTTGCTTTGTCTTGTTCTCTTTCTCTATCTCTCTTTCTTCTTCCAACCTGTCTCTCTTTCTATCCCATATTTATTTTCTTTCCCATATTTATTTTCTTTCCAAGTCTTGCCTTACTCTTATATCCCTACTTATCACCTTACCCTTCCTCTGTACTTATAATTGTTCTTGTCCTATGAGCATCTTGTCCTCGTCTTTACTCTCCAAGAGCCTGAAACCTCTGTTAACTATACTTCTTTTAATATTGGGTTTCAATCTTTACCTAATATTCAGTGGTAACTGCAAAATAATGTAGAGTGTGCTATGTGAACAGGAGAGGTCAATATTTCCACCGAGAGAGAAATATATGATATAGCTCCATCTCTTTTACCCATGAAATGGTCAGATACTTTTCCTGCCAGCTCATTTTTCTTTAAATTCTAAATCAAGATTAATAAAATTGTGAAATCCCTGCCTAGACTCACTAAGGAAAAAAACCCAGAAGAGACACAAATAAACAAAATCAGAAATGAAAGAGGAGAAATTACAATGGATACCACAGAAATATAAAGGATCATCCAAGAATACCATGAAAGGCTATATGTTACCAAATTCAATAATCTAGAAGAAATGGACAAGTTCTTAGACATACATAACCTTCTAGATTGAATCACAAAGAACTAGAAAATCTAAGTAGACCAGTCAACAGTAAGGAAACTGAAACAATCATTCACAGCTTCCCCAAAAGCAAAAGTCCAGGACCAGATGACTTCAGTAGTGCATTCTACCAAACATTCAAATATGATTTAATAACTGTCCTTCTCAAACTCTTCCAAAAAACTGAAGAGGAGACAATACTTCTTAACTCACTTTATGAGCCAATATTACCATGATACCAAAACCTGGTAAGAATAACACAATAAAAGAAAACCACAGACCAATACCTCTAATGAATACAGATGCAAAAAATCTAAACAAAATACTAGCAAAGCAAATAAAACAATATATTAAAAAGATTATATACATCAAGATCAAATGAGGTTCATTTCTGAGGATGCAAGGATGGTTCAACATACACAAAGCAATTGATGTCATATACCACATAAACAAAATAAAGGGTAAAAATCATATGATGATATAATAGATACAGATAAAGCTTTTGACAAAATACAACATCCATTTATGATTAAAACACTTCATTAAATGGGTATGGAAGGAAAGTACTTCTACATAATAAAGCCCATATATGACAAATCCTCAGCTAATATGCTTAATGGTGAAAAACTGAAAGCTTTTACTCTAGCATCAAGAAAAAGACAAGGATACCCCTCTCTTACCACTGTTATTTAACATATTATTAGAAGTCCTAGCCAGAACAGTTAGGTAAGAGAAAGAAATAAAAGGCATCCGAATTAGGAAGGAAGAAGTCAAATTGTCATTTTTTGCAGATGACACGATTCTTTATCTAGAAAACTGGTGCTGGGAAAATTGGAAAGCCATGTGCAAAAGAATGAAACTAGACTGCTGTTACCTGTTACCGTATACCAAAATTAACTCAAAATGGCTCATAGACCTAAATATAAGACCAGATGAAATAAATTGCATAGAAGCAAGCATAGGTACTAAACTTATGGACCTTGGGTCCAAAGAGGATTTTATAAATTTGACCTCAAAGGCAAGGGAAGTAAAAGAAAAAATACATGAATGGGACTATATCAAACCAAAAAGGTCCTGCACAGCAAAAGAAACCATCAACAATGCAAAGAGGCAACCAACTTAATGGGAGAAGATATTTGCAAACAACACCTCCAATAATGGGCTAATGTCCAAAATATATGAAGAACTCATAAAACTCAACAATATATAAAAAAATCCAATTAAAAAATGAACAGACATTTCCCCCAAGAGGGTATACAAACGATGAACAGATATATGAAGATGCTGAACTTCACTAGCTGTTAGAAAAATGCAAATCAAAACCACAATGATATATCATCTCATACCTGTTAGAATGACTATTACCAACAAGACAAGCAATAACAAATTTTGGATAGGTTGTGAAGAAAAAGGAACCCTTATATACTGCTGGTAGGAATGTAAATTGGTACCACCATTATGGAAAACAGTATGGAGTTTTCTCAGAAAATTAAGAGTAGAATTACCATAGGACCCAGCAATCCCTCTTCTGGGTATTTACCCAAAAAACCTGAAAACATTTATTTGTAAAGATACATGCACCCTTATGTTTATGGTGGCCAAAACATTGGAAACAAAGTGTCCTTCCACAGATGACTGGATAAAGAAGATGTGGTACATATATACAATGGAATATTACTCAGCCATAAGAAAAGATGAAATACTGCCATTTGTGACCACATGGATGGCTCTTGAGATAATCATGCTAAGCCAAATAAGTCAGAAAAAGTTGAGAACCATATGACTTTACTCATATGTGGGATGTAAAACTGAGAGCAACTAACGAACAAAACAAACCAACAAAGAAACAAAAACTCAGACAGCAGTTTAGGAATTACCAGGGGGTAAAGAGGGGAGCGGGGATGGTAGAAGAGGAGAAAAGGGGTCAAATATATGCTGATGGAAGGAGAACTGACTCTGGGTGGTGAACATACAATGCAATATACAAGTATAGATGATGTATTATAGAAATGTACACTTGAAACCTATATAATTTTACGAACCAATGTCACCCCAATGAATTTAATAATATTTTTTTAAATTATAAACCAGAGAGAAACTCTCGTTTATTTCTCTTCCCCACTATCAGCCTTCCTAGGAGAATGAAATGTGGGTGGCAAAGAAGTATTATCCAAATAGCTTTCAATGTTTGGTGTATTCAGTACTAAGCTCCATTGAAACTCCAGGGGGGAAAAGAGTGTCTTCAGACAGCTGTGTCACAAATGTACTACCATGTAGTACATGAAGATTGATCTGATATTGTAATGATTTTTTGAAAATTGAAAGATTATGTTCATTGTGACCTTCTAAAGAAATGCTGTAAATGTTTTCTTAATATTTCTTAACCTCCCCTTTTTCCCCCATCCATTATCAAGCACATTGATTATCCACTTGCTTAATAGGATGTCTTTTAAAATTTTTTCTCATTTTAGGAAAAGGCAGAGGACAGAAAGAGAAAAGAGGTACAGAAAATAAAGATCAAAGGAAATAGTTTAGAAAGGTGCAAAACCCTATTTCTGCAAGTTTTCATGGCTACCTCGGTCTGTTGGCTTTTGTTTCTACTCATGTCAACTTTACTCTTTATTCCATCTATCCTGATGGAAAATTCCATGTTTGCTTTGATTTATATACAATCACATACACAGACACATGACCTTACAAAAAAAATTGTAAGTGAAGTAGCCTTTTTTTAAGATTTGGAATGGAAGAAACATCTTAATTATGCAAATAACTTTCAAAACCATTGGCATTATTGTTCTTAAAAGACAATCATTCCATGTCATGCAATTTCACTGGCTCTCCTCCCCAGTCTGCTTAGCCACTGGGCATCTTGGTGAATTTACCTGTCACTTCTGGCTGCTCTATTCTCTCTCTACTTTATTTCTAGAGTTGAAAATAAGCAGATCTGTCTTTTCAGTTGACATCTAGGTAGGCTACAACCCAGATCCTATGGGTGTAGAAAGGACTTGAGAAGGTGGGAGTAGAGGTGGTACCTCTTATCTTCCATCCCAAGTCTTAGGCCTTCCCCCTTCCCATGTTTGTATATAGAAGGACTTTCCTGGATAACACCCCTAGAGTCTCAGTATCTCTCTCTCTCTCTCTCTCTCTCTCTCTCTTCACCTCTTGGAGGAGTTACTTATCTGATTGATGTCTGAAAAAAATAAACTGAATGTGATTGGCTCAGCTTTCTTCTCCTGCATTTCTTGGACCTGTCTGGAGAGAGAGAGAGAGAGAGAGAGAGAGAGAGAGAGAGAGAGAGAGAGAAAAAGATATTGGGTTGTTGGAAAAGTCATGATGCATTTTTGCAATGAAAAACAGAAAAAACACATCATGACTTTTCCGACAACCCAATAATTATGAGCATATCATGCACTGCTTAATATTCTTTTTCTCTTAGCATTAGATTGAGGGCATTTTAAAAAGTGTTTTCTTTAACTTTGGGCTTTTTTAAAGCAACAAAGCATGAATTGTGAGGAAGCAATAGTATATCAAACATCACCATACCTGCAGAAGCTGATAAAAATGATCTGTTAGCTTCTCTGTAGGATTCAGCATGTTTTCTTTCCTAATATATGTTATTACAGACTCATGTATAAATGAATATATACCCATTTCCTCCCTTTGAAAAGGAAATACATATATTTACTATTTTCTGACTTATACATTATTCCTATAATTTTTATTTTTAATTTCCATTTTTTATTTTTGCCTTCTTTCTCCAACATGCTGTTTCTGTGAAGTGAGACAAAGAATGCATAAAGATAGACAGGTGTTTGCCTTGGGTTAGGGGAAAGGTATCCAATTTTGGAATGATGGATGTACCAAGTTTCTGGAACCAAGCAACCAAGAAACAGGGATTCAAATAATTTAGCATATCATAGCCTAGCCAGGCTATGCCCAAAGGTGCCTCTGGGAGCTCAGAAAGAATAAGCAAGTAGGAGTAGGAGGCAAGAATATGTGCAAAGCCAGTCTTGTACAAGAAGACCAGAGAACTCAATGGATTATAGAGCTGGCCACATGGCGGAAAGCTGGCAGTTCATACTACACTGTGGAAAGAAAGTGGTAAACTCAGACTTGATCTAGATCTGCTCCTTATCCAGAGGCATCCAATAGGAGTCTCCAGATGGTGATAATTGAAGACAGAAGGCGTTAAGGATCCTTATGTTCTATCAAGTTTGAGACTACTTGCTGGCTAGTAATGAGGGATATGGGATAAAAAATTCAAGGTCTAGTTGATAAAAATTCTGGGTTAGGAGATGAGTTAAGTGGGCTGTTAGCATTCCTGTTCAGAGGGCTAAGTTCCATTTAGCCAGAACACAAATCAGGAACTGAGGTTGAAGTCCAGGCACCTCCTGTGAGCATCTATTTCACCCTGTGAGTTAGGGGCAAGGCTAAGGCCCAGTGACCTTGATGTATACACTTAGGATTCAGCACAGGCTTATGACATTCTGTGACTGTAAAAAGTATTCTATAAACTTCAAAATTTAACTTACTAGCTTCTCTCCAAATCTATTATTTCTTTCTGTTTCATTCCTCTTTAATTTACTCTGGACATCATGATTACTTTTCTTCCAGTTTAAATTTAAAAAATAAAGTTGGATGTGTAGGTGTGAACAAGTACTCTGAATATGTTAAAGGTAGAAATTCAGATGTACCTAAACAAACATAAACCATCTTTGAAGAAAAGCACCCAAGGTCCAAGGAACCAGGTTATACCTTGAAATGGGGCCTACAGTGAAGCAGCATTTTGTGTTAATCTTACCATAAATCTTATGTTCAAACTGTAAATAGTCTGAATACTGTATTTTAAAAATAGTTTGGATTATATTTTATGCCTTCAGAATAAATATTAATTTTTTCCCCTAGACCTTTGGGGAATATGCCATTTGATCCTTCCAACCATCCATAGATCATCCATTCGTTGCCACTCATTCCTTGAGGATTTTAGCAGCTGGCTCACTGTCTCTCACCAACATTTCTCCTATCATAAATCTTGAACACTTCACCAACGCCTTCATCTCCCTCTCCATTCTTATTTTCTTGATTATTTAATATTTCACTAAGGTAATAAAACAAATGCAAGAAAACTTTGACATGTTTCTACTATCAGTACATCTGTTTATCTGCATTTGAACTCTGCATTTTGCCTTGTGTTTTATGATATTGTTTGTATTCCTTTTCATGGCCAATGCTTCCATTTACACTGGAATCCATCCTCTCTTCTGCAGTTATGACACATACCTTTTTTCTCTTTCCCATTTTATCAAATTTTGTCTTTGTGCTGGACCATTTCTTTTAATATTCACATGCAATAATATCTCTCATTAAAATATTTTGTTGGCCTTCATTCTGTGTGCCCCTCTCTCCTGTTTCTCAGCTTTCTTGTTTAGCAAAACATTCTTTCTTCACATTACTCAAAAAGGCATTCATATTTACTGCTTTCCACCAAATGGTCTTAGTTAGGCATCAATGGCATTAACCTTTGCCAAATGCGGTCAAGTCTCAGTCTTTATCTTACTCTTCCTGTCAGCAGCCCTGGGTAGAGCTGACAACTCTTTTCTTGAAATATTTCTTCACTTGATGTCTTAATACTTCTCCCTAATAATTTTTCTTCTCCTTCACCGGTGGGTCCTTTAAAGTTTCCTTTACTGATTCTTCTTCATCTTTGGGACTTCTGAACATAGGACTGCTCTAGGCTCCAACTTTTTCCTTCTCCGTTCTCATTCCATATTTGATCTCATTCAATCTCATGGCTGTAAATTAAATATTTTACCATTGTATCTTCTGACACATCCATTCCTCAGAATTCTAGACTCATATTTAATTGTCTGTTTATATCTCCATGTGAATGTCTAATGGGCACATTTAAATGTCTGGAAATAGACTCTTGATTCTCATCCATTTCCTAAACAATCTGCCCCTATAATCTATCTATCTCTGCAAGTACTAACTCCAATATCTCAGATTCTCAGGGTAAAAGAATTTGAGTCCTCTCTCTCATACCCTATACCTGCTCCTCAACCAAGTAGCAAATCTTGTTGACTCTAGCTTTGAAAGAAATATGGAGTCTGCCTCCTGCCATTACTTTTACTACTATTACCCTGTTCTAAGTCAAATTCCTAAAACACACACACGCCCACACTGTATATCTATCTGCAGTAGTTCTCCATTACCTGCAGTTTTGCTTTCAGCAGTTTCAGTTACCTGCAGTCAACAGTGGTCTGAAAATATTAAATGGAAAATTCCAGAAATAAATAATAAATTTTAAGTTGTGTGCCTTTCTGAGTAGCATGATGAAATCTTTCACCATCCCAGTCCAGCCTGCCCTTGAAGTGAATCACCACCCCTTTGTCCAGCCATCCATACCAGATACCCTATCCTCCCGTTAGCCATTGAGGTTATTAGGCCCACTGTGATGATATTTCAGTGCTTGAGTTCCAGCAATCTGTACAGTCACCCAATGCTACATTATCATGCCTATGTCATCCAGTCATTTCATCTTATCATGTTGGCACTGTATCATCTCAAATCATCACAAGGAGAAGGGTGAGTACAGTACAATAAATTATTTTGACAGCGACCACATTCACATAACTATTATTAGAGTATATTATAATTGTTATATTTTATTATTAGTTATTGTTGTTAATCTCTTACTGTGCCTAATTTATAAATTAAACATATATATATGTATATGTATATATGCATAGCAAAAAAATATAGTATATATAGGGTTCGGTACTGTCTGTGGTTTAAGGCATCCAGTGGGAGTGCTGGAACATAACCCCTGTAAATAAGGGAGGGGCTACTGTATGTATGTATATATGTATGTATGTTTGTATGTCTCTATTATTTAGCATCTATCTATCATCTATCTATCAATCTATCTCTCAATCTCATTTATATACATACATACAAAATCTCAGTGGTTGTAAGATATACAAGTAATTTTAGGAAAATACTTAATTTTTGGAGTCTAGTAAATTAATAACCGTAGATCAGCCTTTCATTCATAATTAAGGAATAGGTATATTTTTCCTTGGGCTTATATATTTCCCTATTAAGTCACAAACAGAAGAGTTATTTGTAGCAGTGCAATGAACAAGTTGTGCAACTAATCCAGATATATTTGCTCTACCACTTTGCCTCAGTTTTCTCAGCCACCAAACGATGCCTGAAATATATTCATCTTTTTCCTTTACAAAATTAGGGTCCTTGTAATAACAGAAAGAAAATATTTTGAGAAACTAAAAGCAGAAAAAAAATGAAGATGCAGCTTAAACTATTATATATCCACTAAGGATCTTGGAGGAAAGTAATTCCATTTCTCACCTTTTTTACCCCAGCTCTGCATCCCTGTGATTGTACAGTTTAGCATCACAATCTGATGCCCAAGAAGTAAACTTGTACAGTATCTATTTATCCTGCCACTCAAAAGCAGAGTAAAATGCAGTCCAGCCCAGTGAATTATATATATATATATATATATATATATATATATATATATATATATATATGTATGTATGAAGAGAACTATTTGAAGATTATTAATATCA
>NW_017731534.1:1583169-1609657 GCF_001890085.2 Hipposideros armiger
ATTTTACAGAGTTGAGTTATTGGATTAAACTTGTGGGTGTTTTATGTAGTTTGGGCAGAACTGATGTGTCAGAATTTTTACATCTGAGATACTCGCTCTTTTAAGCTGACTGGAAGCATCAATCATAGGTAAAATTTTCCTGCTGATAGTTCTCTTTTCTCTTGTTATCAAAAAAGAGGAATTTATATGTGATTTTTCAATGGAAATAGAAGAAAGACAGTTCGTTTCAAAGACACTTTAAAGCTGCCTGAATTTCTATTTAACTTTGAAAACAAACTTAAACTGATATTCTGAATTCTATTAGCAATCACAACTGCACAAGCCTCCAGTATCATTTTTTACACCTTGACTTAGATGTTCTAACATGAATCTTTCCAAAGGATGATGCCACACTTATTTTCGGTTTCAATTCTGCAGACTCTGGAAGAGAGAAAGGGAGTGAACTTTTATGTGGACTTCCTAGGTTCTCAGCACTATTCTAATTTGGCTTTTTGCATTTAGAATTTATCTCATATATAATTGTACAGTAAGTATTTGCAATAGGTGTTACATTTCCCATTTAACAAATGAAGTTAAGGAGGCTTGGAGAAATTAAATGACTTGCCCAAGGTTATTCAGCTAATAGCAGATTCAGGAATCAAACTCAAATCATTTTCTTTCAAAATCTGAACTCTTTAGCATAATCTATTTGTAGTTAGGATTCCTTTTTGAAAATTATGAAATGAATTGAGCTCAAATTTAGATCTATGTTTGCAGTCATTCCTTTTCAATTGAAATATGAAAACAGGAAACAGAAAGAAGAAAGAGGAAAGAGAGAAATCTACCTAAATTTGTATGCCATAATGCAAATGGCTTAAAGTGAGATTCAGAAGACATTATTTTGATCTCAACTATCTCACTAAGTAGCTCTGTGACCTGGAGCAACACTGGGGACCTTAGATTTCTCATCTGTAAAATGAGGATGTTGAACTCAATGATCTTTACATCCTTTCCAGCATAAAAATATTCCATTTCAAAGTGGAAACTATTTGAAGTGCATTTTCCTTGTTTCAAAGTCATGTTATTAAATCAACCAATGGAAGAAAAAAAAACATGCCACTTTTTTTGTACACATATACAATCTTATTAAATCCCCACAATCAATTTGTGTGTCAGATGTCTTAGCCCTATTTTACTGAAGGGAAAAGACTCAGAGAAATGAAGAGGTTCACCCAAGTTCACTACCAAGATACAATATCTAAGGAGTGTTGGAAAAGTTTAGCTGGAGAAAAAAACACTTTTATCATTCTGTAAAATAAGGTGCTTTGCGAGCCTCTTTATACTTGAATTGGACCTAGTTGATCACACCGAGTCAGGTAAATATGGGTTGTAATGCATACAGCACCTCTTTATTGTGTAGATTTCACATGAATAGAGAATATTTATGCCATAATTATATATGGAGGGAAAGAAATTTTGAGCTGTTTAGAAAATGTTTTCCAGAATTTAAGAATGCCCAAATCTTAGTTCTCAAGCTAGTGAACCAAATTTATGTTGAATATTTGTTGAAAACGTGTACCTTAATTAGCTCACAGAAAGGTAATATGGAGGAGATGAACTATTGTACCTTCATTGAAACATATGTTCTTGTTGGAATCAGTATAGAAGGCTAGGAGGAGAATAAAACCAGATGGAGTTTGGAGAGGTTGGCAGGGGCAGACCTAGCAGGGTCTGTTGGAGAAGCTGAGGACTTCTTTCTTTTCCTTAAGAGAAATAGACATGCTTGAAAGTTGCGTGATCCAGGTTGCAACCAAAAAAAGATAATTTGAGCTGCAGTAAGGAGAATGGATTGTTGCAGAGCCAGAGAGGGGCAGATGAACTAGTTAGGACGGTATTGCAGTAAACCAGGTAAGAGAAAAAGTGACATATTAGGATGGTAGCTATGGAAATGGAGTGAGGTGGATTGGCTTGACAAATGTATAGGAGACGAAACTGACAACTTGGATATAGATAGTGAGGCAAGAAAGATATTAGGAATAACTGCTAGGTTTATCTCATGTACAACTGGATGGTAGATCTCAAAATGGACCAGGTGGGAGGTTGATTGTATTGGGAAATGGATATCGCAATACATATATTACAGGATGTGGTGCTTTGCAGGTGAAATTTCTTCTAAAGGATGCTTCCTGATATATACTCTTGTTAATACCACTATCCTCCTTAGCACACAAAATTCTCACAAAGAGAATGCATATAATAAACATAATGAGGTATATTTGAGAGAAAAGAAGTCTTTTGATAACATTATTATTCCCTATTTCTGACTAGCATTTGTACTCTCTGCGTAATAGGCTTGTCACAAATATGAAATCCCATTTATTGTGGATAACTAACAGTTGGCATTTCTGAGGAATGAGAGAAATACAGGTGCCTTTGGCTTGATTAAAAACATTAAATATACATGATTGTCAACTAGGGTTTTTGATACAAGTAGTTACTAAAAAGGAGAACGTTAGGTATTTGGGAATTATATGTATTTTAAGCTCAGGGTTATTTACACGTTAGCTTCCAAATGGCAGAGAAAGATGTGTCCTCTTGAGCATGCCTATCTTACTTAACCATCGATGTTTTTGGATGGAGTACTCATCTAACATTTTTTGCAGTGGGCCTTAGATGGTATGAGCAATTAGTGCTATCCAAAATGAGAAAAATTTGGTACATATAATACTGTTTATTATGAAATTACCGACTAGGGGGTATTCATTTATTTGTGGTATGGTCCTACATTATTTCTCAGAAATTCCCATTTGAAATTGGGACTCCAAGGGATTGGCCTAAACTTTTTTTTTTAATTGTTAGTTTCAGGTGTACAGTACAATGCAATAGTTATCCTTTTCACCCTCACAAAGTAACAACCCCCCTCCCCCTCTATTGCCCTCCCCACCCCTGCTATCATACTTTTCTATTACAATTCCATTGACTTCATTACCACTCTCTACTCCATGTCCTGTGACTATATGTATATATAATTATAGTTGACATACAATATTATTCAACATCAGCTTCAGAAATACAGTGCGGTGGTCAGGCCTCTACACCGACTGTGAAGTGGTCTCCCCCACAAGACATGAGTCCATCTGGCCCCCTAAGAAATAGTTACTACATTATTGATTATATTCCCCAGGCTGCCTTTTTCCTTCCGTGAGGCCATATTGTGATTACCAATTTGTATTGTCTCATCCCTGCCCCTTCTCCTTCATCCCCACCCCCTCCCAACTAGCAACCCTCAGTTTTTCCTCTGTGTCTCTGAGACTATCTTTTGAAACTCTTATTGGAAACATACCCAAACTCATTTTACCTGCTGTGTGTCATTAGTAATGCAAATATTTACTAAGTTATACTGTGTGCCAGATCACATGCTATGAGCCTTTCAAGTGTTATCCCATTTACTTCTCACAAGAATGCTCTGAGGAAGATACTATTTTTCTAGCCATTTCACACAAGAGGCAAAATGCCATTGATTATGGATAATTCTGGGTCATTATTTTGTACCTGGTTATAAGAGAGTGAGAAAGAAAGAGATGGAAGGAAGGGAGAAAAGGGAAAAGAAGGAAAGGAATTTTCTCAGTTATTTTCAAAATATGAAAATGCTTTTTGTTATAGATTAACACCTTGCCAAGAACCATAGCTCTTGATATATTGGGTCGTTATTCTTTTTTTTTTTTATGACAACCTAGTTGAGATGTACATTCTGCTCCTCTAGATATTAGAAGAGCATACATACTCGGTAAGTCACCAGAGAAAGCCAAAGAATAGAGGATGCAGGCATCTATGTTATAATGTGAACAAGTCAAATGAATCCACAGCGGAATCCATTGAACTAAGAAAATCTACCACATGCATTCATGGAAGTAGATCATTTTTCTGGGGAAACAAAAATATGTTTGAAGTATCCCCTAAATACAACACTTCCTCCTATTCTAGAGTTCTCCCCAAAGCCATGAGAACCTTTTAAAAATTTTTTGTTTTTCAGTTATAGTTGACATACAATTTTGTGTTAGTTTCAGGTATACAACATAGTGATTAAACATTTATACTCATATAACTTACAAAGTGATTACCCCATAAGTCTAGTACCCATCTGACATCTTACATAGTTATTACATATTATTGACTATATTCCCTACACTGTACTTTACATCCCTGTGACTATTTTTATAACTGACAATTTGTATTTTTTAATCCCTTTTACCTTTTTCATCCATTCCCCTAAGTTTCCTCCCATATGGCTACCATCAATTTCTTTTCTGTATCTATGAGTTTGTTTTTATTTGTTAATTTTGGCTTTTAGATTCCACATATAAGTGAGATCATATGGTATTTGTCTTTCTCTGCCTGCTTATTTCACTTAGCATAGTACCCTCCAGGTCCATCCATGTTGTTGCAAATGGCAAGATTTCATCCTTTTTATGGCAAAGTAATACTCCATTGTATATTTGTACCATATATGTACCACTTCTTGTTTATCCATTCACCTATCGATGGACAATTAGGCCGTGAGAACCTTTGATCATATTTCAGTTTCCTTTCAAAGCACTGATTCTTTGGCCTCTTAACTATAGTCATATACTTAGTTAACACTGGTGGGCTCTCTGCTTTACTTCAAATACTCTGCTGCCTATGAGGGATAGCACATGAAAGGCATTTTCAAGCTGAAATTAAATGTGAACCTTGGACAGATAGACAAGGAGCAAAAGAAACACCCGGTAGAAAGAATCAGAGAGAGGGTGGTGGGGTCTGGGGAGGACTTCATCCAAGCTTAGGTTTGTCTAACTTTGCCAGTCTGTAGTGTTTTAAATCACCAAACTAAGCTATTTTATGTCTCTTGTTCACCCCTTGTTGCATTTTGGGGACTAGATTTCATGTATTTCTCAAAACATGATAAACTTTCTGATTTGGCAGACATGAGACAGGCCCCATAGATCTGCATTTTAAACAAAATCTTCCAAGTGATTAAGATATACGCTAAAGTTTGAGACCCAGTTGCCTAAAGAAGTTACTTTATGTCTGCTGCGCTTTGTCCTTAAGGAACATCAGCCAGCCAATCCTCAAAAAAACAAGGGGTTTAAATAGAAGAAAATATGCTTGTCTAGATGAGTAGTCACAGGGGTACACATTTCCAGTGAGTTGCACGTGGAGCTGACCTCCTTCCTTTAGCTATGCTAAAACACTTCATGCAGGGGGGAAAAAAAGGCTCAGTCTTCTTGCTGTTCCAGATGTTACCAATCTGAAGCATATTCTGCCTCCTGGAGGTTAAAATTTACAAGTATCAGAAAATGCGGTGGGGAATAAGGCGGGAAATGAAAGTGCATTCACAAAGCAGCTCAAGATTTTAGATGTTAGAAGGCCATTCACTCGCGTACCATCTTTTATCTCCTCCTTGGATTACTTAGACCTGACCAGTGTGCCTGACTGCTTCTCTCCCAGTGCCACCGTGGGCTTCCCTGAAAGGAAAACGCTTATGTGAAGACAAGTGTGGGAAGGCAGGCATCAGCTTCACAGACCAAGGAGCTCAGCAGTTCTCCCCGCTGCTTCTTTCCCAGAGCAAACTCCCGAGAGATGCTGTTCTAGCGAGATGTCTGGTGCTTTGTTTTACAATGCTTCCCCAGCCCTTTCTGAAGCGATGATTTCCTCCTGATAGCTTAATTTTATTAGATCATAGGAGCACAGTCTGTAAATGTGAAAATACTTAAAGGGAAAGAGAAACTTTCAAAGCAGCTGTTTAATGTAGGGTTAGAAAAAAAGAATCTGGTGCGGGGGGGGGGGAACTAAATCTAAAACCTTACAAAATAAAAGCTTATTTAGGCAGGTTAGCTTTCCCTTTCTCTCTAGAAGTAAAATATTCATGAATTCTGCCACTGTGGTATTGTATGCCAGATGCAATCAAAAACTCTTATGGAGAGCAGAAATCTTTGAAAAGTGTACTGTTACCTTACAGCGCTTCACAGAAAATCCATGAAATCTGCATTGCAAGGCGCTGTCTCTTACTGTAGCAACATTGCTTCACAAATTTCCAGAAGGAGCAATGATCTTCACTTTCTGCAATGCTGTTCATAACCCAGAGGAGGTAGCTGGCCGCTGTAAGGGCTCAAGATTCTGTGTGGCCCTGATGGGAGGAGAAAACACTAAAAGGGGGCAAATAATCATTCAGGGCCTAGTCAATATCACTGGCCTGTAATTCAAACCAGGAAGCCTTTGGTGAACAAGAGAGCAGATGTACCTTCTCATGAGGCAGGAAGACAGCTGCAAAGACAGCTCACCATCCATAAGTGATGGCTCATGCAATCTTGAGCAACTGAGAAGGTGCTCTTTTCATGTGTCCATCCATCTATCTATGCTTCCATTGATCTATCCATTCAAATCTATTCATTTAGAGAGTACTTTACAGTGCTTGCCACATTCTGTGCACCATGAACTAGAAACACAAGGATGGATAAGATTCATCCACCCCTCAATAAACCTTCACATTTGAATAGAAAGAACAGATTGAGATATTTATGGTTAAAAATGGTACGCTGAACACTTATTTGCCTCAGGTCAACCCATAAACAGACTGAAGGAGAGGATGAGTGGTAACGCATTTGGAAACTCCCAGAAAGCAGACTCATGAGTTAATAGTAGGGAGATCTGTGAAAGCACCCATATTATATGAAAGGATCCTCAAGAAGCTCAGGTGAGGCTTAAATCATAAGGAATGGTGGAAAGTCTTTTTCCAAAGTAGTTTTAACATCTCTCAGCCAGAGGATGGTCTTTCCCCCTCTAGGGATTATTCTCTGGTGAGGGATGGACACTAGATGTCTGTGGTGTAAAACAGTGAAGAGCAATGTTCCCTACTGAAAACATGGGGTGTTAGTACTGAATTATATACTGAGGGTTGAGACCTGCCCCTTCTGCTGTTTTCATCTCAGCTCTAGGTACACCGACAGCTAGGTGTATAATGGGTTGTTGGAAAAGTCATGACACATTTTTGCAACAAAAAACATAGAAAAAATACGTCAAGACTTTTCCAACAACCCAATACATTCCAGGCAGGGCTTGGAAAAATGTTTTCTATTGCATCTGCCCACCTGAATGAATTGATGTGGGGATTCTCTAATTTAAAAAATAAACAAGGGAGCCGGCCAAGTGGCGCGTTGGTTAGGAGTTGGCTTGGGACGCCAACTCTGAGCAGCAGGGCCCCGGTTCGGATCCCACATGAAGGGCCAGTGACACTGCGCCCTCTACAGCTCAGATGGTGAAAAACAGCTTGACCTGGAGCTGGGCTGTTGTGAGACGCTAGGATGGTGTAGGCTGCAGTGGGGCTGGCCGGCAGTGGGCGTGTGCTTTCGTGAGCTGCTGTGAGCCGCCGTGAGCAGCCATCCAATGGCCGGTGAGCGACTGCCTCACCTAGGAAGAGCACAATGATAATACCAACATGGACCAATGAAGCAATGCCCTCCGCAACTAGACTGAAGAACAAAAACCCAGCAACTTATCTGTTCCCCTTCCCCGATCCCCCAATGCTGTTCCCCTCCCCCAACTCCCAATAAAATCTAAAAATAAATAAATAAATAAATAAACAAACAAACAAGGAAACACTATTTCAGTCACTTCAATGCATAATAAGATCATCATCCACAAACCCTGTCCACAAGCACAGACTTCCATTCAGTTATTAATTTCCACATTCTTTTTTAAAAAATATTTTTTATTGAGAAACAGCCAGGGTCATTGATTACACATTGCTTTCATGCTACAATGGCATAGTTGACTCCTTTAGGGAAGATGAAGCTCATAGTGGCCCATGCGGGGATTGAACCGGCAACCTTGGTGTTATCAGCACAATGCTCCAACCAACTGAGCTTACCGGTCACCCCCATTCTTATATGTGAAAAAAAAAAAAGGCTAGGATCAGATTAGAGGGAAATCTTAAATATAAAAAGACCAAGACAAACAAACAAAAAAGCAAATAGAAAAAGCATCTTGGAGAAAACAGTCGATGTGGGAAAAAAGGAATTCTCAAACAAACAAAGCTATAACAAAACTGAGATATGAGTAGATATTGCAGCCATGGGGGGAAAAAAAACTACAGGATTTCTCATACGAAGCTCAAAGCAGCCAGGAGTGTTACTCTAGGTCGCCAACTTTCAAGGGCTCAATAGTCACACGTGGCTAGTGGCTACCATATTGGGCAGTGCAGATCAGACATTTCATTTTTGCAGATGTTCTATGAACAGTGCTGTTCTTGAACTGGAAACACAAGAGTGGGAAAACATTTTTTTCCTAAATGTTTGTAAATATGATATCGACAGATGTAATAAAATGATGAGAGAAAACTGAAGAGCGGGTTAGTAACTTTTGCTCAAGAGGCTGAAGATGAGACATTTCATCTAAGTCGTATTTTTGACAAATTGGAAATGAGGTAGGAGAAGGTCCCAGGTGTGTGACCAGGAAGGTTTTACGTCCTGTCAGGCTTTGGTCCTACCTGTGTCCTTTCCTGTGATTCAGAGTTTCTGCAAAATCAGAAGTGTTCCAGAGAGGAGATGCAGGCGTACATAGGAGATCTGAGACAAAAAGGGGACATTTAATGCTACACAAAACATCTCTGAGCAGTTGGGTCAATGGAATCTGAGGTGAAATATTGTCATATGGGTATTGGGGAAGAGCATAAGACCACAAGAGAATGTGATGATGTGCTTGGTTGAGGTAGAGCTGAATGTCTTGGGTCTAGTTCTTCTTTATGGAACCGTGTTCCCCCTAACTCTGTCCATTGTATGTTTATCATTCCATTAAAATGTAAGTTTCACACCTGCACACTAGAAAACAGTTTTAAAACACAAAGAAAAAATAGGAAAGTGTTGCTCCCTCTCATTATATTCAAAATCAGTAAAATGTCATGTGTCTTTTGTGGAGCCACTGTTTTCTAGCTAATGATCCTCACAAAAAAACAGAACATAGGAAGTACTAAAAGGGCAGTTGTCAGATGGAATTGATATAATTAACTTTAAGATAGAGAAGAGATGAGAAGATGAGACATGTGTCAGCATCGAGTTTCAAAAATAAAACAGACAAAATTGGGATCTTCCTAAACACTTGCTTATCATAAATAGGTGTCATTTCTTTTTCATAATCATTGTGAGTTAGAACAAGTTTTAAAAAAAGTGAAAGCAGAAAGCCATTCACGATCTTATTTCCAACACAACAGAAATGTTACTGATGATAAGAATAGTTTAAGACTGGTTATTTATGATACTAATAAATGTAGCACATTTGCAATTCATATTAGCACCATTCAGGATAGAGGCTTTGTTATTCGTTAACTATAAAGGTTGTCATTGGTCCTATTAGAGATAAACAAAATTTACTAAACTGCTTTTCAATTGTGGGTGTTGTATTATGTTATTTAACCATCCTAACTACTTCGAGAAGGAACTGTGATTTTTTTTCCTTTGACCATCAGATGAAGTTGAGGCTGTATCTATTCAATGGAGAGTAAGGGGTGTTCTACAATGTAAAATATAAAGGTATTGAAATATGTCTTCAACTATTAATTTATTTAATTCAGTTATCTAGGAATACTATAATTAGTCATCAAATATTCATGCACATTTACCAAGTGCCCAGCTCCATTCTAGGAGCTGCAAAACAAAACAGACTAAATAGCTATTCTCATATTCCAATGGGAGAAGTAAGGTAATAAGTAAGTGAATCAATGGATGCTATGTAAGGTAGTAATATGCATGCTCAACAAAGCAGCCAAGGCACCTTCTAAGGAGTAAGGGAGTTAGAAAAAAGAAGCAGAGTGAACCTCCCACATCGTCTGCATTTCCAAGCTGGTTAGAGGATCCAGTAGGAAAGTGTTACTGGCTTTCCTCCAACATCCCTGTGCAGCTGGACAACACAATATCACTCTCCACCTACCTCTAGAGGGCAGTTCACAGATTCTTAACATGAGGATTCTTAGGTATAAAGTTACAGCTATTGGTGATGAGATCTGCTGTACAACGTAGTGACTACAGTTAATAAAATATTGTACACATAAAATATTTTAAAGGGGTAGACCTCATACTAACTATTCTTAACACAGACACAAACCAAAACCAAAACACACAACAAAGGGACAGAAGGAAACTTGGAGGTGGTGGATGTTATTTATTACCTTGATTGTGGTGAAGATAACATGAGTGTATATATAATGTCCAGACTCACTAAATAGTATACATTAATTATGTACAGTTTTTGTATACCAATTATACCTCAAAAAAGTTAGAAATGTATATTATATATAATATATAACATATATATTAATATATATTAAATATTTATAATATTAAATAAAATATATATATATATTCTTGAGCTGCATTGGCAGAACTCATGCGTAACAGCCAACAGCATGGCACTTTTGGTTGCCCCCTCAGTGATCTTCTGCTGTGACCTTCTCCTAAAGCTATGTGAACGTGATTCATCCCAACAAAGTCTGCTGCAGCTGTAGAAGCCCTCCGGGACTTCCTGGGTCTGTTGATTTCATCAGTTCCTGGAACTTGACATTTCCCCCATAGAAGCAGAGGCATTGTGCACACTGGGTCACAGGACTGCACCTAGGTAACATATTTTCCTGAGACCAAAATGTGAATTTATGTGTCTAATGTGCATGCTCTTGTTATTTTTCACGTGGGTTTTCATGTCTCCAAAGGTGGGTCCCTCAGGGAGTGCGACGGTGTTTTTAACTTATTTTTTTATTGCCTCCATTTCCTCTTCTACCTACCTTGTACTTTCAGTTCAACCTGTTCCCACTCCGAGTGGCCTACTTAGCTATTCAGCAAAACTTTACTGAGTATGTACTCCAGGTCTCCCCATAATTTATTGGCTTTAGAGCTACAAAGAAATAGAAACATTGGTTGTTGCCATTGAAATGCTCATGATATATTTGTGGAGATAAAGGCAACCTATGCATGAGTCACTATACGAAATCTGAAGGTAGCCTATATGCACAGGCGAATAAT
Organism: Hipposideros armiger; assembly: GCF_001890085.2. Taxonomy (NCBI): domain Eukaryota; kingdom Metazoa; phylum Chordata; class Mammalia; order Chiroptera; family Hipposideridae; genus Hipposideros; species Hipposideros armiger. The sequence continues at coordinate 1,594,194 of NW_017731534.1, forward strand.
TGTGGTGAGAGCTAAAAAGGTCAATATGGGCTTAGGCTCAGGGAAATTAGGGCAGAAATGAACCTGTGAATCATGAACTAAGATTTAAGGAAAACAATTTGAATTGAGGAAACTACCCCCAGTGTGCAGAATGTCATCAAGGCTTCACCTCTAGAAAGAGCTAAACATATGGGGAACACAGAATGTGGATCAGCCCTGAGTAATCAGTGTCCTGAGTAATCTATGAGTGAGGAGAGACAAGGTCAGATAGGCTAATTGGCTTCCATGACACCCCCAAAAAAGGATATAGTTTTATTCTAACAAGTAACAGGAGCTGCTATCCATTTTTTAAACTGAAGACTCAGGAAAATGAGAACATTTAGAAAGCATTCACAATGACTGGTTGGTCATTTATGTGTCATTCTAAACTAATGGGATACTCTTTTCCATATGTAACCAAAATGCTACTTTGGCCAACCTTCAACTTAAGCCCTAGTAAGAGTGTCTCAATGGCTTATTCGCACCTGGAATAAGTCAGTCTAACACACCTCACCCAATGGACCGGTGAATTCTTTTTTTCTCTCCCCTCTTCTCCCCTCCCCTCCCCCTTCTGTGATTTCTGCTTAAACAGGACCTTTATGTGAAGCAGATCTTTTTCAAGTTTGAGGAGATGGAGAGCTTTAGGCCACAGGCATAAAAAATACTTAACATTGAATGTTTGATACCTCTCTCTTGAAAGTTCTTGTTTAGTGATTCTCTTTTATTCCCTTTCCTCCTCCTACATTGCTCTTTCCTTGGAAACAAAAAACTGACCAGAAATTAACAATAAGCCCCCAATTATCACGAACCTCCTCTGTTGTCAGCAGAGATATTCAACTTTTCCTAGCTTGTCTCCTGCCCCTCTTCAGGACTTTGGGTCACCCTGCAATGGGTGGCACCACTTTGCCGGGCAACGTGGGAAGTGGACTGTTAAGTTCTGTGCATTGTTCTCCCCCCGGGCCTGGTAAGCTCTCCAGGTTTTCCTACCAAGTTTGCCACATCTAGTAGATACGGTGAAGGGAGGGCATGTCTGTCCCACCGATTATTCCCTGGAAGGCTCTGTCTGAGGTCAGATTTACAGGAGTTCAGAGCATGTCATATATTCAGCTCTAGAGGTCACCAGGTAAAAGCAGATTTTATGTTTCATTGCTTTTGTTGGCAAAACCATTTCTTCATCTATTTCCCCCTCTACAAACTTTTATTTATTTATAAGTGCAGCATTAGCCCATGTTTTTATTTTGAATGTCACATTAATAAATTGAAACCCCTTTTGGTATCTTAATGAAGTGGATGAATCAAACAAATTATCTCTATTTCAGAATCACAAATTCTGCCCCTTTGTTCAGAAGGTTTCTGAACTATTATCTCTGGACAGCCTATGGTGCTTAATTTCAATAACAGAGTATCATTGTAGAAGGGCTTTTGTGTGCTTCCAGAGCCATTCTTGTTGGTGCTTCGATTTCAGTTACATAATTTGCTCATTTTCTCCCTCTCTGATTTGTAGAACTCAGCATTCTCCCAAAGACAGATGTTGGCAGAGTGTGTGCGGATCGCCTATAATGTCTGGACTGCCATTGGTGCCGACTCACTCTGTAGGGAGGAACGGGGAGAGAGGGTAGCGTTCTTTTCTTCCCTCTGACAGAGGGGTGGGTCTTAATGTTCATTGCTGCTGATGCAGAACTTCGCTTAAATGATATAGGACGTGAGGGGGCGGCAGCAAGTACAAAACAGTGAAATAAATTACCATATAGATCATGTTCTGCTGGGGAAGATAGAAGTGATGTGTGTAATGAATCAAAAGCTGGAAGTCGTTCTGGTGCGTGGTGATAGTGAGGGAGACGGTGTTCTCTGCGGCTCAGCCTCAGCTTCAGAGGCTCTGTGTGAGGAATATGTGAGTAAGCAGAAACCACTCACTGTAATGTGACAAGGGAGGACATTTGTGAGGGCACAGGAGACCTTGCATTATTGTAGTGGGGATCTGTTATTTCGCCCGCCCAGCACTGATTTTCCTGTGGGGGACTTCTCCTCCCCTGCTGCCTGCACTCAATTACTGAGCCTGCCTCTTCCCGGCCAAAAGCATGGTCACATGACCCAGGCTGGGCCACGCTCTCCCTCTCTTCCTGAACTTGAACCTTGAGTGGAGTGATAGAATGATGGAGACAGTCTGCAGCCAATTCTTCCAGATGGTAGTGATTTGATGACATGGCCCAGTTGCTGCTGCTCCCCAGATTTAACCTGGTTGCTGTTTTTCTTTGAGTCGTGGCTCTTTTGGTTCCTCTTGATGACGCAAGCTGCCACACATGCCTAGAAGAAATTCTGCTTTCTGCTCAAGTTAGCCAGGGTCAGTTTCTTTTGTTCGCTATGAACTATCCCAGTTGTTGATCTTTTCAGAATATTTGGACCCTCGGGTTATGGGTGGTGTGTCAAGCCAGCATGCAAGATGTTTGCTTAACAGTTATCTGCGTGAATCTCGTGTGGACAAACTGGAGAAGAAGAGACATGGGAAAATAGAAAGAGTAAACCCAGGGATATGTTTAGACTTAGAGTATTGTTCTGAGGACTTCCATGAAAGGAAGAAAACATGGCCTCCAGTAGATGATGTCCCAGGGGCCTTTCTAAGGTTAGTTATGGGACCAGTCTGTAAAGTCTGCATCCTACTTCCTCATCTGTGACAGAGTGATAATCATACTGAAGAGAAGGTCTTCAGCAGAAGTGAGAGTTAAGTCAGATGGCAGTGGTAAATGCCCAGAACAGGGCTTGGTGCATTGAATGTGCTTGATTAATGTTTGATCCTTTTCTTTCCTCTCCTTGATCATTCTCTCGGTCTCCATTCAAAGATTTTAATGAGGCTCGCCTGGCAGATTAAACAATGCATTGAAGTGAGATATGTTTCATTTAGGGCTTCTTCGATAGGGCTGCTTTCCATAATGGATGATGATGTGGAATGTTTAGATGTAGGTATGTGTGTCTTCTTTTGGGAATTCTTCATTAATATGAAATACTTTGTTGGTAACAGGCTTAAGGAAAGTCTTAAGACTCTCAGTGGTTTAAAGACGATGAAAGCATAACATGTTACATAAATTTCATGGCTCCGGCCTGACTGGAGAAGTGGGTACAAATTATATCCCATTAATATGATTACCTTCATTTTATTAACTCTAAAACTCACCTGCTAACAAATAATCCCCCACTCATGTCTCTTCCAGGGCCAGTAAGAGATCTGCCTTGGGCCTGCCATCTGTTGCCTTGAGTGGGCACTGCTCCTCTTGTGTTTCTGTTTTGCAGTCAGGATTTGATTCTGTTGTTCCCTTTTTGGTCTTAACATGAAATATCTGCACCTTCCTCCTGCTCAACACCCATTCCATCATGAACTCATGTCTCACTTGGTCCTTGTGTTCTAAGGCAATCCTAATTGTCATCTGAGGCAGCCTCTTCGTTTTTGGACTTTCTTCCTTCTGTTTGAGGCTCAAGACTAGTTTATTAGGCTGAACTGTGGAGGGGAGTAGCCATGGACGGAAGCTATGTCATTAATTGCATTATCATATCCATCTATCCTCTGCTTACTTCCCTCATCCTTACACACACACACACACACACACACACACACACACACACACACAAAGTCTATATATACACATATAAGCGTACGTGTGTGTGCATATATATAAATTGAGCAAGTAGATACTTAGGGGGATGGTGTCATCTAACTTCATGCTCCACATTTGAGACACATCCAGTTTCAAAGCTGGACCAGTTAGGTTTGCAACTACACCTCTTAGAGAAAGTTAAATCAGGAGATATTGTTTCAATGACTGAACTTTTTTTTTTTTTTGCTCTCAGCCATGATTTAATGGAAATTCTATACTGTGATCAAAGAGGACCATTTTAACTATTAAATAGAATCTTTTAAAGAGTAAAATAAGCATTACTGGCACATTTTTCCATCTTTTGCACAAAGGTTATGTTAATGATCAACAAACACATAATCTTTAGAATGTTATATTAGCAAAATATGTGGCATTCTTTGAAGTAAATTATAGTTGCTATGACTAACTTCTGTCCAACATAATTTATATAATTTGATATTTAGCTGAAAGTTTTTTAAAAAAATTAAAGACCACTTGTTTGCTGCTATATTGAGATAAATTGTTAACTATAAATTTTAGAATTTTACTTTTTCTTTTGTTGATTTAACACAAACATCTGATAATTATTTGCTAAAACTTAGGAAAACAAATTGAATTCAGGGAAGTGCAATTTATGGGTAATCTATGAAATTATTGTCAATTCATTAAATTTTTCCATGAAGCAAATTATCCTGGCTGGGAGGATATATTTTTTCCTGAGATTAGAAAAGGAAGTGTTAGCAAATAAAGCTGTTCATTTTGCATTTCAGTAGGACTTCATCTTGTTCCCTTTGTCTAGTCACTGAGTGTAGGCTCTGAAATTCTCTGAATTCTTTTTAAAATCTGTGGCCATCGACTTGTTCAGTTACAAATTCTTACATTCTCTTCAGTGCCCTCCTTCTAGTAATTATGAAATCACAATTAATGTACGTATCTACAGATGCTTTTCAAGGCAAGGAGCAGAGAATAGCCTATAGTTACCGTATCCCAGTATAAGGAAGAAAATGGGGATTTGAAGTCTTAAGGTGGTGAGTTCAGATTCCGTATCTGACGCTTGCTGTATGACCCCTTACTGCCTCATTTCCTTTAGGTATAAAATATCAAAAACCGTACCTACATCAAAAGGAAAAAAAAATTAGTTTTGGAAAAATTAAAAGGTCTTGGCTTATCATCCTTCTAATATAGGAAAGTAAAATCTTTCACTTTGCTTTCATCTTAGAGGCACACCTCACCTTTCCGGGCCCCCAAGCTGCCATTTGAAAAATGATTTCTATCAGAAGAGCCATTGACAATTCAAATCTGAAGCACTTGGTCTTTTTACAGAAGGAGCAGCTCTGATAATCAGGAGATGGGGCATGAATGCTCTATATTTTCATGATTGAACAGTTGGCCAATTTATGGATGTTCTTAAGGAACTCAATTTTGATGTTGGGTTTTGATAGTAAGGACCTGAACATGACTTTTTCTAAGCATTTGATCTGTGTTTACTGAATATATTTGCTGCATGCATTTTAAGTTATCATAAGTGCACTGTGTTTGTGAGTGTTCCCAATGCATGTGTGTGTAAGTTTTCAAGGCACTATCTAATATTTTTTCTCTTTGTCCCAAAGAGAACACTGCCATATTTGATGTGATAAGCATAAAAGTGCTTGAAAGCTTTATGCATAAGAATGTCCATTGAAAAATTATTTAAAGAGGATTATTTAAAAAAATTAATGTCCAATAATGGAGTATAGTTAGGTAAATAATTCTATATTTTTATGACAGACTAATATAAGATTTTAAGAATTATGTGTATGTTGAAAGGACAAATGCCAATTAAAAATAAGACTTTCACACCTTGCTCCAAGTTGCAAAGTACCTCTTGTCATAAAGATATGAGAAGTTTGTTTTTACTTTGGATAAAGCTAATGTAAAGCCTATTAACTAACACAAATGGCCCCTCAATGACGAAGTAAAGAAAGGATGAACTGTGTGTGACCAGTAGTGCTGTTAAGTCCTCTTTCTTGAGGACTGTTTTTTATTTATGTTGGACACATAAATATGTAATGGGTTGTATCTGCTTGGCTATAAAAGAATGAGATTTCTTTCTGTCTTTGCAATCCTTAGTGGATTGCTTTGTAATGCACATCACATTTTGGTTTAGTGCTTATTCAGTAATAAAAGTGTCTTCTTTTTCTTCTGTCTTTGTAGCGAGATTTGCGACTTGGGAGAATATTTTGTTTTAATTATATTTATTTCCTCAACACATGTGAAGGTCTTAATGTAGAAAATATGTATGAAATGCTAAGTAAAATATCCATATAAAATTATTTATACATGTAGTTTTCAACATGTAGTACATGCATCTTAAATACATAATATAAAGACTAGAAAGACATGCACACGTTTAAAAAAGGTGGTATTATGAGTATTTTTAAATAATAAATTTATTTAGGAAATAAATTAAAAAAAAATGATTTGAGCTCTTTCAATGATATATTAGAACTTGAGTGCAATCATCAAATTAGTGAGAATAAATTGCAACTCTATTTTCTCCTTCCAAATCGTGCACATTTCATAAAGTTCATAACAATTCATGAGTTGTGGAGAAGACTTGTCTTTAGAGCTGAGGAAAAGCAGTCGTGGATGAAAGGATCAGTAAGCCATAGACGAATGTTCTCATCTGTCGGTTCAGCGTGGAGAAGAGACGTCCTCCATACACTTTGGAATGGAGAACAGGAGACAAAAGGTGTGCAGAAGTAAGTAGAAAATGTCTTTCAGCTAGTAGGTGTCATGTTACCTTCATCCCCTGTTTAGCGTCTCTCTAGTAATGACCATATCTAAATTTAAAATGATGGACGATGAAAAATTGGGGACTAATGTGAGTGTGCCAATGACAGCAATGAGTTAAAAGCAGAAAAGAGATCATGGATTCTGGCACAAGAGAAAATCTAGTAGCAATACTCCACAGGCAGCAAATAATTTGTTTGAGTGCATAATTAATAGATTTGTCAGAAAGTACTTAGATTGTGAAATATTGTGCATAGCCCTCTTTCCAGATGGATTAAGATGAATGGGTCCTCAAGCCGCATATGAAACCTCATTGCTCAGCGGCTGGAGAATTGCAGCATCTAGAGTTGTTTGAGTCTCCGCCTCTTTGCACTCTTCTTTCTCTTTCCCTGGCTGCAGGGGAAAACTGAATAGAATGCTTCTCATTCCAATATTGAATGGTGTCCTTTACCTAAAGGGCATCCAAGCAGACAAAATTAAATCAGATGCTCAATGGGGAAACTTTCCACTAAGCAGGAATTTAAAATAGGGAAATATATTAACATGTTGATAAATGGTTAAATTAAGCCGATCTGTGCATCAGAGGTGTGACTTTTCAGCAACAAGCCACAGAGGTATTTCACGTGCAATTGCCTGCACGTCGAGAGGTGACACATGCCTTCTTTACCCTTGGAAATATCTGTTTAATACATACCTGGGGGACTCGGATATAAATTGGCTGGTTTAAAACAGTAGATGAGAATCCAGATTCTATTCCTCTTTAGAATACAACTGATTTGAAGGAATTACCTATCGAGGTTTTCCATCGGAAAATTCTTCCTAAAGATGAGGATTACGGGCCTCTCAGTGCATGGAGTTAGAGTACTGTGAGCCCTGCACAGAGCCCTCTATTATTTGGGGTGCCCAGAATGCTTAAAATAAGAGTAGATGAAATTATTTCATTTTTTCAATTTTCTTTTATGGGACAAATTGTGCTGTGTTTTAAGGAAAATTGGGCGATGTTTTAAATTTTGTTTTTTTGTTTTTTGTTTCAGTTTTGTTTTCATTTAATTTTACTAAATGGAGAGGTGCGGTGGGGAGAAGGCTCAGCATGTCTCCAGGGGCCTGATGCCAGGCCCTACATTACTCTTTAGTTCTTTCTCCTGAGCAGATATTTAGCAGAGCCATGGAGGTCAAAGCTACTTTGGGTCTCAAGGGGAGGGAATTACAAAATAGTTGGTCATTAATGGCAATTGTACAGATTATTTTCCAGGGCAAACCACTGTGAATGACACTAGTAAGCATTTACTAAATTGTTGCTGTTGTTATTTTATCTTCCAGTTAAAAGCCTTTCCCCAGTAACTTTTATTGGTTTATCCCCAGTAAAGCCCAAGCAGTAAAATCTAACCAGGTCCAGTCAGTGTTCATCAGGTTGTATTCATTCACTCAAAATTTAATGAGGGTCCATTTACTGCTTTTTAAAATGAGATTCCAAAACTATTTGAATTCATATCACTTGAGGTAATTGTTAAAAATGTAGATTTCTGTTTCCCATCTCTAAATCACTGAATCAGAGTCTTTGTGTGAGTGACACACATTGAGACACAGTCAAATGTCTGGGAGTACTTGCACATTCTAAAAGTGGCAATCTGGCTATAGGCTGGGTGGACACAGTAATACTCAGTTATACTCAGTAATTCAGCCGTTACTGAGCCACTTTATTAAGAATTTGAACCAGGAAATCTCTGATTAAAGGAAAGGAGGGAGATAATAAGTTGGTTTTAGGACATAGAGAGCCCTTTAAAATTACTTAGAGTTTGTGGCTTTAATTTTTATTTGTTTGCTTACTCATGTATTCTTTTTTATTTCCACAAATATTTATCCTGTCCTGTATCAGGTTCGTGCTGAGCTCTGGGGATATGAAGGAAATATGGCATAATATTTCTTCCACCCTTTGCTCTGTAATCCAGCCAGTTCCAAGTTCTGTAAGGCTCAGAAAGCACTTTTGCATCTCAAATATGACCGATTCCTGTCTCAGGACTTCTGCTTCCTGTCCTACTTGATTTACAAATTTCTCTAGGTTCTACTTCTTGAGTTTTTTAACCTTAGCTTTCCGTTTGGTTTTTTCCTTCTCTTTTGGCTTCTTTTATTTTACTTATTTATTTTTCATTTTGGTTACACCAGAGTCTGTGAGGTTGAGGAATGGGAAATGACAGGTAGGAGGAGAGGAATTATATAATGTTATCAGAAAACTCAATACATGAACCTAAACTTTTATGTAAGAAAATTTGCTTTAGATCAGAGTTACCTCAATAACTTAGGATAAGTTTTCAGAGTAAGTTGGTATTAAAATAATAAATGGACACCTGTAATATTTTGCAATCTGTTCAGTATAAATTAGAGTTGTTGAATATTACCATTTTCTGTTTTTTCCAGACTTTATTGGTTAGAATCAGATAGAACTCTGAATTTATTCAAATAAATATAACTGTGATGCTGACATCCTAAAAAAGTCTAGTCAAATAAATTACTGTGGCACAAGTGTTTCCGATAGATGAAATGAAAATTTTCTGGAAATGGAAGTGTGGGCATTAGATGACCTTTTTAAGTCACTTTGGGAGAAAAATTAAATGGCAAATGAATTCTAATTCTTATCGCTCTCAATATATCACAGCAAACTATATGGAAATATATTCCCATGGTAAGCTAGAGGGAATGGCTTAATGATTTAAAACATCAGGTTTGCAATGATTAGATACCATGGAACAGTCGGTTTGAATCTCAAAACACTTAGCTTAATCTTCCCTCTTTCTAAAACATGTCAATAGAATATCTAACTCAGGCTGTGTGTGTGTGTGTGTGTGTGTGTGTGTGTGTGTGTGTGTGTGTGTGTGTGTATGTAGGTGTTTTATAAACAAAGTGATACCTTGAATCAAAACCGAAGGATTTTTAGAAAAATATTAGTTTCCTAAAACAATTTTCTTCCAGAAACAATTGGCCTTCTTTTATGATTTCTGTAAAGCACTTGACAAAACTGGAAAAATTAATTGTTTATTTCTCCTACATTCTGGGAAAGCAAGCTTAGACTTCTCTGCATAATGTTACAGTATCCGTTTTTAATTAACCCCAAGGCATCTCGAGAATACATCATCAGCCTAAAGGGCTTGCCTACTGCCTAAGCCCATTCCACATGAAATTATTTTTTCTCAGTCTAGGAAAAGAGATGCTGAGGGTGACAGTTCCTCTTAAAAATATCAAGGTTTTGAAAGACCTTGAAAAAAATCAATAATCATCCAGTGGTATATTAAATGCCTATGGAGCAAATGTAATTTTTGGATATAACTTTTGTGAAAAAAAATTCTAAAAATATAACTAATTTAGGTGTAAATTGTGTCAAATAAGCATGACTGGGTGCTAGAGAAGATATGGATGCACAGCTATGCTTTCTACTGATCAGAAATCCATTTTCCCCTTTGACATGTTGAGTTTGGTGTTTTACTCAGTATAAAAATGCTGCCATTTAAAAAAAAATCAAAATATATATCAATTTAAGAGCCTTGTATCATAAGGAACACTTATAAAAGTCCTCCCTTGTAACTCCAGGCAAACAAGTATCAGTCGAAACCAGGCAGGAGACACTGATCTGATTTTAGCAAAGCAAACTGCTTAAATTATATAGTTCACGTAATCTTTAGAAATGTAAAGAAAAACAATAGTGCACTCAATTTGACCGTTTGCATTTTGGGAGGATGTTTTATTCCTCAGGAATCTGAATTCCAGTGCCAAGAAAGACTCCTTCTGCCCCTCTGATTCCAATGTGATAAATATTATCTGTACCAGCAGTTACAAAGTAAAGGCAGTCCTCATAATGGGATTGAAAGGAATCCAAAATATACTTCTATTAGCTTTTCAAAGGAATGCTACCCTCTCTAGCACATCACCTTCAGTGTGACAGCAGCTTAGTTTCAGGAGAAATCTTCAGAGGAGAGTCCTAGATATGTTTTCTTCTTAAATAAAATGAATTTCATTCTAATAATAAAAGTAAAGCATTCTCATTAAAGAAAAATTAGAAAACGCTAGCTTTAGAAAGAAATATAAAACACAAGTCTGTAATTCCTTCATCGAGAAAACCACTAATACCATTTTGGTGTACTTCCTTTCACCACAGGAAATCTTTTATTTTTAATACAAACTTTTAAAATTCTGGAGTATTTCTAATGTAGAAAAAATATACATGATAGCACAACAAAACCTTATGTATTCACAAGTCAGGTTTACCAAATGTGATCAGTTTGCCATAATTGCTTTAGATACTTTTTTCATTTCAAAATTTCAAATCTGTAATTTAAACCCCAGCTGCATACCATTACCATCTCATTGCAGCTCCTCTCCCCTGAGATGTAGCCATCGCCTTGAGGTGTGTGTGTATAATTTTACCATGTAAATGACACAATATCCATGACCAAAAATATACAGCTGTGATTTGCGTGTATTTCCACTTTACGTAAATATATTGTACATACATTTTGGCATCTTCTTTTTTCACTCAACATTGTTTTTGATAGTCATCTGTTTAATCATGTTAATGCAATTCATTCGTTTTAACTGTTTTAAAATACTTCACTGTGTAAATATTACACATTTATCCATTCTCCTGTTGGTGACTACTTAGATTGTTTTTCACGTTTTTTTGTTTTGTTTTGTTTTGTTTTTGATATTTTAAAGAATCTTTTAACAGGCTTCATTGTGTAAGCATGCACACACTGGCTGTTTTCAACTTAATAGTGCCAAATTGTTCTAAATAACAGTTATAAAATATATAGTTCTTCCTGCTGTGGAAGTCATGGTGCATTTCTTTGTCCTTGTCAGCAAGTTGTATTTTCAGACTTGTATTTATTTATTTTGGCTTTATGCAATAATATGTTATTACCTCATTGTTGTTTTGATTTGCATATCCTAGACTACTAGTGAGGTTAAGTATCTCTTCATAAATATAATGGCCATTTTTATTTCCCCTTTTATTACCTGTCTGTCTATAGTCCTGCAGTTTTCTTTTACAATATTTTTTTACTTTTATATTGATTTCAATGTATATATAAATCAATTAATTTTGACAGTTTTATGCCTTGAAAATGTCTGCTATTGATGTTTTAAGCTTGACCTATGGTATCTTTTTGGTATAAAGTTTTGACCCTATCCACCAAATCCATAATCTTACTGAGAACAGTTATCTGCTAGCAGCTAACAGAAGTAGCAGATAACAAAATTACTAAGGATATAGAATATTTGAATTTCAATAAAACAAGCCTGATCTTATGGATGTACCTAAAATTCTCTAACCGACCTTGAGAATAGATTCATTCTTATCAAAGACACAAGTGACCTTCACAAAATGTGCCCTTATTCAGGGGCAAAATTATGATATGTATACTGAATAACAAATTTCATATCATTTTAGAAGTGAAGCAGAAATTCTTCGTAGTAAAAGGAAGGAGGAGAATAAAATGGAATAAATATTATGCCTTTGAAATGAGAACAAATGCTATTGCTTCCTCCCACAGGCTTGGTCTGATCAAGAGGGAAATTGTGAAGAGACGAGCAGTTAGGGTCACTCACAAAATATCGGTCTCACCAAATAATACTCGGGACAGGGATAAAGCAGTCGATGGGAACTGGAAAATTAAGAGAGAAGATTTCAGCAGCCATGGATCTCCCTGAATAATCTTTGATGAGTAGAGAGGAAGGAGAAGTCCAGAGAGCAGATGCAGGGAAGATCAGCAAAAGGGAGACTTACGTAGGCAAGTCTCCTCTACAGGGGCAGCTAGTCAGTATTCTGCATTTGAGAGCGTACAGACGTGCTAAATTAAGAATTATATCTTATGTTGCCCTTAGTTTAGTTCATAGTTTTTTCCATTATCCTTGTTCCTATTGTCATCAAAGAACCTATCCTGTAAGATATGTGTCCTTATTATTGTTGTTAAGACTCCGTTTGGAGCATAGTTCACGCTCAACTTTTAAGAATGATTCTCGTATGATTGAAAAGAATGGAACTTCTTTCAATGACCTGAAAGTTTCTGGGCATCCAGATTGGATCAAGCTTAATGTTTTATAAAATTGGAACCTAGTTTGTGAATTATATGTTCATTCCACTCTTTATGTATTTGATAAAGCATGCCAAAGGAAATATTTTTACCTTAACCTGTAAAAATGATCCTTTAACAAATACATTCTCGTACTTACTACATGACACATTTCTTAATATCTGTGGTTTTGTATGTGAAACTGAGAGCCAAGTGGGAAAGCCTGAGGCTCTGAGAAGGGACTTTCTCTAATATTTTTAGTTCTACAATGATGTTATATTGATTTTTGATGCTATGGTTTTTTAAAGATTTTTATTGGGGAATTGGGGGATGGGAACAGCAGTAGGGAATTGGGGGAAGGGGAACAGACAAGTTGCTGTGTCCTTTTGTTCTTCAGTCTAGTTGTGGAGGACGTTGCTTCACTGGCCCAAGTTGGCACCATCATTGCGCTCTTCCCAGGCAGGCAGATCAGTCGCTGGCTTCTGGACGGCCGCTCATGGTGGCTGCTGGCCACTCATGCTGGCTGCTGGCTACACAGGGTAGCCCATGGCAACGCACTGCAGCAGGGGCTGCAGCCTATGCCGTCGCTGGCAACTCACAGCAGCCCAGCTCCAGGTTGAGCTGTTATTCAGAATCTTAGCTGTAGAGGGCAGTGTCACTGGCCCTCATATGTGGGATCCGAACTGGGGCCCTCTGGTGTCCCAAGCAGCTCTTAACCATCACGCCACTTGGCCGGCCCTGATGCTATGTTTTTATGTCCATCTTAGTTCAATAGGATTATGACATCTTCATGTTGAATTGTTTCTTTAATCGTTATGAAATATTTCTCTTTTCCCCTAGTAATGCCTTTTGCCTTAACTTCTTGTTCATCATTTTTCATCCACTATTTTCAGTTTATATTTGTTATTGTGCCTAGGGTGGGTATCTTGATTTTTATATTCAAGGCAAGTTTGGATTTATCCACAGGTTTATCAGTTTCTGTGTACACATTGTGCATCAAAATCGTTGGCTGATTGTGTGAAGCATAGCAGACCATGTAAACATTGATAGGGGAACCGTTAGGAAAACCTTAACTGAAAACCTTGGCATGAGAAAGGTGTGTGTGAAAATGGTCCTGAAGGAGCTCTTGCATCACGACAGTGCACAAGCGCACACAGCACTGTCTGTGAGGGAGTTTTTAGCCAGCAAACAAATAACTGCATTGGAACACCCTCCCTCCTCACCTGATCTGGCCCCCAATGACTTCTTTCTTTACCTGACGATAAATGAAATATTGAAAGGTAGACATTTTGTTGACTTTCAGGACATCAAGGGTAATATGACAGTTTCGATGGCTATTCCAGAAAAAGAGTTCCAAAATTGCTTTGGAGGGTAGACTAGGTGCTGGCGTCGGTGCATAGCTTCCCAAGATGAGTACTTTGAAGATGACCTTAGTGATATTCAGCAAGGAGGTATGTAGCACTTTTTCTAGGGTGAGTTCGCAAGCTTAATTGTGATAGCTCGTACATTTAGATTCCACATGTGAGCATGGCAAAGGTTTGGGGAAAATACCCTTCCCCTTCCTCTACCCACCCAGAGCCCAGAGCCATTAGCAAGTTTCTTTTATCTTTCTATGGGACCGTATGCATTTTAGAGTCCTAGCTTTATGAAGAATCCACAGTTTCATCTCCATGGTCTGAGTAGACCAGCAGCTAGGTACATGTCCCTACCATACCGTTGTGAGCACTGAAGCCTTAGCTCCCTATTTCCGGGGCCGACCCAGGGGCACTCTCCTTTTAGGTGCATCACCATCAGCTAGAGCTGATTACACTAGCTTTGAGTCTGCTCTTTATTTTAGCATCTGGGATTTTTCCTTTATCTCTTTCATTACATTGTAATTTTGATTAACTTATCTTTGTTTTTCATATATTTTTATCTGGCCTTTCTAAGTGTTTATGGCAGAGGACATGGTCGACCTTAAAATATTCCTCCATTTTGCTGGAAATCCGGCACCATTTTTTTTACTGTTCAGTTTTCCCCATTGTGGAGATCATATTTTCTATGCAACTTAAGGCCTTGGTTTTCCAATTAGTATCATAACAGTAAGATTTTCTATGTTATTACAAACTATGAATACAACTTAATTGGTGATCAAATATTTCCTTGCAAGCATGTACCATAAATTAGTAACCATTTTACTGTGTTCTGACATTTAGGTAGCTTATAAGTTAGGGACGCTCATAAATAAAGCTACAGTAAACATTTTTTCTTCAGTTTTTTTGTTTGTTTGTTTGTTTTTGTATTTTTGCCCTGAGCTAAGGACTGAACATTCTAAGTATTTTACAGCAATTTTTAAAAGGTAATATTGATGACATAGTTCAGGCATATGTTTATATGAATATGCTTAAATTGAGCCTTTTAAAATCACTGAAATTTCAAGTAACCTGAAGAAGGTAGCCTGGATAAATACCCAGAGATGATAGCCAGAAGATGCAATTAGCTCCAAACTGTCATTACCCAAACAGGTGGCTATTCCTGCCTTGAATACCTCTAGTAACAATCATTATATAACCTTTCTTGACAGCTTGTTCCATTACTTAATTTTTTAATATTACTGTTATAAAGATTTTATAATACTTAATCTAAATACATCTAAGCTTTCAATTGAGCTCTCACCCACACATTTAATAATTAACAGCTAATTGCTATCTATGTAAAAAATGTGTAGCTCATAGACCCCCCCCCAAAAAAAGATTATGTGTTCAAATTTCTTCACATAAAGAAATGAAAGCTTCAAGAAGTAAAACAGAAAATGTAGCCTAGAAATATATCGGAGAACCTCAAAGAGAAATAAATTACCCAGCTGCTCAGCTACAGGCCAAAGCTGGCCAAAGATCAATAGTAGTTAGAAAACATTAAGTCTTCTGCCTTCAGGGAAGCAACTAAAATCTCTACCAGCAATTAAATAGCCCAAAGCAACAATGTGAACCAATTGATCAAAGTTATAGGG